>NW_006159535.1:852362-856908 GCF_000334495.1 Tupaia belangeri chinensis | reverse complement strand
AATTGGGGGGGGGAATAAAAACTAGTATAAGAAGAGAAATATAATTATAATGTGTGTACTAAGTACTCAGTAATGACCATTATTTCTGTAGTTGTAATAAGATTTAATCCAAAGCTGTAAAACTATATCGGGAGCATGAGGGCAGAAAAGTGGAAAGAGAGTGCAAAATTCCTAGTTTTCCTCTTGCATAATAGAAAGCCAATGTTTTTCTATGGGTATATTAAGAAAGTAGCAATATAAGCATATCACTTAGAAGTATGTGCATAAATCACCTGCCAAAACAACTAAAATAATTGAAAGTGATGATTCCTTCTAGGGAAGAGAAAGGCAGGAAAGAAGGGCTGAGGAACTGTTGTTTTGAGTGTTTGGTTTTGTTATATACATATCGGCGGTAGAAGATCAGTTAGGACTCAGATAGCTCAAATAAGGAAATTTATTAATTTATATTATTCATGTAAATTCAGGAGTGAGCACTTCCAGAATTGGCCGTGGGCAAGAAAACAGATTCCATTTTTCTACTCTGCTGGTCTTCAGCGTGTCAGCTAGTTACCTTCAAGTTCACAGGATGACTGTGGCAGTGCCAGTGTTCACGATGACACTCAACAACGTCCAGTGGAAGAGGGCCTGTTTCTTTGCCTGTGATTCTGTTTATCAATGATCTCACACACAGACATTTTCTCAGAAACCTCACAACAGATGTCATTAGCTAGAATTTCATGTGGTACCCAGGCCTTGAACAGTCACTACCAAGAGGAATGTGATCACTACTGGACTGACCCAATCATGATTTACTGCCTAGGGGGCTGGAAATTAAATATGCTTCCCTGAAGCACATGAGTTCAAAGGAAGGGGTACAAAAAGGAGGAAGGGCTTGATGAATAGTTGCTGAGTAAATTATTAACAATCGCTTCTACAAGCACTATTTGACTTTTAATTATGTGTGTTTTTTCAAAATAGTTTCATTAAAATGTTGAATCAAATATACTAAGATATTTATGAGAAGATAGTTAACTTGCACTACTTTACTTTTTCCACCCTCTTTTTTAATTTTTAAAGAATTATTTATTTAATTATTTTAATAATCAGTATGCATCAAATGCAAACTCACTTTACTGGACTGTTGTTTAGAGAAGTAGACAACCTAGGTAGTGCCATATATTCATAAAACTTTTTTCCAGTATTTACTGTAAGTCTTGCAGAGGGATACCAAGGTGAACTGAATGTGTCACAGTTTATGAGGTAGACAAGCCATCATCTATAAATATGGCATGGTAAATTCTTTAGAGTGTGCAAAATGCCTAGTTTTCCTCTTGCATAATAGAAAGCCAATGTTTTTCTATGGGTATATTAAGAAAGTAGCAATATAAGCATATCACTTAGAAGTATGTGCATAAATCACCTGCCAAAACAACTAAAATAATTGAAAGTGATGATTCCTTCTAGGGAAGAGAAAGGCAGGAAAGAAGGGCTGAGGAACTGTTGTTTTGAGTGTTTGGTTTTGTTATATACATATCGGCGGTAGAAGATCAGTTAGGATACAGATAGCTCAAATAAGGAAATTTATTAATTTATATTATTCATGTAAATTCAGGAGTGAGCACTTCCAGAATTGGCCGTGGGCAAGAAAACAGATTCCATTTTTCTACTCTGCTGGTCTTCAGCGTGTCAGCTAGTTACCTTCAAGTTCACAGGATGACTGTGGCAGTGCCAGTGTTCACGATGACACTCAACAACGTCCAGTGGAAGAGGGCCTGTTTCTTTGCCTGTGATTCTGTTTATCAATGATCTCACACACAGACATTTTCTCAGAAACCTCACAACAGATGTCATTAGCTAGAATTTCATGTGGTACCCAGGCCTTGAACAGTCACTACCAAGAGGAATGTGATCACTACTGGACTGACCCAATCATGATTTACTGCCTAGGGGGCTGGAAATTAAATATGCTTCCCTGAAGCACATGAGTTCAAAGGAAGGGGTACAAAAAGGAGGAAGGGCTTGATGAATAGTTGCTGAGTAAATTATTAACAATCGCTTCTACAAGCACTATTTGACTTTTAATTATGTGTGTTTTTTCAAAATAGTTTCATTAAAATGTTGAATCAAATATACTAAGATATTTATGAGAAGATAGTTAACTTGCACTACTTTACTTTTTCCACCCTCTTTTTTAATTTTTAAAGAATTATTTATTTAATTATTTTAATAATCAGTATGCATCAAATGCAAACTCACTTTACTGGACTGTTGTTTAGAGAAGTAGACAACCTAGGTAGTGCCATATATTCATAAAACTTTTTTCCAGTATTTACTGTAAGTCTTGCAGAGGGATACCAAGGTGAACTGAATGTGTCACAGTTTATGAGGTAGACAAGCCATCATCTATAAATATGGCATGGTAAATTCTTTTTTTTTTTTTTTTTAATTTGCTACAGGGTTAGGGCACTTGCCAGAGACAGCGAGAGAGACAGAGAAAGAGAGGAAAAATGAGAAAGCACCCCTCAGGATGTTGGTCTTGCTGTAATCCTTTCTTCTCCATTCTCCTCTTGCGATTTTGGACACATACTGATGTGCCTGGTGTGTTTTTCAAGCTACTGGCTATGGGCCTAGAACCGTGCAGTTGACCATAGGGATCCAGCCACCTTAATCACCATGCCACTGGCTGATCCAGCATGGTAAGTTCTGTTAAGTGTGAACAAAATGCTGTGTGATGTCTAGATGGTGACTTGCTATAATACATAAGATTGTATCATTTTCTCCTTTATCATTTCCTTTATTCCTTATCTTTTTATAAGCTGTCCTTACCTTTCCCTTTCTTCATAAGCCTGCCAACCAAGTAGTTACACAAGAGATATAGTTTAGTACTGCTCTTGTTGTTCAGAAATTAAGAGGTTGCTGATGCTAATGATTAAAAGATTTTCATTTGTTTTAGTTCATATTTCTGTTGGTATAACTGAATACCACAGACTGGGTAATTTATAAAGAATCAAATTTTATTCTGCTTATGATTCTAGAGGTCCAAGGTTGAGAGGCTGCGTGTGCGGAGAGCCTTCTTGCTAGTGCATGCTCAGCAGAGTTCCAAGGCAGCTCAGGGTATCACATGGCAAGAAGGTAAGACCATGTGTGCCAGCTATGTTCTCTCTCCCTCTTCTTACAAAGCCAGTGTTAATTAGTCAATCATGGGGGCCCCATCCTAATAGCTTTATTTAGTCCTTGTTACTTCCTCGCTTCTTATTACCATAGATTAAGTTTCCATCTTCTTTTTTATTTTTTAATTTTAAAAGAACTATTCATTTAATCTTATTTATTATTATTCTTTTATAATTTGCTATAGGGCACATGCACTCACCAGAGAGACAGAGGGAAAGTGAGAAAGTAAGCCACCAGGTTTAGGCCTTGAACCACATTCAGCCATGTGGGAGTCCAGTGCTCCAGCCACCAGGCTACCTACTGTCACCAAGTTTCCAACCTCTTAATACCATTACAATAACAACCAATTTCAACACACAGATTTTGAGAGGACACATTCAAACCATAACACATTAGAATTATTAAGTCATTGGGAAAGCCAATGTGTTTTTCTATACAAAATGTGTCATGACTTTGCCAATGACCCAATAGATGAAGATTTTTTTTTTTTTTACATTTTTGGTGAACTGATCTTTATTTTATTACCTTACCTACAAATCATGCATGAATGCCCTGAAATAAGTTTTCGTTGAATAAACCCATTTTTACTCAGCAAAATTCAAAAGGGGAAACATCAGGCCTTTCTGGTGTAGGAAAAGCATTTCAATAGTCCCTAAGCAATTTTCACAAAATAATAAAATGGACGCTAGTCTTACAGAAGTTTTGGCTTAATTTTACCAAGCACCAAGATGTGCCACAATAGTTAAGGCAAGGCAGAGACAAGTTACCAAAAAAGTTACTAATACAACAATATATTGCAGTCTGAAAACAGCCACTGTTTATTTACTGACCAGATTACAAAAACAATCATGGTGGATACCCTAGTTCATCCTTCTAATAAGTCTGTTGATCTGGTCTCCCCTGTTGCCAGCATCTCCACCTTCTACAAAATGGGTGGTCTTTTTCTTCATTCCACCCCATGGAGAAGATAATCTGAAGGGCCAGAGGAAGTTATTTGCTTCTTTAAAGCGTTTTCCAACAGTAGATCCAGCAATTAGATCCTCCATGCATATGATGCCGAATTTACCAAGAGATCGCGCAATCAAAGAGTTATCTGTCAAAGCAATTCGCTTCTTATTGATATTGCCATAACCAAGTTTGTAGATCAGTTCCTTTACTGACTTCAGGTTCGGGTACCCCCATGCAATATATGGCTCCACAATTCTCAGCATGTTAATTGAGGCCTTGTTGAGTTTAACAAAGGTGCCATTGAAGATCTGGCAAAGACGAAGAAGCTGCAACACCTTTCGAAACTTTGGGCTCACTCCATTGATCCCTCTGATCCTGATGACAAACGCCAATTTGGGTTCTGCAGGTACATAGAAGTTGCCAGCTTTTCTTGCCATCCTGGCCATGC
>NW_006159535.1:842779-852283 GCF_000334495.1 Tupaia belangeri chinensis | reverse complement strand
GCAGGAGCCTTTTTCTTGGTTTCTGCCGCAGCAGGAACCTTTTTCTTCTCTTGAACGCCCTCCATGGTTCCAGCCGGAAAAGAGGAAGCTCAATAGACGAAGATTTTCAGCCTCTCCTGACTCAGTTTCACACTGCTTTAGCAAGAATTGAACATGCCATGAATATAGATAACATCATCTTAACCTGTTGAAATTATTAAATTGCATATCTTACTGGACAGTGGCATTTGATATTATCATTTATTGTTTTTATATCTGTTGCTATTTCTATTTGTTTAAAATCTACCCCTTTTTTTCTTTTGTAATATTACTTCTGTAGGTCTATACTATTAATTTGTTCTCTTTAAGGATTTGGTCACTGGAAAATCTTGTCTTCCTTTAAAAAACTGGAGTTCTGGGACCAGCAGCTGATGCAGTAGTTAAAGCGCTAGGCTCCCACATGGCTGATCATGGTTTGAGTCCTGGACCCAGTGACTTGAAAATCACACTGGGTGCATATGAATGTGTACCTAAAATATATATATATTTTTTGAGAGGTTTTTCACTATAGGGCGCGTGCGCTCACCAGACAGAGAGAGACAGAGACAGAAAGCGAGAAATCACCCCCCAGAGGGGATGGCCATGCTGCAATCCCTTCTCCTCCACTCTCCTCTCGGGATCTTGGGCACGCACGCACACACACCCGGCGTAGGTTTTAAGCCACCGGGTCCGGGACACGAACCGCGGTCAACCACGTGGGAGTCCAGCGACATAGCCATTACGCTAACTGCTGGTTCTCTACCTAAAATCTTGAGAAGTGATTATAGCATGACTATCCCTCCTGGGGATGATTTCTCATTTTTCCTCTCTCTGTTTCTCTCCAATGAGCACATATGGCCTATGGCAAAAACCTAAAAAAAAACAAAAACAAAAATATGGAAGTTCACCCAATTGCTGTAAACCTGAAAAATACATTTTTAATAAAAAAATTGTATTCACTTAGAAGCATTCAGAATGTTAACAAAACAGCTGCAACTTTTTTTTTTTTTGGCAATTACAGAGTGGTATTCAGTTAACAGAACAACAATTATTTTGTATAAGCTGCATCAAAGACAACTGAAGATGAAAAAACTACTATCCCCATATATAACTAATTTGTGCTGTGCACCAATAAGAACCTGCTTTAAATTTCCATGCCAATTTACAAGCCCCATACTGTGCCAGGCAAAGTTAGTGGCTATTGAAAATACCACCAGGACAGGGCTATCTAAAGACACATTCAGTAGCATGTTAACTATACAAAAACAGACATTGCACACTTTATAAACAAATCTTACAGTCTTACATTTCAATTTTTTTCTTTAAAAGGAGCGAGTTGGGTACAGAGGGTTAAATGCTTTATAGACAAGGGGAAAAAACTGCACTAGAACCAATTTATTCATCATCATCGTCATCTTCATCTTCCTCTTCCTCATCTTCCTCCTCCTCTTCCTTTTTCTTGCTCTTTTCAGCCTTGACAACTCCCTTTTTTGCTGCATCAGGCTTTCCTTTAGCTCGGTATGCAGCAATATCCTTTTCGTATTTTTCCTTTAGCTTAGCAGCCTTCTTTTCATAAGACTGTTTATCATCTGCAGCAGTGTTATTCCACATCTCTCCCAATTTCTTTGCAACATCACCAATGGATAGGCCAGGAAGTTCTCCTCTGATTTTTGGGCAATATTTAGAACAGAACAAGAAAAAGGCTGAAGGAGGCCTTTTGGGTGCATTGGGATCCTTGAACTTCCTTTTTGTTTCCCCTATAGGAGGGATATAGGTTTTCATTTCTCTTTCATGACAGGCCTTGTCTGCCTTTGCCACATCTTCAAACTTTCTCTTTAGCTGACATGGTCTTCCACCTCTCTGAGCACTTTTTATAAAACTCTAAGAAGTTGACTGAAGCATCTGGGTACTTCTTGTGCTCCTCCTAGAAAGTTTGCACAAAGAATGCATATGATGACATTTTGCCTCTCGGCTTCTTAGGATCTCCTTTGCCCATGTTTAGTTAGCTTTCCTCTGTGGGGCACAGAGTTGCCCAGTGCCCATCTGGCTCTCACTTGCCCCGGTGCCGTCTCTATGGAGCTCAATGTACTGCAATGGCTATGAGAATGGGAGCCAGAGGCAGCCTCCTCACTCCGCTCTGTAACCAACCTGAAAAATATTTTTTAAGGGAACCAGCAGTTAGCGTAATGGCTATGTCGCTGGACTCCCACATAGTCGACCGCGGTTCGTGTCCTGGACCCGGTGGCTTAAAACTCACGCCGGGTGCGTGTGCGTGCGTGCCCAAGATCCCGAGAGGAGAATGGAGGAGAAGGGATTGCGGCGTGACCATCCCCCCTGGGGGGTGATTTCTCGCTTTCTGTCTCTATGTCTCTCTCTGTCTGTCTGGCGAGCGCATGCGCCCTACAGTGAAAATCTCTCCAAAAAAAAAAAAAAAAAATTTTTTTTTAAATGCCTAGATATTCTTCAGGTAGGAGGAAAGTGATTCCAGATGGAAATCTAGAAATAAAAACAATAAAGAGCTTTCCAAATATGATATATATATGGGTAAGTATAAGTTAATATTGGCTGTACAAAGCAGTACTAGTAAGGTCTGGTAGAATTAAAAACATATGTAGAATTAATGAAGATCTGTGGTGGCACAGCAGTAACACAAGGCTCTGTGATACTGAAGCCATGGTCTCAGTTTTGTATCCTGAGGTCTTCCTGTCCTTGCTTGACTGAGGCTGGGTGTGGATCATGTTGTGAAGACCCTGTTGAAGGTGACTCACTCTCTGAAGAAATAAATGTGTGTATGTGTAGGCATCGAAGAGTTTGTGCAAAAATAGAATTAAAGTACTTATTTATTTTCTTCAATAGTACAAAAAATTTTGAGGTATAGCCATAGTTTCTTCCTAATACACATTACCCCTGACCTTTTTGAAGACCTGCCATGCATGTAGAATTAAAATACATGGACACAATGATAAGGTCAGGAAAACGATAACTGGAATTAAGTTGTTTCAAGGTTCTAATATTGTTAAGAAGTAGTAAAAATAAGCATTTGTTTTAGGCAGTAATAAAGATGCATGTTTTAATTTCTAGGTTAACTACTAAAAGGATGTATAACAAGGTAGTGAAGGAAAAAATAAAATAATGAAATTTGATTAACTTTTCAAAAGGCAAGAAAGGACAAAAAGGAACATAAACCATAAACATCAAAGAGCAGGTATAGGGACCAGCAGATGGTATAGTGGTTACGTCTCTGGACTCCCATATGGCCAATGGTTTGAGTTCCAAGCCCAGCAGCTTAAAACTCATACCAGGTGCGTGTGCGTGCACGCCCAAGATCCCAAGTGGAGAATGGAGAAGGGATTGCAGCGTAGCCATCCCCCCTGGTGGGGGTGTGTGATTTTTCACTTTCTGTCTCTCTCTTTCTCTCTGTCTCTCAAGTAAGCACACATGCCCTATAGCAAAAATATCTCTTTATTTTTTTTAACTCTTTAAAAATGTATTAATTTAATTTTATTATTACTTTTATTCTTCAGTTTGACCAGAGAGAGAGAAAGCAAGCCACCAGGCCCAGGACTCAAACCATGATCAGCCATGAGAGAGTCCGGCACCTTAATCACCATACCACCTGCCAGCCCTCAAAAATCTCTCTCTAAAAAAAGAAAAAGGCACATATATATTTTACCTTACTAGCTTCTTGGAAAGCTTTGCGTTTTGGAGAAGTCATTTGAACTGAGACCTGAGGATAAGAAAGACCTAAGGGATAAGAAGAGTCAGTCATTCAAACAGTCGAAGGAAGTACGTCCTTGGCATAGAAGATAGCAAGTCTATAAACCTAGGGTTGAATTAAATAGGGTTGATTATATTCATGGAAGATGACATAGGATAACCACTCCTACTCTAATTTTTCTTTGAGAAATAAAATAATATTAATAAATGAGTTGTTTTTGATGTTACATAATAATTCAAGAAGCCTCCCTTTGAAGGCATTCTCCATTATACCACTTTGATTATTCCCCAACACTGATCATAGTCCACACTTTTGTTTACTTGTTTAGTTTCTGTCTCACTTGCTATAATTATATGGTTCATAAGGTCAAGGACCTTGTCCACTGTTCATTGCCGTATTCTCTAGCCAATACATTAATGAATTTTTGTTGGTTGATCAAATCTGACAAAACATATTGTTATTTCAGATTTGAAATTAGAGTGGTATAGCAAGACTATTTGCTTTTACTGTTTTTTAGAAGAAAGTGTCCTTGTAAATTAAACAAGAATATTGAAGAGAGGGAACAAAGAAGTGAAGTAGATTTCAGCAGCTAAACTGAATCAACTAACCCAAATAGACAAAAATCTAAAATGCTTTATCCTGGGCCAGCAGGTGGCATTGTGGTTAGGGTGCTAGACTCTCACATGCACAACCATGGTTCAAGTCAGACTTGGTGACTTGCTTTTTCACTTTCTCTCGCTGGTGAGCACCCATGCCCTTTAGCAAATTTAAAATAATAATAATGCTAAATACATTTTAAAATTATTATAAAATGTTTTATTCAGAGAAAAGTAGTCTGAATTTTAGTAATGTTATACACAAAAACGCACACACTCACACACATATATATACACACACACACTCACTGGTTAATACTGTTTTGCCTTTCAGAGAAAAACAATCATAGAGATAGTGACAATATATGTCATAGACCTTTGCTTGTAATGCCTTATGCAACTGAACAATCAATTCTTGTTCTTCCATTTCAATCAACATACACCCAGCAAAGAATATCTATTTAAGCTTTGTATAACTCCTAATCACCTAAGATGCTCTAAGATGATCTTAAATTCTAAAGTACACAATATTTTCTAATTTGTTGACAAGAAAGTTACATGATTTTAATTCTGACAGTTTACATAATTAAGAAGCCAATGGTCAGTGAAATGCACAAAACCCAGGCAGCACTCAAATGCAGACGCCATACACTATGAATAGTCTCAAAGCTGGATATTTGACAGTTGGTTTGTGGGTCTGAGAGGTGGATTTACTAATGGGTCAGTAATGGAATAGTAAATTGATTCAATATGACATAGTTGATTATAGTGACTGAAGATAAAATTTTGCCAAATGAACAATAAAAAGCGATACAATTTTTAAATTTCTCTTTAGGTTTCTTTCTGTTTTTTACTTGCCTAAAATATAGCTTTTTTTTTTTTTTTTTTTTTTTTTTGAGATATTTTTTTTTTTAGAGCCCAGATGTTCTAGAGATTTTTTGCTTTAGAGCACATGTGCTTGCTGGCAAGACAGAGACAGAAAGTGAGAAATCACCCCCCGGGAGGGATGGGCACAAGCAATCCCTTCTCCTCCATTCTCCTCTTGGGACTTTGGTTACACACACATGTGCACCTGGCATGAGTTTCAAGTAGCTGATGCTAGGACTTGAACTATGGTTGGCCATGTGGGAGTCCAGCAATGAAAGCACTACGCCATCTGGTGGTCCCAAATATAACTTCTTTTTAAGAAATTAAGCTGCCTCACCCCTCTTTTTTGTAAAAGGGAGGAACTGGAAAGAGAGGCTGTAACTACCTACCTACCCTGTGCAGTCGTGGTAGTCTTTTAGAAGGATTATCCAATAATAAGTAAAAATGAGAAATAAGAGACTTAGGGAAAGTTTATTTTTAAGATATAGAGGATGATTTAGAGAGGGCAGGCGGCTGCAGTGAAGGGGTGGGCTGAGCACTAGGTCCATGTGGGTGCTGTCGTGGTACAGCGCGGGGTCACCATGGTAGAGCTGCAGCATTTGTGGGTCCGGAAAGCAGTAGACTTCATGGTGAAGAGTGGAGTGAGAGAACAATCGGAAGATGCAGGGCCTCAAGTTTCGGTACAGTGCTGGCTGTTGTGAGGACAACCAGGCCTTCCTGCAGCAGGTGCACCAGTGCATGGAGCCTTGCCGTGTGCCTCTGGCCCAAACCCAGGCCTAGGTGACCAATGAGCTGGAGAAATTCCAGGACCGCCGCCTGGTGTACCATGCATTTCAATGACAAAGCCAAAGATTCTGTGGACACGGGGCAAGGAACCTCAGGTAAAGTGTCGGCTGGACAGTTGTGTGTCCAGGTGTATGGATGACCACATGCACCTCACCCCCATCATGATCAAGAAGATGAAGGAATCACTGTCCTCTATGAGGAAACAAAAGTCCTTGCCAGTGACCTTTGGGGCTGGACTTTATTTTGAAAGAGCAGTGAGTATTTTAAGCAAAGTTTATGAAGAAATTAATGATGGCAACAAGTTTAAGGCATATGTCACTTGTCTATGAACACTGATTTCTTTATCTTTTAATCCTAGAAAATGAAATTGAAAAAAAAAGGTGCTAAAATTTGGGTCAGAGAGAGCACAGGAGAGTGTTTTAGAACCTGAGTTTCAGGTGGCAAGTGCTTGACAGGACTCTCCCTTTTACCAAGTGAGCCATCCAAGGAACTAGATTCTTCCCACACAGGTACTGACGTACGGGCTGGCCCCTCTCAGCTGCCTGTGACCTGGTGCAGTTTGAGGAGAGGTGTTTCTATTTGTTGTCAACCTGTTTACCAACAGTATCGCAGGACCATTGTCATAAGTTCTAAAACACAACTCACGAAGACACCAATTTAGAAGGGGAAAAGTTTTCTGGGTCTTTGTTTTGCTTGCTAAAGTTGATGTAAGCGCAGAGTTGGGAGGGAGAGTAGCTTGGATAACAACTTTGAAACAGTTCTTTGTGGATATCCTTTACTGGGGATAGATGTGACGTGTATTTCCTCAAATTCTTACACATCAATCTTTCAGCCTGGAGAACTGGTGAAAACATGAGAAGTAGCAGAACAATGAGTCTGGAATACAGAGGCTGCCTCTTACTATTTGGCCCTGAAGCTGTCTACACAGAATGACAAGACAGTCTTAGAGTAAGTGTCCCCTTGATTGGAAAGGGGGATCTTGAGTATGGTATATATTGGTGTCCAAGAGTGAATAGTAAAAGAAGAACTTAAGAGAGTTGTGAAGTACTAGATTTGGAACACCTGGTTTTCCTAGACCAGAATGGAAGAAAGCCTAAACCTAGCATAGCTTAGCCCTCCTGAGTTCACAGAGTCCTATTGAGACAATCCCCTGACCACAGAAAAGACAAGGGGAAAAAAGTAAGCAACTTAGCTAGGATGAGCTGAGAATCCCTTAGGGCAGCCTCTCATTACCAAATATCATTTTTCCCTGGGGCCTTTGCACCATGTGATGTTCCTGCCCCAGTGTGGCACCTGGTTCTTTTGATAAGGACCTTGTTGGGACCAGCAGTTAGCATAATGGCTATGTCACTGGACTCCCACGTATTCTACAGCAGTTTGCGTCCCGGACCCAGTGGCTTAAAACTCACGCCGGGCGCATGTGCGTGCGTGCCCAAGATCCCCAGAGGAGAATGGAGGAGAAGGGATTGCAGCATGGCCATACCCCCTGGGGGATGATTTCTCGCTTTCTGTCTCTCTGTCTCTCTCTGTCTGGTGAGCGCACGCGCCCTAAATCAAAAACCTCTCAAAAAAAAGAAAAAAAAAAAAAAAGGAACCTTGTCTTTTTGTCAGATTATTACTTGGAATGATAATATAGACTGTCTGTTTGCTGTTTCACAGCTGTGACATATTTTCTCAGTGGTTTGGTTTATTAAAAATGAAGTTTAGGGGACCAGCAGATGATGTGGTAGTTAAGGCGCTGGACAGTCCCATATGGCCAACCATGGTTCAAGTCCTGGACCTGGTGGCTTGCTTTCTCACTTTCTCTCTCTCTCTGTCTGTGTTTCTCTGGTCAAAATAAGTAAATGAATAAATAAAATTAAAAATATTTTTTTAAAAATGAAGTTTAATCCCTCTCCCCCCAAAACAAGATATATATGAGGATTCGAACCAGCAGATGGCATAATGGCTATGTTGCTGGACTCCCATGTAGTCTACAGCGCTTAGAGTCCTGGACCTGGTGGCTTAAATTCATGCTGGACACATGTGCGTGCATGCCCAAGATCCTGAGAGGAGAATGGGGGAGAAGGGATTATAGAATGGCCATCCCCCCAGGGGGTGATTTCTTGCTTTTTGTCTCTCTGTCTCTCTCTGTCTTTCTGGCAAGCGCATGCGCCCTATAGCAAAAACCTCTAAAAAAAAAAAAAAAAAAAGAAAGGGATATATGAGGATTTAAAATCAGATGTAAATATAAAATTTCTGACTCTTCTTTCCTTTTCACGCAACCAGATTCATTTCCCTAATGAAAGAAGGATTAGATAGGATATTGGGTTTCAATTTAAAAATGAAATATATTACAAAACTTAAGTTTGTTAAATGGCAAAACTGATATCCAGTGCTTCAAGGTACAAAATATACAGTAATATTAACGAGACACCAGTGACAGTAGAGAAGTTGAAAAAAGATTCACATATTCTTGTCTATAATCATGATAAACTTTAAACACTATCCAAAGCATAAAGAAACCACTGAATATGTCTTCCTTAGGTTCTAGAGTGACATCAGTGAGAATGGAAGAAGAAGGACCTCTAAAAATATGCTTTTTCACTAGATCAATGAGAACACTAGCAAAAATTGTCAACATCAATTTTTTTGGAACTCTGTACATTCAACAAAGGCTTTCCATGGCCAGGACTCAAACTGCACAGTCATAACTGCCAGGTCATGGAGCCAGCTCTAGTCTTCCTTTCTGAAGGTTCTCAAAGTACAACTATGGGAACCTTTATGGGATCCCTCTGGAAATAAGAAAAGACCATGTACTCTTAAATTTCCATTCTTTGATAAGGCTGTTCCCTCTGCCTGGCAGTTTGATGCATTCATCGGGGTTCTTCAGAGAAACAGAACCACTAGGCTGGCTGGCTGGCTGGCTGGATAGATGGAAAGATGTATAGGACAGGATTTATTCAAGGAAATAACTTACATGATTATGGAGGCTAAGAAGTCTCGGAATCTGCCCTCTGCATGCTGAAGTCCCAGGGAAATTGACAGAGTGCCTTCCAAGTTCAAAGTCTTGAGAACCAGGGGAGCTAATGGTATAATCCTCAGCTTGAGGCCAAAAGCCAGAGAACCTAGGACACTATTGGTGCAAGTCTCAGAGTCTGGAGGCTGGAGAACCTGGAGTTCTGATGTCCAAGGGCAGAAGAATATGGGTGTCCCAGTTCTAGGAGAGAGAGTGAAAGGGAGGGAGGGAGAATGCATCTTATCTTTGCCTATTTGTTGTGCCTGGTCGCTCAGCCATTTGGATGATGCCTACCCCCACTGGGTGAGGGTGGATCTCCTCAGTCCACTGATTGAAATGTCATTCTCTTCCAGAAACACTCTCAGTGACATACCCAGAAATAATGCTTCACCATCTCTCTGGGTTTGCCTTAATCCTGTCAAGTTGACACCTAAAATTAACCAGCACACTTGACAAATTCCTATTTATCCTTCAGGACTGAGATCAATAATTTTCTCCTGGGACCAGCAGTTAGCGTAATG
>NW_006159535.1:817604-839024 GCF_000334495.1 Tupaia belangeri chinensis | reverse complement strand
CTCTCCAAAAAAGAAAAAAAAGAAAGAAAAAATAATTTTCTCCTTTTTTGAAATATTTTCTGATCCCTACCTGGGGATTGAATTCTTCCTTTGCTTTATAATTGTTTTTAAGCTTCTATATACTTACAGAAGGTTGAACATTTTCATATGTTTATCTCCCCAGTAAACAACTCACATTTTTTAAAAAAAATGACATTCTTTTAATAAACATAAAAATCTCGTGGCTCATGTGACTCTGATACTGCCCCAAACCTATTACAATATTCGATTTGCCAATTCTGTGAAACCTCCCCATCACCACCTCCTACTCAATTCGGATGTACCTTTTAGGGAAGGCATATCCCTCCTCCCCGGCCCACTCCCCACTCTCCCCACTCGGACGATTGGTTGAGATAAATGCCTGTAGGGCACTGTGGTAGCTGATGCTACGGGAAAAGGTTTGGTCGTTGCTGTCAGAGAGCCTGTGGTGTGCTAGGTAAGACAGATCAAAAAGTAATGTGATGCACAGAGCACAGAAGTAAGAGGAATGAGGAAACAATTTATTCTGTTTTTAGGCATAGGTTGCGAAAAAATTATGCCTGAACTGCATTTCAAAAGAACCATAATTTATCCAAAATACAGGGGAAACAGGAGAAAAGGGTTGCGGAAAATATAATGGGCAGAAGGGGTAACATGTGCAAAGGCGCAGTGGCATATAATACATGGTTAATTTTAGTTGGGAGCATTGGACTCCGGTCTTCTCAAGTCTCTCTGTAAACACATTCACATTACATTTCTTAGGGTGAGTTACCTCTGCAGATGGCTCCTCTCTATTATGTCTTGATTTTTCACTGTGTTAATTCTGAGGATGATGCTTCCCTGAGCCTGTTCCCTAGACTCAGTACCGCTAGGCAATAACTAAAGTTGTTAATAGTACTATTCCTGGAAAAATGTTCCTGCAGTTCAAGGTTTCACCATTGCCTAATCCTGCAGTTACGTGCATCTAGCTCTTCCTTCTAAAGGCTTATTCTTTTCTCTGACATTCAGAGCATTTGCAAGATTGCCTGCTAAAAACTTCCTCGTTCGTTTTTAGTTACTTTTTTCTTGTTAACAGCAGGTTCATCAGTTTCCTGCCTTCTGTCTTGAGTCCCTAGCCTAAGGGCAATGCTATATTAATCTAACTCAAGTCTTATTTTATTTTTCCAGTAGTCTCCTCATTTATTAAGCTAGACTGTAGGTATGAAGTTGCCATCTATTCCTTGATCTCTCTTTTCCAGGAAAGAATAAAGACTCTGTATATTTCCTTGGGGGCTTTACAAATAATGTATCAGGACACAGGAGTTGAATGAGATCCTAAAAGGAGTTTTAGCCAACTCTTTCAGACCTCAATAACTATGACTCCCACAGAGTCCTGAGCCTGGCATGCTTTTACTGTTGCTTGGCTGGAGAGAGCTGCAACACTTAGCCTGGCAAACTCCTTTTAAAGTTGGATTGAGTTTTCTATAAATGTTGGAGGCTGTTCGGAATCCAAGTGCTTCCTTCCATTGTTCTTTACTTACACCTCTGATGTTACATGTATGATATGGCACAGTTTTTTGTTTTTTTTTTAATTGCTAGAGGGCATGTGTTCTTTCCCAGATTGGGAAAAAGGGATGGGGGGGGTGGGGAAGGGGATGTACCCCCAAATGGGGCGTGGTCATGCCATAATCCTTTATCCTCCATTTTCCTATCCTATCAGTATTTGCGGCATTCATGCAGATATGCCTGGAGTTTTTTTTATTTTTTTTTCCAAGGTGCCAGAGCCAGGATTCAAACTGTAATCAGCCGAGGGGGAGTCAGACTCTCTTAACCACTAGGCTACAGGGCTAGCCCTCCCATAGATTTTTATTTTCATATCTGACTGTTCCATCTGGTGTATATAACCATCGACTGTTCCCACCATCAGCCCTGGCCCAAGCCAAAGGATTTAAGTAATAAGTGAACGTCCCATCTTGTGAATGTTTATTCTCTGCACAAGAGCCTGGTTACTTGGCCATGACTGATACGATCTGAGTTAGGGTGCTGGATGTGGGCATCAGTCTGACCAGGCAAGTGTATTAATATTCATTTACAGATGCTTAGCTCCTTTTCGATAAGGCTTACTTGTTCCTGCAGCAGTGTGACTCCTTTGCTTTGCTTTACTGACTGCTGCATTGGTTGCAAAACAATGTATCATTTATGGGCTCTAGAGTTAATCCCCTCACTTGCATTACTACCTGAGGCAATGTTGGAGAAAATCCTAGCAAACAACGTTGTGAGAGAGAAACTATTACTTTCCCAGTTTTACATATGAGATGACAGAGGTTTACAGAAGCAGAGTTGCTTACAACTCCAGACTGGAGCAAAAAGGAATGTAGGAATCAAAAGTGATTGGTTCTGTCACGACAAGAATTCATCCTCGGGGTCACATATAGGAATACATACGATCTTCAGAAAGTTCATGGAAAATATATTTTATGACAAAACTATGCATGGATTTCAAAATTTTTGGTATCAAAATAAACTCATGCTTTAGTTTCATATTTAAAATGAACTTTTTGAGATTACCCTAATATGATATGGTTGAGTGTGAATAGATGCCATGTTGTCTGTTTAAATTCTGACTGTATTAATTATTACTCTGATTTTGGGTGAAAAGTTACGTGTCCTTTCTAGGCCTTGGCTTCCTTTTCTGAAAAAAAAATTGGAAAAATTAATAACCCTTACCCTTTAAGTTAATGAGAATGAAATAAGTCAGTGTAGGTAAAACACATAACATAGTACTTTGGACATGAGAGAGAGAGAGAGAGACCCCTCCAAGAGAAACTGGCTACCCTGCAATCCTTTTTTCTTCCATTTCTCCAACCCATCAGGATCCCAGTCACTCACACACAAATGCCCAGTGTGTTTCTCAGGCCTTCAGTGTTAGCATCATCGTCGTCTTCGTTATAAGCAAATTTACCAGGTAATGGAAGCCAAATAAAATGAGATTCGTAGAGTTCTGGGTCTGTGTCCAGAGGCCTCACTGGGTACACTGCGTTCATGTGTACCCATGATCCAGAGCAGACTAGGGCTGGAGGTTTCTCTCTCTCTCGCCCTCTTTTTCTCTCACTCATGAAAGAAATTAAAAAAAAAAAAAAGGAAGAAAGGAAGAAAGAAAATAGGTCCATAGATGTTAATTACTGATCACACAATTTTGTAGTTGTATAATGCTTTCTGGCATTCAAATCATTTCATATTCATGGGACCAGCAGATTGCATAATGGTTATATCACTGGACTCCCACGTAGTCAACTGCAGTTCAAGCCCCAGGCCTGGCAGCTTGAAACTCAATGTCAAGTGCATGTGCATGTGTGTCCAAAATTCTGAAAGGAGAATGGAGGAGAAGTGATTGTGGTATGGCAATCCCCCAAGGGTGTGATTTCTCGCTTTCTGTCTCTCTGTCTCTCTGGTGATGCACGCGCCCTATAGTGAAAATCTCGAAAAGGAAATTTCATATTCAGTATCTCGCATGATTCTATCACTGCTACACTGTTGGTTATAGCCAATTAAGTTATCTGCATCTTACAGATTCATTCATTCAACACTATTTTTCGAAGACCTTAAGGTATCAGGTACTGTTGTATTCTGAGGTAACTCATGGTCCCTGCTCATATATTACCAAAAGCTGTCTTTAGAAATAAGTTTTCAAAAGGCATTTTACTTTCTTTGCTTTGAATTTATGTGATAAAAATGTATCACCTTTTTTTGAGAGAGGTTTTTGTTTGTTTTTTTGTTTCCTACGGGGCACATGTACTTACCAGAGAGACAGCAAAAGACAGAGAGATAGAAGGTGAGAAATCATGCTGGGTGGGGGGTGTAGGGGGTGGGGTGGAGGGTGACCACACAGTAATCTCTTCTCCTCCATTCTCCCCTTATGATTTTGGACACACAACGCACACGTGCCCAGCGTAAATTTCAGGCCTCCAGTCCAGACTTGAACTGTGGTCATTCTTACCATACTGGAACTTGAACTGCGGTTGGCCAGCATCTTAACCACTACTCCACCTGCTGGCCCCCAAATGTATCACTTTTATGGGCAGAAGTGAAAAGCTAGGGGAGGGGACAGAATGATGGGAATGTGGGCATACAAATAACTGTCATTGTGGAGATATAGACAAGAGTCAGTGGATAGGTAGGAGGTACAGGAGGAAAGTGTGATTTAAGCTGAGACAGGAGTGTTGAATAAGTTTGCCAAATGAATGAAGAGAGAAATGTATTTAAGCAGAGGAAGCGTGAATGAGTGTGCTGTATCCTGAGGGACCTGTTTACTTTCCACTGTTGCTTGACTTGTAGTGAAAGGCAAATGATGTGCGTCCAGACAGGAGTCCGATAATGAAGGAATGTACTGTGCAGAGATGTTCTGAATTTGTCCTGTAGATCAGCGGTTCCCAGCCTTCCCAGCACCAGGGACCCATCTTGTGGAAGACAATCTGTCCATGGAGGGGATGGACCCAAGCACACCACATCTACCAGGCACCCCCTTCCCACCACTTCCTCATTGCAATTTACAGTGAAACAATCACACAGCAATAGGGTTTGCAGTCCCATGAGAATCCAGTACAGCTGCTGATCCTATAGGAAGCAGTGCCCAGGTGGCAGTGCAAGTGGTAACAAGTGACTGCTAACACAGACGAAGCCTTGCGTGCTTGCCCCCCACCACCCACTGTCTGGTACACAGCCTGAGTTCTCAATAGGCCAAAGACTGGCACTGGTTTGCAGACCAGGGGTTGGGGACCTGTGCTCTAACTGATGGGAGCCCATGAAGAATTTTATGTTGGGGAGAACATGGACAATTTAAATCATTCTGTTGGCAGTGTGGGCAACAGCAACTTATAATATTATGAAAGGTTAAATTGGCTGGGCCAGCCCCATGGTGTTAGATAGTGGTTAAGGGAACTGGACCTCACATGGCCAACCATGCTTTAAATCCTGGCCCAGAGTCTTAAAAACACGCCAAACACGTGTACCAAAAATTCTGATGGTAAGGAGAAAAACAGATTGCAGCACAACCACACCCCATTGGAGGGTACGCTCTGGTAATTAAATAACAGGTTGAGGTGGTCCAAAACAATACCGATGGGGCTGGCAGGTGACCTGGTGGTTAAGGGCGCTGGACTCCCATATGGCCGACTGAGGTTTGAGTCCTGGACCTGGTGGCTTCTTTCTCACTTTTCCTCTCCCCCCCCCTCTCCCTCTCTCCCTCTGGTCAAATTAAAATAAATAAATAAAGTAAAATAAAATAATTCTTAAAAAACACACATACACACAATACTGGTACCTGAACGCAAGTCTTCTGACTGCAAGAGTAGTGGCGTTTTCGTTAAACCATACTGACTTCTCAACTAAGAAGTCCCAACTGTTTGCTGTATTGATCTGCTAGTTTGAATTTAAATTCTTGTCTAAGAAGGGGAAATGACTTCACATATTCATTAAGCAACCTAACCTTTTTTTCTCCTTTGAGGGGACATGGCTGTTGAAACATATTTTTCTCTTTAATTCTATCTTTTCATTTGAATGAAGGGAATTTATAATTCATTAATTCTTCAGATATGTGAATGTAATCTCCACTAAACAATTTCCTCCAGGGCTCATATACTTTATAAATTCTTATGACTTTGGTTAAGGCTACATTTAATTTTTTCTGATACTGTGTAATCTCATTTTTTTCCTTTTAGAGAGATTTTTGAAACAGGGCACGTGCACTCAACAGAGAGCCAGAAGTGAAAAATAACCCCCCAAAGAGGATGGCCTTGCTGCAATCCCTTTTTCTCCATCTTCCTTCTAGTATCTTGGGCACACATGCACATGCACCCGGTGTGAGTTTTAAGCTGCCAGGTCCAGGACCCGGACCATGGTTGACTCTGTGGAAGTCCAGTGATATAACCATTACATCATCTGCTGGTCCCCTATTTCTTTTTTATATACATACTTTATTTCTTTTTTTAAAAAAATGTAATTATTATTGTTGTTGTTGTTATTTGTTCAATTTGACCAGAGAGAGAGAGAGGGAAAATGAGAAAGCAAGCTGCTAGGTCCGGGACATGAACTGCAGTCTGCTATGTGAGAGTCCAGCACTTTAATCACCATGCCACCCGCTGGCCCCTCTATTTCTTTCCTAAGATTATGTATCAAGTTCAAACAGGTAAGGACAGCAAATTTTAGAGGGAGCGCTTCTTATCTTTATGAGACCATAACTCTTCTCAGGCCTGGCAGTGGTGGCACAAGCAGTAGGGTTCTGCTTCACAATATTGGAGCTACGTGGAAGACCATGGTTTGGATCCCAGGGGGCTCTGAAACACATTTGGTGCCATGTGTGCATGCCCATGATCCTAGCTGCCTAGAAGGCTGGGGAGGGGAACAGGGTTGCAAGGGTTGCAACCTGTCACAACAGGGTTGTAACAAGATTCTGTTGAGAATGCCTGTTTCTCTCTCTCTCTCATGAAAAAAAAAATACACTTTAAAATAAAAACAAAAACAAAACTCTGAGCATGTTGAATTCTGTTTGCCTTTCCACCCCAGACCCCATCAGAGGTTATCAGATAGCCTCATGTGCAGCAAGCTGCCCAGCAGGGAATCTTCCACTTAGTATGACAATGTTTTCTCTAGTGCCCTCTCCCTAGAGTCTGGCTGTTAGGCAGATTTAAGAGAAACACAGCCCTGAGACCAGCAGTTGGTGTAATGGCTATGTTGCTGGACTACCACGTAGTTGACCACGGTTCAAGTCCTGGACCCGTTGGCTTAAACTCATGCTGGGCGCATGTGCATTCATGTTCAGGCTCCTGAGAGGAGAATGGAGGAGAAGGGATTGCAGTGTGGCCATCCCTCCTGGAGGATGATTTCTCACTTTCTGTCTCTCTGTCTTTCTGATGAGCGCACGTACCATCTCTCTCTGTCTTTTTGGCGAGGGCATGTATCCTATAGCAGAAACCTCTCCAAAAATAAAAAAAGAAAAGAAAAGAAAGGAACACAGCTGTACTATTAGCATTCTCACTCGGCTTTTCCTTCCTAGAGCACAGGTTCAATAATCTAGCAAGACCTTATTATTAGAATTCCGTGGGTTCCCAAAGTCCGTCCCCAGGTCCTCATGGTTAGTATGATGGATCCTGTGGTACCCTCAGAGCTTCAGTGTGAATTCATTCTAAGGATGGTACAATCATTCTGGCAAAATTCATGTCATCGGATGTCTTTTCCATTTGTGTTCTACTTCTTGCTTGTTGGAACAAGAGGTACTAAACTACTCTCCTTCTCTCTCTTACTCCTGGGGTTAAGTTCAATGTTTGAAACTATGCCCACTGATAGATGTAGTCTTTTATTCATGCACACACTTGTTTATCCTTTTTTTTTTTTTTTTTTTTTTACTACTTACTTGGGGCACAGTATCGAACAAAATAGGTCCTTCCATTATGAATCTTCTGCTTCAGTGACCCTGATATTGGGGTTGTTTAAAGTGAAGAACAGCTTGTTAACAGAGACTGGGAGGAAATGGAAGCATCCACAGTTGCCAGCAGTGTAATTGATGCATCTTAAGTAAGAAGTTTAAACACATTTTAATGGTTATATATGAGCATGATTGCTATTTTCAATTTAATTAGAGGGAAGGCAATATGCCGCCTCTTAACATATTGCAGTAGAGTCCATGAGAATGGGGCTATTTGTTTAAAAGTTAACATAATTCTTCAAAAAACTAAAAATAAAATTACCATATTATCCACAGTCCCACTTTGAATAAATATTCAAAAGAATTGAAAGCAGAGTCGTGAAGAGATGTCTACTCACCTATGTTCACTGCAGTATTTATTCCACCACAAGGTGGAAATGGCCCAGATGTCCGTGGACAAATGAATGGATAAAGAAAATGGGGTAGGTCCAGCAGGTGGTGTGGTGGTTAAGGTGCTGGACTCCCACATGGCTGACCACAGTGCAAGTCCTAGGCCTGTTGGCTTGAAAATCACTCTGGGTGCCTGCGTATGTGTGCCCAAAATTCCGAGAGGAGAATGGAGAAGGGATTGTGGCTCGGTCTTCTCCCCTAGGGTGCTTTCTCACTTTCCCTCTTTCTGTGTCTTTCAGGGGAGTGCACATGCCATATGGCAAAAAAAAAAAAGAAAGAAAGAAAATGTGGTGTATATAGGCCTGGCTTGGTGGTGCAGGATAACATGCTACTTCCCTGGTCAACCTGTACACGCTGGTGCCCATGATCTGGCCTAGCTGGGGGGCGGTGGGAAAACTGTAATACGGGACCCTACTGGGTGTGCTTGTCTCTCTTACTCTGTCACTCTCACGGAAGAAATAAACATAAAAGAAAAAAGCGTATATACATAGAGTGGAAGAGTGTTCAGTCTTCAAAAAGAAAGAAATCCTGTGACATGTATAATATAGATGAAGCTTACAGGCACTATGCTGAGTGAAATAAGTCAGTTACAAAAGAACAAATCCTGTTAATTCCACTTTTATGAACTATCCGGAGTAGTCAAAATCATAGAAACAGAACGTACGGTGACAGTTGCCTGAGGCCGTGGGGAGAGAGAAACGGGTAGTCATCATTTGGTACAGAGTTTGAGTTTTGCAATATGGAAAAGTTCAGGAGACCTGTTACACAGTGGTGTGAATATAGTTAACACTACAATTGTACTCCTGAAAAAGGTCAAGAGGGTGAAATTTATATTATGTGGTTTTTACCACAATTAAAAATAAAAATTAAGGGCTGGCCCCACAGTGAAGCTGTTAAGTATTATGCATAGAGAGTCAGATCCCATGTGGCTGACCATGGTTCAAATCCTGGACTGAAAGCTTGAGAACACATAGGACGTGTGTGTGCCTGGGATCCAGATGGGTAGGAGAAATGGAGGGAAAAAGGATTGTAAGTTGACCAGGCTCTGTTGGTGGATTCTCTCTCTCGCTCTCGCTCTCTCTCTTTCTCTCTTCTCTCTTGTACATGCATTCACCCTTTGGCAAAAACATGAAGTAGATAAAAAGTTTTAAATAGTTTTAAGTTAACATGGTTAACTTAAGTTATAGAAGCAGCGGTGGGTATGGTAGAAAGAGTGGTGAATTGGGGCCAATTAGAAGGTTGGGACTGTGGGCCTGGAACTGCCAATTCTTAATTTCTGTGTGACCTTGGGCTTTCATTTAACTTCTAAGCCTCAATGTCTTCACTGGTTTAATGGTAATCATTCCACCTACTGCAAAGAGTTTTGCACGGGTTAAATGAGATGCGATGCACGTGAGTTGGTAGACACTAAAGATTCGAATGCAAGGCATATTAGTGCTGCTGCTGCTGAACTTCTCTATTTCCTGCCTTCATCACTATAGTGTCTGGCCATATCTGGGCATGGTGGAGTGTTGAGGCACCAACTTCTTTTTCCACTTGCGTCAGCTTGTTTTTCATTCTGCTACTTTCTTCACTTCAGGGCTATAAATGTTAAAAGTGGAATGCTGAATCAAACTGCTTCTCCTCTTACGAACAGTTATTATTATTTTTATTTTTGGAGAGGTTTTTGCTATAGGGCGTGTGCACATGCCAGAAAGACAGAGAGAGACAGAGAGACAGAAAGAGAGAAATCACCCCCTGGGGGGATGGCCATGCTGCAAATCCCTTCTCCACTCTCCTCTCGGGATATTGGGTATGCATGCACACGCACCCAGCATGAGTTTAAGCCACCAGGTCCGGAACTTGAACCATGGTCGACTACATGGGAGTCCAGCGACATAGCCATTACGCTAACTGCTGGTCCCATTATTTTTTTTAGAGAGATTGTTGCTATAGGACGTGTGCACTCACAGGAGAGAGAGAGACAGAAACACAGAAATCACCCCTAGGAGGATGGCCGTGCCACAATCTCTTCTCCTCCAGTCCCCTCTTGAGATCTTGAGCACACACACACATACACACACATGTGTGTGCCTGGCATGAGGTATTTTTTTTGGAGATGTTTTTGCTATAGGGCGCATGCGCACGCCAGAAAGACAGAGAGAGACAGAGAGACAGAAAGAGAGAAATCACCCCCCTGGGGGGATGACCACGCCGCAATTCCCTCTCCTCCATTCTCCTCTTGGGATCCTGGGCATGCACGCACACGTGCCTGGTGTGAGTTTTAAGCCATAGGATCAGGACTTGAACTGCGGTCGACTACATGGGAGTCCAGTGATAACAGCCATTACACTAACTGCTGATCCCAACTGAGAAAGCAAGCTACCAGGTCCAGGACTTGAACTGTGGTCAGCCATGTGGGAGTGTCCAGCACCTTAACCACCATGCCACTTGCTGGTCTGGCATAAGTTTTAAGCAACGGGCACAGGATTCGAACAGTGGTGACTACTTGGGAACCCAGCAACATAACCATTATGCCACCTTCTGGTGTCACCAACAGCTATTATTCTTACTGACTTCCATTTAGACCAATTCAACTTGTGTCCCTTTTCTTATTTTAGTTCAACTCAGAGAATCAGAGAGACTGAAGACAACCATGAGGAAACTGAATAATGTAATGCAGGGTAGTGAGATAACTGGACTGGGATACTTTCAGTAGCTTCCACTCTCACTGGCCTTTGAAGGAAGGAAAAGGTTTGAATAAACAAAGTGAGGGCAAAGTTAGGAAGGATTCAAAAGCTCTGTGGGAGGGTCCCTTGTGAATAAAAGTTTGGAGGAAAAAAATTTTAAAAAGCTTAGGATACAAGGAGAACTCCAAACTGCTTGAGATGATGCGCCTGATTGTGGTGAGGAATTTGGTAGCAGCCTGAGCGTACTGGATTTTATGCATTAAAAATAAGAATTTAGTCATTTAAGTTTGCAAATACAGGAACAATCCACCAAACATGGGTTTTAGACCAAAATAATTCATGTGTCTAATACAATTGCAGTAAAATCCTAATGGATTATTTAGGGGAACTCTACAAAATTATATTCAAATTTAATGAGATGAATCATCAGGTGATAATAAGAAAGCAATTTAAAAGTATATAAAAAAGGACTTGACATCAATAAACAATGGGAAATTGGTTATCATTTTTTTAGAGAGATTTTTGCTCTAGGACATGTGTGCTTGTCAGAGAGACAGAGAGAGACTGAGAGAGAAAATGAGAAATCAGGACCAGCAGATGGCATAATGGTTACATTGCTGGACTACCACATAGTCGACCACGGTTTGAATCCCAGACCTGGGGGCTTAAAACTCATACCGGGCTCATGTGTATTTCATTCTCAAAAATCCCAAGAGGGGAATGAAAGAAAAGGGATTGCGGCATGGCCATCCCCCTGGAGGATGATTTCTTGCTTTCTGTCTCTCTGTCTCTTTCTTTCTCTCTGGCAAGTGCACTTGCCCTGTGACAAAAAAAAAAAATCTCTCTAAAAAAGAAAGGCAGAAATCAACCTCAGGGAGATGGCCATGCTGCAATCCCATCTCCATTCTCCTCTCGGGTTTTTGGGCACACATGCACATATGCCTGGTGTGAGTTTCAAGCTGCTGGGTCCAAGACTCGAACGGTGGTCGACCACGTGGGAGTCCAGGACTTTTACCACTGTGCCACCTGCTGGCGCGTGCCCATTTTTTTTTTTTTTTTTTTTTTTTTTTTTTTTTTTTTTAATACTTAGGTTCTTATCTCAAACCACACTCCAAAATTAAACAAAATTTAGAAGATAATATATATTTATCAATGTCTACTCTCTGGGCAGGTAATTTTTTTTGGATTTTTGCCATAGGGCACGTGCACTCTCTGAAGAGAGACAGAGGAGACTTGAGAGGGAAGGTAAGAAATTACCCCCCAGGGGAATGGCCACACTGCAATCCTTTCTTCTCTATTCTCCTCTCAGGATTTTGGACATGCATGCACACGTGCCTGGTGTGATTTTCCAGAACTCAAACCACAGTCAGCTATGTGGTGTCCAGCACCTTAACCCCCACACCACCTGCTGTCCCCCAGGTAAAGACTTTTTAATGCACTAGAATCTTCTATATGCTACCAGTGGGGCTGTAAATTTGTATAATTATTTGGAAAAGCAAGTTGCTCATATCTTGTAACACTTAAGAAGTATATACCCAGGTTTAGCAGATGGTGTAATGGTTATGTCGCTGGACTCTCACATGGTTGACCATGGTCCAAGTCCTGGACTTGGAGGCTTGAAACTCATGCCGGAAGTGTGTGTGCATGCCCAGAATCCCAAGGGGAGAATGGAGGAGAAGGGACTGTGGCTTTGGTATCACCCCGGGGGGGGTGTGCTCACCTTCTTGTTTCTGTCTCTGACTCTCTGGCAAGCACCTGTGCCCTATAGCAAAAATCAAACATCTCTCCAAAAAAAAAAAAAAAAAGCACATACCTTGTGATCTGATTCCACTTATAGATTATACACTCTAGAGAAAATATGACATACAAGGAAATGTACCCACGAACAGTGGTGTTCACAGCACCCCTGTTCGACATAGTCACATGCTGGAAATAATCCAAGCCATGTAAAACAAGAAGAGAATAAACCGGAATGCCATGTAACAGTGAAAATAAGTGCTCTAAAGTGCCTTCATAAGGCTGGCTCTATTGCCTACAGGTTAAGGGAGCTGGGTCCCACGTGATTGACTACAGGAGGCTTGAAAAAACACCAGGTGCATGCGTGAGCATGCTCGAAATCCTGACAGGATGGAGAAATGGAGGAAAAGGGATCGTAGTGTGACCACATCCCACTGGGAAGTGATTTCTTCCTTTCCCTCTCCGTTTCTCTGTCTCTCTCTGTGAGCATGCACACCTTTGGACAATTAAAAAAAAAAAAAAAAAGCATCATTGGGGCCAGCAGGTGGCGTGATGGTTAAGGCACCAGATTCCCGCATGGTCGACTGCAGCTTTTGCTTTCTCACTTTCCCTCTCCATCTTTCTTTCTCCCTCTCTCTCTATCTCTGTCTGGTGAAAGGATGTACCCTATAGCAAATTTTAAAAATAATAATAATAGGGGCTGGCAGGTGGCATGATGGTTAAGAGTGGTGGACTCCCACACGGCTGACCGTGGATTGAGTCTCTTACCTGGCAGCTTGCTTGCGTTTTTTTTTTTTTTTTTTGGGGGGTTTTTTTCTTTCGGGGGGGGAAGACAGAGACAGAGAGACAGAAAGCGAGAAATCACTCCCCCAGGGGGGATGGTCACGCCGCAATCCCTTCTCCTCCATTCTCCTCTCGGGATCTTGGGCACGCACGCACACGCGTGCAGATCTGGTGGCTTGTTTTCTCGTTTTCCCTCTCTCTCTCTCATTTGGTCCCTTCCTGATCAAATTAAAATAAATAAATAAAATAAAGTTACATAAAATTATTCTTAAAGAAATAATAATAAATAAAATGAAATAATTCTTTAAAAAAAGCATCATCATGGTGAAATTAAAAACACAATGGGGGCCTGCAGGTGGCATGGTGGTTAAGGGCTCTGGACTCCCACATGGCTGACTGCGGTTTGAGTCCTGAACCTGGTGGCTTGCATTCTCGTTTTCTTTCACTATGTCCCTCTCTGGTCAAACTAACTAACTAACTAAATAAAGAGTTAAATAAAATAGTTCTTTAAAAAAAAACCATACACACATAATGTTGGGCTGGCAGATGGCATTGCGGTTAAGGTGCTGGACTCCCACATGACTGATCATGGTTTGAGTCTGGACCCGGTAGACTGCTTTCTCACTTTCCCTCTCTCTCTGGTCAAATTAAAAATAAATAAGTCTGGTCAAATTTAAAATAAGTAGATTAATTACATTAAATGAATTAAAACATAATATTGAATGAAAAGTTAATATGATATGCAGTACAACATAAATTAAATATAATTCTAATTTATGAAAATTACTACATGCTGTTCAGGAATATATAGAGGGAACTTCATAAGTTTCATGGAAAATGAATATTATGAAAAAACTATGCATGGATATTGTTTCACATCAAAATAAGCTTGTCCTTTAATTTGATTTTTCCATGAATTTTTCAAAGTGCCTTCATACATATTTGGTAAAAATATGACTTCATGGGAATGAAAATCACCAGGTTTCAGGGTTGTGGTACTTCTGGGAAAGAAAGGAATGTGACAGGAGAAGGTTACAAGAGAGACTTCAACTGTGTTGGTTGTTTTATTATTAGAGCTGCGTGACAGGTGCATGAGTATTTCCTTTTTATTCATGTGGCTCTTCATAAGTCTAAAAGGGTTCATGAAATTAAATGTAAAGGTAACACAAATTCCTTATAAAAACTAAATCAAGGGGGCTGGCAGGTTGTGTGGTGGTTGAGGGTGCTGGATTCCCACATGGCCTACTCCCACATGGTTCGAATCCCAGATCTGGTGGCTTGCTTTCTCACTATCTCTCTCTCTCTCTCACACTTACTCTGTCTCTCCTCTCAAATTAAAATAAATAAATAAATTTTTAAAAATCAAATTAATACTTAAGTATATAACTGAGTGTTTACTACCCTTCAAATATATTTCATACATTAGGTTTTCCTTAATTCTACTATGTTATTTATATTTCTGTGACTTGCTTTTTTCACTTAATATCATAGACACTTTTCTGTATGATATACCTCTCCCTCATATTTAATGGCTACCTAGCATTCCATAGAATGAATGTGCCATAATTTATTTAACTATCCCTCAACTGCTACATATTTAGGGTTTTTTCTATTTTGTTATTAAAATTCTGCAGTAGAACCAGCTGGTGTCCTGGTGGCTAAGGTCACTAGATTCCACATGACTGACTGCACAGTTTAAGTTCTGGACCCAGCAGCTTGAAAAACACAAGAAATACATGTGTGTATGTGTCCAAAATCCTAAAAGGAGAATGGATGAGGAGAGACTATGGTGTGGCCATCCTCCTTAGGGGGTGATTTCTTACTTTTTCTCTATCTCTGTTTCTCTGTCTCTCTCTCTCTGGCAAACGCATGCACCCTATAGCAAAACCAAAACAAAACAAAGTAAATTTCTGCAATGAATATCCCTGGTGAACCAGCATTTCCCGGGGCAGGAATTTTTTAAAGACTTTCTAAGAATTTATACTTAGTAATGAAAGATTCCCCCATCCCCCTGAAAAAGAGCATACTATTCCATGTAATATCAATATATAAAAAATTCATATAAGTAAATCACAAAAACACTAAATTGTAATGGTGAAAAATAAGCAAAAAAAAACCCAACCCTGATGGTGAATTTACAGGAAAAGAAATACAAATGACTACTAAATACATGGAAAATATTTTAACTATTCTATCTCTGTAATTAAAGAGATAAGAGTTATAATTAGTTTCAAATTTGGGGCCTATAAATTTAGACAAGATGAGAAAGTGAGGAATAGTGATGTGGCAGAACTTTATCAAGAACTCAGAGTATACATACTGTTAGACCCTCAATTTTACTGTTATGAATTGAATTTGAGGAGATCAGTCAAAGATTGTAAGTTGACAACCATTTGGAAGCATTTCAGGGCTATTGTTCCTCTTCTTTTTCTTCCTAGGTACACATGGAAATGGCAGAATGTTTCCTAACATTTGTTTTGTTCAATATGACTCTAATACCCTGTTCACAGTTGATTGGACTAGATGTGGGTACTTGACCTTAGTTAGTCCGGGATTCCTTCCCTGGGAACTTTGAATTAAAATAAAGACAAGTTCTGGGGCCAGCAGGTGGCACGGTGGTTAAGGTGCTGGACTTCCACATGGCCCACTGTGGTTTGAGTCTCAGACCTGGCAGTTTGCTGTCTCACTTTCCCCTCTCGATCTCTCTCTGGTCAAATTAAAATAAATGAATACATAAAAAATAAATGAATAGTTATTAAATAAATAAGCCAAGTTCTGGCTGCTCTCTTAAATGGAGGTGATGTAAATGTGAGCGTTTGAATGGCCACTTTGCACAACATGGCCTCAGAGAAAGCAAGGGAAAGGCCTGGATTTTGTGGCATAGTCGGTAGTGTACTGGACTGCAGGGCCGGAGGCCACGTGCCAGCTGGTATTCAGTCCCAGCCTGGTCAGCCTGAAAACCATGCCAGGCATGTGTGTCCAGAATCCTGGAGGGCTGCAAGTTTGGGGGAAGGAGATTGCGACATGACCTAGCCCCACGAAAGGTGCTTCTCTCTCTCCTTTCTCTTGTGCACAAGCACTCTATCATGAATTAGGAGAGAGAGAATGCAAGAGAATAATGTAAGAAAATAGCCTAAAGGATTCATTTTCAAGCATAGCTCAGCAAAAGTTGTTTAACCAGCTTGTAGATGTGGCAACCGCAGACAGTACAGGTTCCCAGAGAGTTCCTAAACACGTGAAACCCCAAACACGAGTCACTCTTGAGAAATGACTTCTCAAGAAGGTGGCTGGTCACCAGCCTTTTGCTCCTTTTTACCTCCTGGTTCTTCTCCCTCCTTAGGACATTTGGTGGGCTTTTCTCAGAGGCTTGTCCTGAGCCTATGGCTTTCTGTCAGACAAGAGAAGGAAGGGAAGGAGGATGATAAGTGCCCTGTAAGGGAATAAAGACACTTAGGAGATCTGGGAGGACTGGACACCCATAGTACTCAGCCAGTGAGGAACTGCGGGAGGGACGTGCACGCAGGGAATAAATTGCCTGTCGTAACTGTCCTGGGTGAGTGTGTTCATCAGACACCTGGTCTTGTGAGACTGCCATGAAAATCTCGCTTCACCGTAGCTCACGTCTCTATGTCCATTCTTTGGCATTGGATGGGTGAGCACATTTCTCACAAATAACTAAAAGGCTGAGAGCTTTCCCTTCCGCCCTTGCCAGTCCCTGCTTGCTGAGGCTAAGTACATCCTTGCCCAGAATTCTAACAACTTCCCCGCTTTGCTTATCCAGCTCCAGTTAAATACCTGGTACGAGTCCTGCTGCAGGCTCCTGTTGCTCCCACTCAGGAGAGAGAACACCAGATTTGGCCATTATCAGAGAACACAGAGGATGAGAGAAGTGAGTATTCTAATTTTCACCTCTGATATCAGTCTACCCTGGAGGAAGAGATGGGGTGAAAGGAAGAATTTAATACCAGTGGAGCACTTAGTAAAGTGAAAAATGAATACTCTGTGAACCACTTGGGATAGTTTCTAGCCTTTTAGAGAAGACTACCTTAAACAAAGCAATATGCTAAGCCAGGAGTGAATGAGAATTCTGAAAGTCACCATCAGGATCACCTTCTCTTTTCTCTCTTTCACTTCTTTTGTAAAGAATTATTTATTTTAATTTTATTTATTATTATTATTATTATTTTAAATAATTATCCATTGTATTTTATTCACTCATTCATTTATTCCTTTTTTTTTTTTTGGAGAGGTTTTTGCTATAGGGACGCTCACCAGACAGAGAGAGACAGAGAGACAGAAAGCGAGAAATCACCCTCCAGGGGGGGCGGGGTATGGCCACACCACAATCCCTTCCCCTCCATTATACTCTTGGGATCATGGGCATGCATGCACACACGCCTGGCGTGAGTTTAAGCCACCGGGTCCAGGACTCGAATTGCTGTCGACTACGTGGGATTCCAGAGACATAGCCATTACGCTAACTGCTGATCCCTCATTCATTTATTCTTTAGTTTGACCAGAGAGAGACAGAGGGTAAGAGTGAATGAGAGAGGAAGTGAGAAAGCAAGCCACCAGATTTAGGACTCGAACCCTGGTCAGCCATGTGGGAGTGTCCAGCACCCCAACCACCACACCACCTGCTGGTCCCTATTATTATTATTTTTTGAGAGGTTTTTGTTATAGGGCACGTGCTCTAGCCAGAAAGAGACAGAGAAACAGAAAATGAAAAATCACCCCCCAGGGGGATGGCCATGCCACAATCCCTTCTCCATTCTCCTCTTGGGATCTTGGGCACGCATGCACACGTGCCTGGCGTGAGTTTAAGCCACTGGGTCCGGGACTCGAACCGCAGTCGACTATGTGGGAGTCCAGTGACATAGCCATTAGGTCAACTGCTGGTCCCTATTATTATTATTATTTTTAATTTGAATAAAGAGAGACAGAGAGAAAAAGGAAAAGTGAGAGAGCAAGTCGCCAGGTCCAGGACTTGAACTGTGGTTGGCCATGTGGGAATCTAGTTCCTTATCTACCATGCCACCTGCCAACCCTTCCCTTTAGCTTTTGCTTTTTTTCTCCCATTTCCCCCTCCTTGTTGCAAGATATTGCACTGGGCTCTGGTTCCCATAATAACTATTACAGTTCTTGATCATAACATCTTGTAATGCACTAGAGTTATACTATTTACTATGTCCTGTTCTTATTTCTTATCTGAATTTCCCCAGAGCCCAGGGTAACTACTTGAATGTTTAGAATGAATATATGAGGGAAGCATTAAATAAAATAATGAAGATTTGGTTAGGGACATTTTTCTGTATCAAGTATTTGAAAGGCTTTTCGAAATGTACTGATCATCTTGAGGATGATTTCTCTTTACTGAAACATGACTATGAAGTCTAATGGCTAATTATAACTTTTTTCTCTTAGAAGTTGTTATGGTTCAAATATGTTCTACCAAAATTCATGTGTTAAAATTTGGTGGGTCATTGTAACAGGATTAAGAGAGGGAAACTTGACCCAGCTGGTGGCATGCTGGTTAAGGTGGCTGGATCCCACAAGGCTAAGTGGTTTGAGTCCCAGACCTGGTGGCTTGAAAAATATGCTGAGCACATGTGTGCATGGGTGCCCAAAAATCCCAAATGGAGAATGGAAGAGAGGTGTCTGCAGCATGGCCATCCCCTGGGGGAGATGCTTTTTCACTTTTCCTCTCTCTGTCTCTCTCTGATGAATGCTTATGTCCTATAGCAAATTTTAAGAGAGAGAGAGAGACGTAGAGAGAGAGAGAAACCTAGTCTGGCTATGCTATTGAAAGATGGAACCAGGACCAGCGGTTGGAGTAATGGCTGTCGCTGGACTCCCATGTAGTCGACTGTGGTTCCAGTCTGGGACTTGGTGGCTTACACTCACGCCGGGTGTATGTGCGTGTGTGCCCAAGATCTTGAGAGAATGGAGGAGAAGGGAATGCGGCATGGCCGTCCACCCCGAAGGTGATTTCTCGTTTCTGTCTCTTTCTGTCTTTCTGGCGAGTGCACGTGCCCTATAGCAAAAACCTCTTAATAATAATAATAATAAAAGATGGAACCTTGGGACCAGCAGATGACATAATGGTTGCATTGCTGGACTCCTCTGTAGTTGACTTGTGGTTTGAATCTTGGACCTGGAGGCTTAAAACTCACACCGGGTGTCTGTGCATGCCTGCCCAAAGTCCCGAGAGGAGAATGGAGGAGAAGGGGTTGTGGCATGGCCAGCCCCCCAGGGGGGATTTCTTGCTTTCTGTCTCTCTTTGTTTCTCCTGCGAATGCATGCGCCCTATAGCAAAAAAAAAAAAAAAAAAAAAAAAAAAAAATCTATTAAAAAAAGAAAAGAAAAGAAAGAAAGATGAAGCCTTTGAAAGATTAGGATCAGTTTGACCTCTATGACTGGATACTGGTGGGTTTATAAGGACACAGATATAGACACATGTGTTCTAGCTCTTGTCCTCTCACCATGTGATGCCCTGAGCCGCCTTGGGACTCTAACAATAAGATGGCCTGCACCAGATGCGGCCCCTTGACTCTGGGCTTCTAAAACTGTGAAGTAAATAAGCCACTATTCTTCATATATGACCTACACTCAGGTATTTCTGTTATTAATAATACAGTGGACTAGAACAGGGATCAAAACAGCTGGGATTTTATATTTTGAGTCTCTTCCAGTGCTTGTGTTTCAAAAATACTTTCTTATAAATACTTTGCTCTGGTTGCCTACTGGTTTGATAACTAGGTCACCAACTTTCCAAATCTGAGATAATAAAATTTCTTGACTTACATTTACCATCAGAGAACATTTTCAAATACTAGAGATGACTACTGCCTCTCTATCTTTATTTTAAAGCTCTTTAAACCTAAATTCTCTACTGAATTTTCTGTTCATTAAGAATGTTGATTAGGGGGACCAGCAGTTAGCATAATGGCTATGTCACTGGACTCCCACGGAGTCGACCGCGGTTTGCGTCCCAGAGCCGGTGGCTTAAAACTCACGCTGGGTGTGTGTGTGTGCGCGCCCCCAAGATCCCAAGAGAACGGAGGAGAAGGGATTGCGGCATGACCATCCTCCCAGGGGTGTGATTTCTCGCTTTCTGTCTCTCTGTCTCTCTCTGACTGTCTGGTGAGTGCACACGCCCTATAGCAAAAACCTCTTAAAAAAAAAAAAGAATGTTGATTTAAGGGGCCGGCAGGTGGCATGGTTAAGGGCACTGGACTCCCACATGGCCGACTGTGGTTCAAATCTTGGACCTGGTGGCTTGGTTTCTCACTTTCCTCTCTCTTTCTGTCTGTTTCTGTCCCCCTCTGGTCAAATTTAAATAAATAAATAAATAAATAAATAAATAAATAAATAAATAAAGCTAAAGAAAATAATACTTTAAAATAGAAAAAAGTGTTGATTTAGATTCACACTGTAACCTACCTCTATTAGTAATGTGTGCTTTTTTCCACACAAAATTAGAGACTTTGAAAGAGATGCAAGTGACAAGGGAAATGAGCTGAAAAGGTTTCATGGTTTCTGAGAGGTCTTCAAGAAGTTCATTATAGAAAAAATTATGCACAAATCCAAAATTCTTTTGCACCAAAATAAACTATATGAAGTAGATTATATAGTGAATTTCCCAGAGGAAAGACAGTAAAATAGTTTAACATTTCAGTGTCTACAGTCTAATCTTAAAGGACTCCTGCCCAGGCTTTGCTACTTGCTAGATGTAGATGTATGACCTCAGGGAAAAACAAAACAAAACAAAACAAATAAACAAAAAATGTCTGCACCTTAATTTCTGCATCTTAAAATGGGATAATAGTATCTACTTAAATGAACTATTTCGAGGATTAAACAATGTAACACAGGACCAGCAGCTGTCATAATAGTTATGTCATTGGACTCTCATGTAGTTGACCTTGGTTCGAGTCCTGGACCCAGTGGCTTCAAACTCATGATGGGCACTGCATGCCCAAGATCCCAAGAGGAGAATGGAGGAGAAGGGATTGTGGCGTGGCCATCCCTCCTGAGGAGTGATTTCTCACTTTCTGTCTGTTTCTCTCATGTGCTCTAGGGAGCACATGTCCCCCTATAGCAAAAATCTCTCTTAAAAAGAAGAAAAAGAAAATAGTAGCCTTCTATCTAATTTACTTAGGCTTATCATTAGGAAAGAATGGCTTGAAGACAGAGATAACTTTGCACAGTGTGAAGAAGGCTGGCCGTTGGAGGAACAGAGTTCAAAGTGTGGTTCTGTTAGTTACTAGCTGTGTGATATTGGGCAACATTTTCTTCTTCTTCTTTTTATTATTATTATTTTAAAATTTGCCATAGAGTGCATGAACTCACCAGAGACAAGGG
>NW_006159535.1:807751-817574 GCF_000334495.1 Tupaia belangeri chinensis | reverse complement strand
GAATGAGCACACTGCAGTGCCTTCTCCTCCATTCCCCTCTCAGGATTTTGGCCATTCATGTACATGTGCTTGGTTTGGTTTTCTTTTCTTTTCTTTTTCTTTTAAAGAATTGTTTTATTTAACTTCATTCATTGTCATTATTTTAATTTTATTTTTTAAAAGTTGACCAGAAAGAAATAGAGAGAGAAAAGGAAAGAGAAAACAAGCTGCCAGGCCCAGGACTCGAACCGTGGTTAGTGATGTGGGAGTCCAGCCTTAACTACTATGCCATCTGCCAGCTCCTGCTTGGTTTGATTTTCAAGCCATTGTGTATTGGACTTGAATTGTACAGTCGGCCATATGAGATCCAGCTTCCTTAACCACCTGCTGGCTCTGGGCAATATGCTTGATGCTCAGTTTTCTTATTTATAAAATAAAAATTAGATGTATGTACAGAGTTAAGGCTCAAATTAAGTAGTGCATATGAAAGTGTCCTAAGTTGCTATGCACATGGTTGCAGATTTTATTACCAGTACTATGCAAGGTTGTATGTATGGTCTTATTGGCTAACAGTGTGCTCAGGTTTATGTTTTCACCCTCTTCTGGTGGTCTTGCCCCTTACAACATTTTAGTTGTGATTTATCCTATATTCATACATTTTACTGCTGCTCTTTTAAAAACAATGCTTCGGGGCTAGCAGGTGGTGTGGTGGTTAAGGATGCTGGACTCCTGTGGGGCCAACCGTGGTTCAAGTCCTGGACCTGGAGGCTTGCTTTCTCACCTCCTCTCTCTCTCTCTGTCCTCTGGTCAAATTTTTAAAAGTAAATAAATAAAATAAAGGTTTTTTTTGAGAGCTTTTTGCTATAGGGTGCACGTGCTTGCCAGAAAGACAGACAAAGTCAAAGAAACAGAAAGCAAAAAAATCACTCCCCGAGGGGATGGCCATGCCACGACCCCTCTCCTCTGTTCTCCTCTTGGGATCTCGGGCATGCACGCACAGACAGCAGGCATCAGTTTAAGCCACTGGGTCCAAGGCTCAAACTGTAGTCAGTTACATGGGAGTCCATTAGCCATTATGCCAACTGCTGGTCCCAATAAAATAAAGTTAAAATAAAAATAATTCTAAAAAAATGCTTCTTCTCTATAATAAATAAGAACTCTAGATGTTAACATTCAATCATAGGTTGATTTTTTTAAAAATATGGCTTTAGAATTTTAAGAGACAAAGAAGACATCATCCATTGAAAAGTAGCAGTTCACTGAAGATGAAGGCTAATTTTTGTTTGGCAGATCACTGCACTATTCTTTCCTTGGATATCTGTCTTCTAGAAGGATATAACTCTGCAAACATAATTTTTTTTTTTTTGAATTCACAATAGAAGGCGCATGTGCATGTGTGAGAGTGAGGGTGAGAAAACAAGAGCACGAGAGGCAACCTCATCAGGGTCTTGTCACATTGCATTCCCTTTCCCTTCCTGCAGCCCTCCCGCTCATCTTGATCTCGGGTACACACTCACATACCAGGAAGGTTTTAAGGCCAACTTAGGGATCTGAATCCATGGTCAGTCATGTGACTTCCAGCATTGCAGTTCAGTTTGCTACTAATTGAGTGGCCAGGCTGGGCCTAAGTGTGATTTTTGTTTATTGGAGAGGTTTTTGCTATAGGGGACGTGCACTCGCCAGAAAGATAGAGAGAGACAGAGAGACAGAAAGTGAGAAATCACCCCCCAGGGAGGATGGCCATGCTGCAATCCTTCTCCTCCATTCTCCTCTTGAGATCTTGGGCACGCATGCACACGCGCCCGGCATGAGTTTAAGTCACCAGGTCTGGGACTCGAACTGTGGTCAACTACATGGGAGTCCAGTGACACAGCCATTACACCAATCACTGGTCCCCTAAGTGTGATTCTTAACAATATGTATTTGAGACTGAGCTTTCAAAAACAAACGAAACAAAACAAAAACAAAAAACCCCAAAACAGCAAATAAGTTGGACTTGATGAGTTACACTGGGAAATAATTCCTTGTAGGGTTGCTTTTTTGTTTTTATTTTTTAAAAGAATTATTTATTGGGACCAGCAGGTGGTGTGGTAGTTAAGGTGCTGGACATTCACACATGGCTGACCATCGTTCAAGTCCCGGACCCTGCAACTTGCTTTCTCACTTTCCTCTCTCTCTCTCTCTTTGTGTGTCTCTCTCTAGTCAAATTAAAATAAATGAAGTGATCCCTTTGAGTCATGTACCCAACACTCGGAGGGAGGGAAGGGGGAAGCATCATAATTAACAACAGTTCTACCAGGATCCTCAGAGCAGGCTAGGGGGCAGTTGTGATCCTCAAAAGAAAAGAGGGATGGGTAGGGAGCGGATACTCATCACACCAAGTCTAGACCATCACAAAAGGCAGGGCTAGGACTGGGATCCAGGAAAAATATATAAATTAGAAATGAAGATAAAGGTCTGAAATGATAAGTCAAATAACATTGTCTACTTTTGGAAGTATATGATATTGTAAAATGTATATCCCTGCTATTGCTAATGAATACTCCCAGACACACTCTGTAATTTAGTGTGGAAAGAGACTAAAAGACATGCCCCTGGGTTTTCTGTTTCTTGTTTTCTTCCGGTCACAGAGGGCATCCTGAATAAAATTTTGAGGAAGGAAAAATATGAGACAAAAATATCTTAAAGAAAAGTTTTGAGGCCCACCCTTATAGTGCAGCAGTTAAGCACTGTGCACTGGGAACCAGATTCCACATGGTGACTGTGGTTAAAATACTGGCACCGGCAGCTTGAAAAGCATGCCAGGCACGTGTGTGCGTGTGTGTACCTCAGATCCTAACAGGATGGAGAACTGAAAGAGAAAAAAATTGTGGTGTGACCATCACCCACTAGGGGGGAGGGTTCTCTCTCTTTCTCTCTCTGGCAAGTGCAGGTGCTTTCTGACAAGCACAAGCATCTTCCTGCATTGAAAAAAAGGTTTTAGATAGGTAAGAGTATTAAAAATGAGAAGAAAATGGATAACTTTCTCCTATAGCTAGTATTTACTGAGCAGTTAACATATGCTGGGCACTGTAGTAAATACATAAGCTTATTTAAACTGACGACTAGCCAGTGAGTTAAAAATTGTAAATAAGGGGACCAGCAGTTAGCGTAGTGGCTATGTCGCTGGACTCCCACGTAATCTACCGCGGTTCGCGTCCCAGACCCGGTGGCTTAAACTAATGCCGGGCGCGTGTGCGTGCATGCCCCAAATCCTGAGAGAACAGAGGAGAAGGGATTGCGGCATGGCCATCCCCTCTGGGGGTGATTTCTTGCTTTCTGTCTCTCTGTCTCTCTCTGTTTGTCTGGCGAGCGCACATGCCCTATAGCAAAAACCTCTCCAAAAAAAAAAAAGAAATTGTAAATATGCTTATTTACAAGTAAGGAAATCAAGGGTAGGAGGAATGAATAATTTGCTCCAGTTTCTGTCAGAGCTGGACAACGTCTGATTTCAGAGTCTGCATCTCATCATTGTCTTTTTTTTTTTAAGAATTATTATTTTTTATTTTATTTTTCTTTTGGAGAGGTTTTCGCTATAGGGTGCGTGTGCTCGCCAGACAGACAGTGAGAGACAGAGAGATAGAAAGCAAGAAATCACCCCCCCCAGGGGGGATGGTCACGCTGCAATCCCTTCTCCTCCGTTCTCCTCTCGGGATCTTGGGCACGCAAGCACACGCGCCCAGCGTGAGTTTAAGCCACCGGGTCTGGGACTCGAACTGCGGTCGACTACGTGGGAGTCCAGCGACATAGCCATTATGCTAACTGCTGGTCCCAAGAATTATTTAATTTTTAAAATTCATTTATTTTAATTTGCCCAGAGAGAGACACAGAGAGAGAGCGAGAGAGATGGAAAGTAAGGTAGCAAGCTACCAGGTCCAGGACTTGAACTGTGGTTGGCCATGTGGGAGTGTAAGCGCCTTAACCACAACATCACCTGCTGGCCCCATGTCTTTAATCCTTCTATATTTAAGTTCATTGAATTGTGTAACTTGATGAATGCTTGTGGTATATTATTTTATATTTTATATTTTATCCTGTTTGAAATAAAGTGTACTTGAAGCTGACTTTCTATTTATTTTTAACTCTTCTTTCCCCATCAGTGATACACAAGGCCTCTTCTCCTCCAGTCTTAATCCATCAGTGAATGGGGTCTCTCACTAAGGACAAAGCAAATGTCCCCTGATAATTTCTGGATTGTAGCTTAAGCCTCCAAGCAGGAAACTGGAGTACCAAAACATTTTAAATCTCCAGCAATAATTATGCACATTAATCACATGAAAACTATGACTAAGCTACAACTAAAGCACATCTGAAAAACGTAACTGAAATATTTCTTATAAATTATGACCCAAACTATGTCATTACTAAGGGTGTTTTCTGGTGGATAAATGGGGTTCAACGAAGTATGACAGTCAAGGTTCCTCTTCTGTTCTAGCTATGTGCATCCCATAAGTGTATTACTGGATTATCATGAGCAGGGACATTCTTCCTTAGTCAATGGGTCATTGGAATGAGGGCCTTTTTTCTCTTTTTTTTTTTTTCTCATTATGACTTTTCTGACAACCCAACAGTCTGTTCCCCAAAGGTTTATGTCTTGGAATTGAGTCTTAGTGGGTGATGACTGGATGTCTCAAATTGTGAAAGTAATAAGTGAAAACTTTTCTTTTCAAAATGTGTTTTTTCTTATTTAAAAAAAATTCTATCATTTTTTTCTTTATAGCATACAAAATAGATTTTCCCAGCATGAATAAACTGTATATTAATCCAGTCAAAAATATTACGATATACATAAAACTTAATCCCTTTATGGTATCCCCAGGTGAGGCCTTTGGGTGTGATAAAGTCATTAGTGTGAAGCTCCTGTGACTGAGTTCTAGTGGGTACACAAGGAGAGGAAATGAGGCATGAGCAGCCACGTGGATACAGACCAGAATAAGAGTGAGAGACGCACAGGTACGAACCATGATCTGCTCTGCTTCAAGTTCTGCTTTCTGCCATCTTGTGATGCTTTTGGACTTCCCAGCACCAGTAGCATGATTGTAAACCTTTATTTTCTTTATAAATTAATCCTGTCTTGGGTATGTATGTATGTATTTATTTTTAGTCGACAGAGGGGGCATATGCTTGCCAGCGAAATGGAGAAAAAGAGACACAGAGAGAAAAAGCACCAATCCTCCCAAATAGGGTGTGGTAATGTGGCAACTCCTTTTCCTCCATTTCTCTGTACAGTTGAGATGATCGCAAATATGCCTGGGTATGTTTTTCAAGCCAGAAATTGAACCATGGTCAGCCACGTGGGCTCCAACTTCCTTAACCACTAAGCAATGAGTTGTCCTAGTCTTGGATATATTTATTAGAGATGAAATAACAGACTAAGACAGGTTCCAAACAGAATTTCATAAGGTGTTATCTCTCTAACACTTGAGTCTGAGTCCAACATGTTGGGTGTGATTAGAGGAAAATCTGCGTCTTCAGTGGGGCCATGAATACCTGTCTGTCTCTCTTCTGTTCTCCCACTGTTACAGAAATCTCTGTGATGGCCTCATTAAGATGCTCTTCTTGGCTAGGTTTTAGGAGACAATTGTTGGAAATTTGCCTTCTCTAATATACTGGCAGCAATGAACACTGTTCTAATTGTTTCTTGATATCCTTGGGGATTTGGTTTCAGGATGCACACCTCTTGTCCCCAGGATATCAAAATCCTCTGGTGTTCAAGTCCTTTACATAAAATGGCAAAAAATTTGCATATAATCCAGGCATATCCTCTAGTATACTTTAAATCATCTCTACATTACTTATCTAATACAATGTAAATGCTATGTTAAGTAATTGTATTGTTTAGGGAATGACAAAAAAATTGTATGAACACACTCAGTACGATAGTGGTGTCGTAGGTTTAATTAGATAGTACATGTCAGCTGCAACATATTTCAATCTGTGGTTGGTTGAATCTACACATGCAGAATGTAAGGATATGAAGGGGTGATTGCACTCCTGTAGAGTATCCCTTATCGAAAATGCTTGGCACCAGAAGTCTTTCAAACTTTGGAATATTTGCTTACCATAATATCTTGAGGGTGGGACTCAAGACTAAGCACAAAATTTATGTTTCATATCCACCTTATACAAACAACCTAAAGGTCACTTTATACAATAATTTTATATTACAGTATTTTGATTATAACCAATCATGTGAGGTCAGGTGTGGGTTTCCACTTGTGGCATCATGGTGGCACTCAAAGTTTCAGAATCTGAAACATTTTGGACTTTGAGATTAGGGGTGGTCAACCTGTATTGTTTTGCTAAAAACAGAAACTGTTGCTCCAGCCTTTATCACTGTTCTTCCTTTTCAGTCCACAATCAGCTTCATGTATCTTACTTCCTTCCTCCATCCACCCACCTCCCGACACACACACTAATTTAGGCTAGTCTACTTGTGATGATCTCTTATTCTCATAAATATGTTCTCCTTTTATTTACTGGTTGATACTTGGTTTGATGATGCTTGTGCTTATTCTGTAGTTTACCAGTTAACCTAGTCTATACCATAACTGATAGTCTATGTCTTCTAGTCTGATCACACGCCGGGTCTCCAGTAGACTATTATAACCTCAGTTTTTATATCTGGGCAGCAAATGCTTTCATCTGATAGCAATGAACTATACTTTGTCATTTGATAATGGCTTTCTAGATGGCTATAATTTTTTGTCTTGTGTAGCTACACAACTGCAGTCTCCAACTTTTAAGAAAAATAATTCTTTAATTTTATTTATTATTTCTTAATTTGGCCAGAGAGAGAAAGAGGAAAAATAAACCACCGGGTTTGGGACTTGAACCGTGTCTGGCCATGTGAGAGTCCAGTGCCTTAACCAGTAGGTCCACTTCTAGTCCAGTCCCCAGTTTTCTTATCATACATTCACATCAGTATATTTTTTGGGAGTATGTTCTTCCAAATATTCAGAGTATATACATATGCTACCATCGTTTAGCTTGTAATTCAATCACAATATATACTTAAGGTGAAGTTAACAATAGTAGACACAAAACTACATTTCAAATAGTCTTCTTGATGATTTACTTTTTAGTCAAATTTTATTAAATTGTCATTTTAACTTTGAAATGTGTCTGTCAAAGATTTGATACAAGTGTTAGTTCTATTATTTGCTTGTTATTTCTTTGCAAAGAACTCTTGCAAAGTAATTTATCTGTTTTGTGGGGGTTAATTAAACCTAGATAATTAGTAAACTCACTTAATTGAACCACACATGGCAGTAAGTCACAATATGTTAGCAAGGACTGAAGGGGTGGGACCAGCACTGCCAAACCCTGGGAATGGGTAGTTTCCACTTTTTTCTGAGGACATTTTCTATCCTGCTGTAGGCCAAGGGACCATTCTATGGATTGGGTACAGGGTTATTCATTCGCCAAGTAAAGTATTAGTTGACTTCAATGCCTTTCTTTTTAGATTATAATTAAGCATATACAGGTGTCCTCATATTTTTTTCTGCATCCCAAATGGATTGCCTTTTACTACCCCTAAGTACACAAACTACTGGGATGCTTGGGCCTCTTAGAAATTATTAGTTCTAAGAACAATTTTTCAGATAGGACAGGATGTTTCTATATAAAAAGACCTGCTGGCTAAATTGCTTATCCATTTCATAGAGAGTAAAATAACTGAATTGTCTTTAGAGATCCATAATTTGCAAGCAAAATCTTCACTCTATGAAATGTTCTAAGCAACAGCTGCGAGCATTTCAAATGTGCACTACTCTTTTAACAGTTCAACTGTTGCCAAGGGAAATTAAGTTGGCTTCAAAATCTTTGGTTTTAATTCTGCATTTGCCCTCCATCAGAAATTGAGGAATCAGATTCTGCTTGGCTGGGATACTGAACTTCCATGAGAATTGTACAGGAAGTTGACATCAGAAGTGTAAGTTTCTTGAAGGTAGGAACTAGGCTGGAATATAATTTTATAGGGCCTTGTGGTTATGAACTTTTTCAGAGCAAAAATGGGCAGTAGCTATAAAAGAGGTCAGTCATCTGGAATCAGTGGTAGAGCCTGATTCCATCTAAGTCGTCTTACCCCATTTCCCATTTCAGTTCCAAGTAGGAATATTTTTTATCTTTCATGGCACACAAACTATTTTTCCACACAAGAGCCATTTCTGGGAGTGAGGACTGAGATTTGCAATACTTGAGTGTTAAACAACATAAGCAAGAGAAATGCAAATGCATTTTTCTTTGTCATTTGTGTATATATTTATATACAGCTGTCCCCTAACTGTATAGAAAGCATAATGTTATGCTAAGGGGAAAAGTGATGCTTCAGAACAACACACACATTATTTATGTAAAAAGAAAAATACTGGAAGTACATCAAAATGCTGAGTGAGTTGTAGACATAAGAATAATTTTTTTGTCCCCCATTTCCTACTTTTTTTTTTTTTTTAGCATTTATTTATTAATTTATTTTATTTGTTGTGCAGTTCAGGTAGCTAGGTCCAGGACTTGAACCTTGCCTCGCCATGTGGGAATCCAGCACTTCAACCAACACTTCACCTGCCAGTCCCATTTCCCAAGTTTTTAACAACTGGTATTCTGATATTCGTAGTTAGCATTTAGAATTTTCCTTTTTTTTTTTCTCCTCTTCAAAAAAGTGTATTGATATATAGAGTGCATTAAAATAATGGGCAATCCCAGAATACTGTCTACAAATGAACCATTTGGCCTAGAGTTCACACTGGGTCGTAAACATATTTCTAAATATTTTAACACTTGTTCTAAACAGACTTAAATGAAGTATTTTCCATGAAATCCTTCGTATCCAAAATGCCAATTAAAAACTCACAAGCTCCTAATTCAGAGCTTCTCTAGCTTGGAGCAGCGGCTTGAATGACCCCACAGCCACAACCACCGCCGAGCGTGCGGGCAGACAGCGTTCCCACGTGCACAAGATACAGGAGCACTGGTCTCGAGACTTGCAGGCTTCAGGGAGCTGATACTTAAAACTGACGTCTGGGGAAAGGCGGACGAGGTTATAGAGGATTCGAAGCGTTACCCGACCCTTGGCCAGGCCCTGCGGGTGTAGATTTCAGTGCCTGGCCTCCCATAAGATTCAGCGGAGAGTGACTGCTGGGGGCTTTTCAGCGAGCTACAAGAGACCCATTGACACAAGCCCTGGGGCACAGACGCGGGTAGGGTAGTTTCTTTTCTTGTCGGTAGCGCCGAGTCCCGTCCTAGGTAGGACTCCCGGAGGTCAGAGGGACCACCCGACTGCTGAATGGGGTTGGATCAGGCCCAGAAGGCACCCCCACCTTTAGCCAACCCTTGCCCTCGCAATCCTCTAGTTCAAGAAGATAGCTGCCCAAAGCTCCGCATTGCACCTACAGCCATCCCGCAGATCTGCCTGTCGCACACCTCCGGGGATTAAAGAGCCTCTCCCAGGCCTAGAGCCAGCTGCGACTCCCTACCTCAGCCGGCCCAACCGCTTGGCGGAAGCGGCAGCGGCGCGGCCCGAGAGCGCGGCTGCATCCGGGTCCCTCAGCCTCGACCCAATCCTCGGTTTCCTCTCTTCCCACCCTCCAGTTTCTCCGCCCCCCCGCCGCCAATCCCTGATCAGCTCTCAGCCGAACATGCTGGCAGGGGAGTGAAGGCGGACGCCGGCCAATGGGGCCTCGCTTCCCGTTTGAAGTCTCCAGTGGGCGGGCGCCAGGGGCGGGCGCGGCTGGCCAGAAGGTTCGGTTGCGCGTGTGCCATGGACTCAGCCGCCCGGTGAGATTGACAATAGGAGAGAGAAAGGGGC
>NW_006159535.1:793835-807606 GCF_000334495.1 Tupaia belangeri chinensis | reverse complement strand
TTAGGTTCAGGTCTGTCCGCCTGTGGGGCCTAGAGGCGCCGCCGCCGCGGAACCGGAGGGACGCCGCACCGGACAGCCGTCGCCCCGGGCTCCTCGCTGCTGCCTGGCCCTCCCCCTGCACCTCCCGGTCCCGCCGTCCGCCCCCGCTGCGGCCCCCTTGCCGGTCTCCAGCCCCGCGAAGCCACAGATCATCTTTGGATTCTTCCCCAGAAGCTTCAAGGTAACTTCGTCCCTCCAGCACCGCGGCTTGTCCGCTTCCCTTCCTCCTCCCGGTCCTCCAGGGGAACCTGCAGGGCACCGGCCTTCGGAAAGGCCTGGCCCGGGCAGGCGAGGGGTGCGGTGCGGTGCGGTGGGGTGGGGTGCAGTGCAGGAGACGCGCGCCGGTCCCACTTGTGTGATTTACCTGAAAATAATGCTTCTGATGATACCTCACATTCACTCTTCCTACCTTCCCCCTTTTTCTCCACCTTTTGGGATTGGAGGCGTATTCTTGTCCCCCTTTATCCACTGGCGGGGGCGGGGGAAAGAGGGGTTTGGTGTAGTGAGGAGGATTCTGTAGCAGTTTATCTTCTCCAGGGCTTGGGGTGTGAGGTGAGAGCAAAGGGAGTATGTAATCATCCCTCCAGACAAACCCTGCCCTGTCTTTCTCCTCTCACTCCCCTTTACCCCCTATGGATTATCCTGAGCTTCGGAAATGCCCGGTGCCGGCTATTTAGAGGATGATAAAGCTTCGGGCGCCCTGACCCAGGGCGAAACCTGTTTCCCGGGGCTTTGCACGGGCCCGCTGCTATCGTACGTTCAGTTCTGCAATGCTTTAGGTGGCAATCTTTGACGTTTATTTTGGGCCGCGGACATTAGGGGCAAATGAAAAAAAAAAAAAAGCAACATATTGGTTGTGTAGAAATGGGAGATGAGGAATAAAGAGACAAAAAGAGTGATGGAGGAACAGAATTAACTGAAATCTTGTGGTGTTAGGGTTAGAATTTAAATAATTCGCATACCAGATTGAAGAAATTTTCAACGTTCAACTGTGATGTGGAGCTTCTTGCTGATTCAGTCAGTTAAGATATCTAAAAGTATCTTACGTCTTATGTAGTCATTCATGGTTTGGAATTCTATTTCAATCAGTCACATTATATTTATAGCTAAATTAGGTAGATTAAAAAAAACTTTTAAAGTGAGAACCAGTGAATACTTCAAAATTCTGCACCTCAAAACCACATGCTTTTTTTAAAAAATATTTTTGTTATTTTCACTTTGTCAGAATTCAGTTGACTTTTTACTCTTACACATTCAGGAAGAAACTCCCTTATTCTTTTATTTAGAAGTTAAAAACCACTTGTCTTATGTATTGGAATGACAGGTGAGTAATTGCATTTCAGCATTTCCCCCCTACACATTATTTCTGTCCAAATCTGCCATTAATCTTGCATGGAGCTTCACTGCCATGGAAATGATGGCATCTGTTGAACTTGGTGGATGAAATTGAGCTTAATGCTTGTTACTTTTAGGAAATAGCCTTAGTTTAATAATTTGTGAGGGTTAAAACATGCAGAATTGCTCAGTTCCATCAGTTTGATGGAATGTATTTGGCATTTGATGAACTTTAAAGTGTAAAAAAACCCTCAACGGACCTAAACTTGGTTGTCTAAGTAGGCTGCGAATTTACTTGTATGTTTCCAGTTCGACTTTGGTGCTTGGTTCGTCGTCGTTTTGTTTATTAAACTTTAATAACTTAAGGTGGCTTCATTCCAAAAAGACTTCTTTGAAATGCTTTTAATTATGCCTTTTATGTGTTCACTTTAATCTAGCCTGTCCTCATTTGCAGTGTGGTGGTTTATCACAGCTAACGCAGCACACTGCATTGAAAATAATGCTTTGATAGGTTTTGGTAATTGTAAATTTCAGCTTGTTGTGATACATTGGTGTAGATCCTTAAAAGTACAATAAGAGTTTCAACTCCAGAATCCATTCATAATATTTAATATCTTGGAAAAAGGTACTGATGGAAGTTTTCCAGTTGTAGGATAGCTCCAGAATTACTTCAGGCATAGTGAGATGAATAGAGCCTTGCAGTTTGAAATGAGCAGACAGTGTAGAGAGTTTCTCATTCTAGGTGAACATCTTTAATACTTAAAGTGTTTACTTTTTTTTAAAGCGAGAGATTTTTGCTATAGGGCATGTATACTCGATGGAGAGACCGAGAGACAGAAAGTGAGAAATCATTCAGGGGTGGGGGATGGCCACATCTCCATCCCTTCTCCATTTTCCTCTCAGGATTTTGGACATGCACGCACATGTGCCTTGCGTGAGTTTTAGGCTTGCGGGTCTGGGACTCACCGTGGGAGTCCAGCAACGTAACCATTATGCCATCTGCTGGTCCCAATACGTACAGTGTTTAAAATGGAGCAGTATATGATAGATTAGAGTTAATGCTACACAGTATTAGAGTTATATGATAAATTACATTACTTTTCCCATCAAATTTTCAGATAGACCTAAGACATTTTTTTTTAATTGCCAGAGGACATATGTGCTCACCAGAGAGAGTGGGAGAGGAAGAAAGTACCCACCATGGGTCATGGGTCATGGCAGTTCCTTCTTAATTTCTCCATTCTGTGTAGATCTGGGTATGCATGTACATGCACCTGGTGTGTTTTTCAAGCTGCTGGGACTGGGATTCGAATTGGCCACGTGGGATCTGTCTCTCTTAACCTTTATGCCACTGGCTGACCTGATATAAGACTTCCTAAATTATTTAATTTATTTTTTTAGCTTTTTTCCCCATTCTTATGAATATTATATATGAAAATTTCAGAATGTGTCTACTCACATGCATGCTTCAACCTTGGGAATGTGTTTATGATATGTCTTTCTCTTCAGTAGGGATATGTCCTCAGCACCAACTACTCCTCCATCAGTGGATAAAGTAGACGGATTTTCTCGAAAGTCCGTCAGAAAAGCCAGACAGAAGAGGTCGCAAAGTTCCTCACAGTTTAGGTCTCAAGGCAAGCCTATTGAGTTAACACCTCTGCCACTGCTAAAAGGTAAGGCTCATGACCAGGTGATGCATTCTTTTTCAACTGATTTCTCTGTATCTATATATAATTTCCTTTTTTTTTTTTTTTGGTGGAATTTCATGTCTATGAAAATTCTTCGTTGCAGTTTGAAGGGATGCGAAGCTTCAGACACCTTGTACTAACTAGTGTGTGACCAGATATATCCACTGTTGTTTTTAAAGGGCTCACTTTAATCTAAATAACTGTGGACAAATGAAACTTACCATCAGGAGAATCACATTGATAACCAGAAATACTAAATGCCCGTGAAATTTTAAGATATTTGGTTCTGTGTTTTTCATTTTTCATTCTGTTGATATTTGGGTGGTGCATTGTATGCAGTGAAAACTGTTAATTGTCCTGTCTTAGTCACGAAGTAGACTCTAGTAGAGGAGATTGTGCCATTAACATAATTATATATAGAAAATGATGTTTGATCATTTTTAAAAATTAAGAGAAAATTGTTTATAGTTGCTTATTATGTATTCTTTTCATATATTGTAAATAGACAAGATGCTTAATACATTTTTCCTTTAGAATGCCTAAGAACAAGTTTTTAATATGAAGGCTTTTTTCATGTATTTGCTTCATGTGTATGAATAGGCATCATTTGTAATGTATCAGATCATAACTTTTATAGTGTGGAAACTATCAGAATTTACCACTGAAGGTAGACTTCTGCCTGTTGAATACGTAGAGTTGGGAGAAAGGAGACACGAGCAACACAGTGGACTTTAGTGGCTCAGAGGAGGAGACCAGACAACCTATATTGCTACGTCATGAATGCATGTTTATATCTCCCTTCCAAATACTGACCATGTTCCAACCCTTCTTAGCTTCTGAGAATAGAAGAGATTTGGGTGTGTTCTGGGCTATATGACTGTAGACCATTAATGCACATTTATTTCTACAATAGTTTGTGAAGTCAGAAAGTATAATGAAAACTGTAGTATGACTGGGAAAGCTGGCTTTGGAAGAGAAAATTTTGTCTAAAGAGTTTGCTGGTAAAGATGAATAGATAGTCTTTACAAGGCTTTGGAAGAAATAATAGAAGGAAAAACTGTAGAGATAAAAGTATCCCCTCTTGAAATACAAAGTTGGGGGACATACTTGATTCTTTAGTAGTTTATTTAATCTGAAGTAGATGTGTAATAGCCACTAGCATCTATATTTGATAGACTTTATTCTGAGGGGGCAGATTAAATTTTTTTAAAGAATTATTTAACTTTGTTTTAATTTGACTAGAGAGGGACAGAGACAAAAAGAGAGAAGAGAGAAAGTAAGAAAGCAAGCAACCAAGTCCAGGACTTGAACTGTGGTTGGCCATGTGGGAGTCCAGCACCCTTCACCACGCCACCTGCAGGTTCCAGGATTAAATTTTTTTAGGACTAGAAGGAATTTAAAAACTGTTACATTATGTCTTTGGGCTCATGGTATTAAGTATTTACCAGTACTTAAATTCTAATTTAACTGACTATCTATAGCCAAGGTATTGGTGTTACAGTGGTCTAAGAGGTATGCATGAAAAGAATTTGGCACATGTTTTAATACTTTGTCCTTCCTCTCTCTCTCTTTTTTTTTTTTTTTTTGTGTGGTAAAATATACATAACACACAGCTTGTTTTAAGTTTGCAGTTCATTGATATTAAGTACATTGAAGTTGTTGAGCAGTCATCACTGACATCCATTTCCAGAACCTTTTTGTCTTCCTCAACTGAAACCCCATACCCATTAGACCCTAACTCTCTGTTGCCCCCTACCCGTAGCCTTTGGCAGCTAGTATTTTGTTTTTGTCTCTATGAATTTAGCTACTTTAGATACTTCCTATAAGTGAAGTTATCCTTTTGTGATCGAGTGACTTATTTCACTTAGCATAGCGTCTTCAGTGTCATCCACACAAATTGTAGTATGTGTCAGAATTTCTTTTCTTTTCTTTTTTTTTTTGGAGAGGTTTTTGCTATGGGGCTTAGCGCTTGCCAGAAAGACAGAGAGACAGAAAGCAAGAAATCACCATCCCCAGGGGGTATGGCCAGGCCACAATCCTTTCTCCTCCATTCTTCTCTCGGGATCTTGGGCACGCATGCTCATGTGCCTGGTGTCAGTTTAAGCCACCAGGTCTGGGACTTGAACCACGGTCGACTACATGGGAGTCCAGCGACATTGCCATTATACCAACTGCTGGTCCCCAATATTTCTTTTTTAAGGCTGAATAATATTTCAGTGTATGTATATACTACGTATTATTTATCCATTCATTTGTCAGCAAACACTTCAGTTGCTTCTGTCTTTGTCTATTGTGAATCACTCCAGTGAACATGGGTGTACAGATACTTGTTTGGATCCTGGCTTTCATTTCTCTTTGGTATATACCCAGAAGTGCAATTGCTGGATCTTATGTCTATTTTTTTTAAAGAAGTGCTGTCTAGTTTTCCACAACAGTTGCACTATTTTTCATTCCCCATAGCAGAGCACAAGGATTTCAATTTCTCCACATTATCACCAATACTTGTTACTATCTTTTTTTTAATGGTAGCAATTATAATGGGTATGGGGTGGTATTTCATTGTGGTTTAGATCTGCATTTCTCTATTAATGGTAAGCATATTTTCGTGTGTTTATTAGCTATTTGTATACTTTTCTTTTTTCTTTTTGGAGAGGTTTCTGTTATAAGGCCTGTGTGCTCGCCAGTAAGACAGAGAGACAGAAAGTGAGAAATCACCCTTGGATAGCCACGCCGCAATCACTTCTCCTCCATTCTCCTCTCGGGATCTTGGGCATGCACGCACATGTGCCCAGCGTGAGTATAAGCCTTCGGGTCCAGGACTCAAACCACGGTTGACTGCATGGAAGTCCAGTGACATAGCCGTTATGGCAACTGCTGGTCCTGTTCTGTCTTTTTTTTTCCCAGCCTTTTTACCAAAAAAAAAAAAAAAAAAGAAAAAAGAAAAAAGGTGCATGTGTTCTCCAGAGGACGGAGGAGGTGAAGTGGTGGGATAGTGCGGAGTGAGAAGTCACCCCCAGTGGAAGGGGGATGGACATGTTGCAATTCCTTCTCTTTCATTCTTTTAGAATTTTGGGTGTACATACACATGCAACCTGAGTGATTTTTAAGCTACCAGGTCTGAGACTCGAACTGCTGCTAAGTTGGCCATGTGAGTTCCAGTGCCTTAAACTCCATGCCACCTGCCGGCCCCACTTTTCTTATTTTTTTTTTTTTTTTCTTTCTTTTTTTTAAAAGGTTTTTACTATAGAGCATGTGCACTTGCTGGAGAGGAGAGAGACAGTGAGAGGGAAAGTGAGAAATCACCTTCTAGGGGGAATGGCCACACTGCAGTCCCTTTTCCTCCTGAGATTTTGGGCACGTATGCACATGTGCCTGTTGTGATTTTTATGTTGCTGTATCCAGGACTTGAACTGTGGTCGACCATGTGGGAGTTCAGTGCCATTACCACCATGCTCCTTTCTGGCTCGCTCTTTTCTCAATTTACAAAAGTTAAGTAGTATTGAAAGTTTCCCAAGAACTCTGCTGTCTAAGAATATGATTCTTGTGAATTTGTGTGTTTTGTCAGCGTAGGAGAATTGGAGAGGAACAGGATTACATATACCCACACACCTAATTCCAGACTGACTAAAAGTGATGCTGATGTAGTGAGAATGGCTAAATATTCTGGAAAGTATTCCATAAATTAGGTTTTTATATCTGTCTGTAGAAGAATATAAATAAATACGATCAGATATTGATTTCAGAAATATGTATTGGGAACCAGCAGTTAGCGTAATGGCTATGTCGCTGGACTACCACGTAGTCGACCGCGGTTCGCGTCCTGGGACCTGGTGACTTAAAACTCACGCTGGGTGTGTGTGCATGCATGCCCAAGATCCCAAGAAGAGAATGGAGGAGAAGGGATTGCGGCGTGACCATCCCCCCTGGGGGGGGTGATTTCTCGCTTTCTGTCTCTATGTCTCTCTCTCTCTGTCTGGCGAGCACACGCGCCCTATAGCAAAAACCTCTCAAAAAAAAAAAAAGAAATATGTATTTGCTCTTGATCTTTGCAGTGAATGCAAAATGTTTGGTAAATGACATGTGTTTTCCTTACAGTAGGTTGATTTTTATTCATGTATTACCCTCCTGCCGAAATTAGGGCCTGATTTATATAGATCATAAAGGAAATAGAGAAATTTTTCCCTACTTTTTTGTTTTTTTACTTATAATCCGAGGGAAAATGAATAAACTATATGCATATCAAAGAATAGTTATTGACATAATTTTTTATAGTATTGCTTTGACCAAATTGGTTTGAGTTAATTCTATTTGTGTTATAGTATTGGTTATACTTGAATTTTGTTAATTGTTTTTTTTTTTTTTTGCTTTGGGATATGTGTGTTCATTGGAGAGAGACAGAGAAAGTGAGAAAGGTCTCCAGCAGGGATAACCACTAGGCCACCTTCTCTTCTCCTCCATTCTCTTGTCTAGCTTTTGGGCATGTGTGTGTAGTCTCTCATACACACATAGAAATGCATATGCTTGTCCCTGTGCCTGCGCCTGCTGTGTTTTTCAAGTATTGGGTCTAGGACTCGAACTGTCTAGGATTCCATGAGGAATCCATCCACCTTAACCACAATACCATCTGACTGGCCTGTTAGTTGCTTTAAAGAATAAAGTAATAGCTGTATCCCCTAGGTCTTTAATTTCAGGAGAGTTTGCATATGAAAATTGTATAAATGTAGTAATTTGGTAGCTCATCTTTTTATTTATTTTTTTAAAAGTTTTTTGCTATAGGGTGCATGTACTCAGAGAGAGAGAGAAAGAGAGAGAGAAAAAGTGAGAAAGCACTCCTGGGATGGCCAAGATACAGTCCTTTCTCCTCTCCTCTTCTTTCCTCTCCTCTCAGAATTTTGGGCATACACACAGGCACCTGCTTTTTTTGGCGTATTTTTCGAACTGCGGGTCCGTGACTCGAACTGTGGAATTGGCCATGTGGCATCCAGTGCCTTAACTTCTGTGCCACCTGCTGGCCCATGTAATTTTTTTTATTTTTTATTTTTAACTTAATCACTTTTTAAGTAGATAATACAGCCATATAGTTCAGATTTCAAAAGGTACAAAAGGATGTACCAAATAGTGAAAAATCTTTCTCCCAACCCTGTTTTTCTAGTTTCCCTTCTAGAAACAACCACTTATAATATTTTTGTATGCTAGGTATAGAGTTTTTAAAAATCATTGATTGATTTTGAACTGCAGTGGGCAGCCAAAAATTATATGAATATTTTGTGTGTGTATGTACATTTTTTTTAAAAGAGATTTTTGCTATAGGGCCCATGCACTTGGCAGAGAGACAGAAAATGGAAAATCACTCCCCATGGGGGATGGCTACATTGCAGTCCCTTCTCCTCCTTCCTTCTCTCAGGATTTTGGACACACAGGCACATGTTCTTGGTGTGGTTTCAGCCTCCAGGTCTGAGACTCGAACCATGGTTGACCATGTGGCAGTCTAGTAATTTCATTATTACGCCATCTGACTGGTTCCTACATTTTTTTTTTTTTAATGGGGGAATTTTATAGCATTTACCAGATGCTTAAAAGGGTATTTGACTTTAAAACTGGAAGATCTCTAAGTTAGTAGGTTTGTTAAAATTCAGTTTTGAGGGGTTGGCAGGTGATATGGTTAAAATGCTGGACTCCCACAAGGTTGACCATGGTTTGAATCCTGGACTGGGTGACTTGCTTTCTCAATTTCCCTCTTTCTTTCTCTGTCTCTCTCTGATTAAAAAAATAATAATAATACATATAATTAAATAATTCTTTTAAAAATTCAGTTTTGTACCCTTTAGAGTGTGGTAGTATTTTTCTTCTGGTGAAAGAATTACGAGATTGTTCACACCACCTAGTGCCAAACTGCAGTATTTTTGTGTAAAGGATATTCAGCTGCACTAAGGAGATATTTCATTTATTTTTAGGCAAGGATTTTTTTTTTTATATGTCTTAGTAATTTGTTTCTGTAGCATGGAGAAAATTCTCATACCGAGTCTTATGTGGGCCAAAAGAAATTGAGGGTAAACATTTGTGATTTATTCACAAATGAGGATAGAAGCTTGCATTAATATTCAGTTCCATTTGAGTCTAATAATTACTTAGTTCTTAGCCTAGGGTTGTTTCATAGATTTCTCATTGGGACAGTGTTCATCATGAATGGGCTTCAGGTTCTAAGAACCTCCTAAAATTATATGTAAAATTTCTGTGTATGTGCATATATATTTTTTCCTTTCTTTCTTTTTTTTGGGAGGGGACTATTAATTGTTTTCTTGTATTTTTTTTTTTTTTTGGGGGGGGAGAGGTTTTTGCCATAGGGCGTGTGTGCTCGCTAGAAAGACAGAGAGACAGACAGAAAGCAAGAAATCACCCCCGCAGGAGAGATGACCATGCTGCAATCCCTTCTCCTCCATTCTCTCGGGGTCTTGGGCATGTACGCACACGTGCCTGACTTGAGTTTAAGCCACCGGGTCCAGGACTCGAACTGCAGTTGACTACATGGGAGCCACGTGAAGTAGCCATTATGCCAACTGCTAGGTCCGGAATATTTATTATTTTCATCAGAATCCCAGAGATTCAGACCTTTCAGTCCTGCTCTCTTTCTATACTTGAGAGCTTTTGACTTTATCTAAAATGCAGGGAATTATTATTGTTATATTCTGAATGTTGTATTGTGCCTATGTATATGCATTGACTCTTACCATACATCATAGTAAACTGTAAACAGAATTCATTATACTGTGAGTCTTTCCAGGATGTAACTAAGACAGGTCATGTAAATATTGATTGTTCATGTAAGTGAATATTTCTATAAAGGGAGGTGGGCCTGTCTTTTTTTTTTTTTTTTTTTAAAGATTTTTGCTATTCGGTGGGTGTGTTCACCTGAGAGAAATAGAGGGAGGGAAAGTGAGAAATCACCTCCTGGAGGAATGGCCATGCCTCAATCTCTTCTCCATTTTTCTCTCTGGATTTTGGGCATGTATGCACATATGTTCAGCATGAGTTTCAAGCCACCAGGTCTGGGACTTAAACTGTGTTCAACTACGTGGGAGTGCAGCACCTTAACCACTATGCCACCTGCTGGCCCTGAAAACTTTTTATTTATTTTATTTATTTTTTTAGAGAGATTCTTACTATAGGGCATGTGTTCTCAGCAGACAGACAGAAAGTGAGAAATTACCTGTGTCCCCTTGGGGATGGGGGGATGGGGGGGATGATGACCACACCATAATCCCTTCTCCATTCTCCTCCTGGGATTTTGGGAATGCACACACATGCGCCTGGTATGAGTTTTAAACCTCCAGGTCTAGGACTTGAATCACAGTTGATTATGTGGGAGTCCAGCAACATAATCATTATGCCACCTGCTGGTCCCAAGACTATATTTTTATTTACTTTTTATTTATTTATTTTTTGGAGAGGCTTTTGCTATAGGGCACGTGCACTCGCCCGAAAGACCAACACTATATTTTTAAAGGCTCGAATTGTATCCTGAGCGTGGCTTTATGGTCTGGTAATTCTGCATGTTCCAGGTTAAAAACAGAAGTGGTATTGGGACCAGCAGTAGGCGTAATGGCTATGTCACTGGACTCCCATGTAGTTGACTGTGGTTCGAGTCCCATACCTGGTGGCTTGAACTCACGCGTCACGCTGGGCACATGTGCATGTCTGCCCAAGATCCTGAGAGGAGAAGGGAGGAGAAGGGATTGTGGCATGGCCATCCCCCTGGAAAGTGATTTCTTGTTTTCTGTTTCTCTGTGTCTTTCTGGCAAGTGCACATGCCCGATAACAAAAACCTCTCCAAAAGAAGAAGTGGTATCTTGTGGAGAGGATGGAGTAAATAACAAACTATGTATGATCCCATTTACTTCGGGGACTCATCACCTCCGTTTTATAGAAAATAAGATGTGAAGCACATTGAAATTCACATTGTTTTGTTGGTGTTGGGACTTGATTATAGGCTTATCAGATATCCACACTTTGTTTTTATTAAGAGAGAACAGCTTATCTGCATATTGAAATGGACTTTCAAAGTAGGGTTTTATTGGCATATTTTCTCTCATTTGGAAAACTTAGATTTTATAACGTTGGTTCATACAATAGTAATTAGAAAGTAGTAGTAGTGTTTGAAAAAAGATCAGTAAGGTTTCTAAGTAAAAAGACTAAGTTTTTTCTCCAATGATGTCATCAATGATGGCATCCTCTTTTACTGCTTAAAACTATTTTTCTGCCTTTTGTATTGAATGTTTTTTCAAAACAAGCATGGAATATTATTTTTATGGTACAGTGGAATTAAGCATATAGTGTATATCTTAATTGAACAATACAGTAATATATGCATACATTACCTAAACAATGCTGGTGGCCTCCTTCAAGTAGAATGTAGGCCCAGGGTCATAGGTAACTGGGTTTGAATTTTGGGCCCACTACTCACAGCCGTTTGACCTCTAAACCTTGATTTTCTAATTGTTAAAATTGGGAGAGTAATTTAATCTACCTTACAGAGGCAGATTAAATGCCGTAAAGCAGGAAAGATATTTAGTTCAGTGCTGGGTACATTGTAGGAATTGAAGACTATTAGCCACTATGATTATAGGCAAAAACATCATAATGGGAAGTATTTACTAGTGTGTTTTGGTTGATTTTTATTCCTTTAATACATTACTTTTCCATTTAAGGAAGAACATTATGGAGCAGCATGTAGAGCTGTAAGAATTAGACTCTTAAAGCAAAAAGTAGAACTAGTTCTTAGGGAAGAATCTCAGCATTACTGTTTAGTTAATGCTAGTGTCAGACTGACTTCTCATTTTAGGAATGAGAACTTAAAGTGACTAATGCAGTATTTTCAAGGGAAATTTTGTTCTCGGAGAGTTAGCAGGTAAAATAATTGGTAGAGAAATGTATTTGGAAATTGACTTCTAGGGTGGAATCTTCAGACAATATTGTAGTTTTTATCTTTAGGAGTAAATATAATTCCAGTACTCTTTATGTGTGTGTTGCTATATAAATACATACACAAAAACACATGTTTAAAAAGGGTGATATTGAAAAATATAGGACATAGATTTGTTTTGTTTTGTTTTGTTTTTGTTATAGGGCATGTGTGCTTGCCAGGGAGAGAGAGAGAAGGTGAGAAATCACCCCCTAGAGGGCTTAGCCACATAGCAGTCCCTTCTCACCCACTTTCTTCTTGGGATTGTGGGCACATGTGTGCTTGCACCCAGAGTGATTCTGAAGCTGCTGGGTCCTGGACTCAAACCGTGCAGTTGTCAATCTCTGATCCAGCCACTGTAACCTCCACACCACCTGCTGGCCCAGTATATAGACATTGTAATCATTAATTTTTATTCTTTAAGGTTTTTGCCATAGGGCATGTGTGCTCACCAGAGAGAGGCAGAGAGAGGTAAACTGAAAAATAACCTCCCCCAGGGTGGGTGGCCATGACACATTATCATCTTGGGATCTTGGGCACACATGCTCATGTGCCAGCATGATTTTCAAGCTTCTAGGTCTGGGATTTGAACCATGATCATCTATGTGGGAGTCCAGCACCCCAATGACACCACCCTCTGGCCCCTCAAATAGATAATTGTTATACCTCTTTTTTCCCCTGCTCATCCCCAACACATGCACTGGTCTGGAGCATAGCTATTTTTTGAGATTTTGTTTCAAAGAGAGAACTTTCCCTTTAGGTTTTGAGCCCTGTTAGTTTTGCAACATTTTGTTTTGAAACAGAGAGAAGGATGAACTCTTTGCTTAGTTTACCTTCTTGACATTTTTGTCCAGGTTTTTGAATTCATTGCACCTAGAGAAGCAAAATTTGAACTGGGAATTTTACTAGTTTTAGGAGTATCAAAACTAGTTTTATTTATTTTTTTTAAGGTTGCCTGAGGGCATGCATGCTTGGCCAGAGATACAGAGAGATGGGAGGGAGAGGGAGAAAGCACCAACCCGTGGAATGTGGTCTTGTTGCAATCTCTTCATCACCTCTCACCTCTCCGTCCTGTTGGGATTTTACACACAAATACATTTCCATCATGTTTTACAAACTGCAGGAGCCAGGACTTAAACTATGGTTGACCATTTGGGATCTGACTTCCCTTGATCAGCAGGCTGTGGGGCCTGCCTGCAAAAATAGTTCTTTGATGAGAACTCTTTATGTGTGGCCTGTGGAAAGCTTTTAGAGGGCCCTTGATTCTCTTGAAATTCCAGGCAATTCACTTGGTTTTTATTGCCAGAGGGTGTGTACACTTGCCAGGGAGGGGGCGGGGAGAGACAACTCCAGGAGAGTGTGATCACTCTGTAATCTTTTTTCCTCCATCTCTCCATCCTGTCTGGATCCTGGCCATACATGTATATGTGCCTAGCATGTTTCTCAAGCCACTGGTGCTGGGACCGCAATCCCAGTCAGCCATGTGAAATCCAGCTCCTTATGTGCAATGCTTAACTGTTGAGCCATGGTTCCAGCCCAAGCAGTATTTTGTGTCTATGCAGATTGACATCGTTCTGGGCAGAGAGTTTAGAGCTTTCATCAGATTCTCCAAGGTGTTTCCCCAAGGCTGAGGACCACTGCTTTGGGTGGTGGTTGTCAGTTTCCTCACTCAGAGAGGAAAGAGAGAATTCGTCATAAGATATCATGATTAGAGGTTTTTTCTGTCTTTGACTTTAAAGATTTTTTTTTT
>NW_006159535.1:770075-793758 GCF_000334495.1 Tupaia belangeri chinensis | reverse complement strand
AAATCACCCCCCGGGGGGGGGATGGCCATGCCACAATCCCTTCTCCTCCATTTTCCTCTCGGGATCTTGGGCACGAATGCACATGCGCCCTGCATGAGTTTACGCCACCAGGTCCGGGACTCGAACCTCAGTCGACTACATGGGAGTCCAGTGACATAGCCATTACACCAACTGCTGGTCCTGACTTTACAGATTTTTAATGATTTTTAAACTTTTTTTAAAAAAATAATTATTTTATTTAACTTTATTTATTTATTTTAATTTGACCAGCGTGAAAGAGAGAGAGAGTGAGAAAGCAAGCTGCCAGGCCCGGGACTTGAACCACAGTTGGCCATGTGGGAATCAAGCACCCTTAACCGCCATACTATCTGCCAGCCCCGATTTTTAATTCTTTTTGATACCAAGCAATTTTTTTTTGGTAATTTTTGCTGTAGCGTGCATGCACTTGCCAGAGATAGACTGCAGATGGAAAGTGAGAAGTCATTCCCCCAGGGGGGATGGCCATGCTGGTATTCCTTTCCCTTCATTCTCCTCTTGGAATTTTGTGCATGTGTGCACGGTCGCCTGGAGTGATTTTCAAGTCTCCAGGTCCAGGACTCAAACTGTGCAGTTAGCCTTGTGGGATTTCATGTCACGTACTGGCTTTCCAAGCAGAATTTCAAAAGATGTTTGAAGGTAAAAGTTACTACATGGCGATAGTATGGTTGTTTGGAAAATTTCCATCAGTATCATTTGAAAAATTAAGCTAGGTGAATAAAAATATCAATAGTAAACTTGAGTATTCCTGGAAAGGAGTGCCTACCCATTCCATCTCCCTGCAATAGTTCTGGGTCTGGAAGAAAGTAGGAGAGGAAACTCAGGTGTCTCATTTTTGCTGGGTAAGAAATAGCTTAGGGGGCTGGCAGGTGGTTTGATGGTTAATGACGCTGGGTTTCCACATAGACCACCACGGTTCGAGTCCCACACCTGGCAGCTTGCTTTCTCATGTTCCCTTTCTTTCTTTCTGTCTGGTCAAATTAAAAAAATAATGATAGCAAATAGAATTAAATAAAAAAAAAATAAAAAAAAAAGAGAAAAAGAAATAGCTTAGTTGGACCCGCCAGGTGGTGTGGCTGGATCCCACACGACTGACTAAACAGTTTGGGTCCCAGACCTAGCAGCTTGAAAAATACATTGGGCACATATGTGTACGCCCCAAATCTCAAGGAGAGTGACGCTTTTCCTCTCTCTATCTTCCTCTTTGTCTCTCTTTGGTGAGCATACCTGCCCTTTAGCAAAGAAAACAAAAAGGAAATAGCAACTAGGGAAGAAGTAATAACTGTTGGTTCTGTCTTGTGCCAGGCAGTGTGCACATGATTTCTCACTTAAACAGCACTCAGAGCAAGAGAGATTTCCTGTTAATTGAGGGCCACCTAACTTGCCCACTCCTGCAGACAGAGCCAGGGTTGGGACGCCAGGCTTGTCTGGCTCCAAAGCTGGTGCCTTCTCCATTGTGACTTTCAGCAGTACATGAGCATCAGTGGGGCTGGAGCTGACTACAATCTTGCTCGTGCTGTGTGGGGATGATTTACCTAGTGAGTCATCATCTTACTACCTCTTTGCAATACCCCTGCAAATTACAAGGAGACAGAATGGTGAGAAAGAAAAGCAAAGTGAAGAGTGAGGGGGAGCTGCCAGGCTAGCAGCAGCTCTGTGGATGATGATGGGGAGAGTCATGGTGAGCAGTAAGCCATGGACTCTGGACTCCTTGGGAAGCTGGCTAGGCAGGAAAGTGGAGATGAGGATGGCAGGGAAGGAGAAGACATTTCTTTGGACCCTGTGTGAATCAGAATCTGTTCCAGTAAAGGCAGGTCAGCCACAGGGTTCAGGAAAGGCTTGGGACACTAGTAGCATTCTGGCAGTGGCATCTTTTGATGCTCGTCTTTCCGTCTTTGGGGTGCAAACTCATTGTAGGAAAGGGACTAGGTTCAAGTCTAGGCTATTATTTTAGCTTTGGGAACTGAGATAAATAATTCAACCTCTTTGGAACTTCAGTTTCCATTTTTGTAAAGTGAATGGGAGTCACACTTCCCAAGGTAGCTCTGAGGGATGAGTGAGATAATGTGGGTAAACTGCCTGATGCGAGGTCGGTGGTTTAATGCCTATCCTATCCTTTATCTTTCTGTTTGCCATTGATCTTTCTTGGAGTGAGCCCTGTGGACCCGGATCTTGTTTCAGAACATGCAGTGTTGTGAGAGAAGAGGGCTGGCAAAAGTTCATCTGTTATGTAGGCACCATGAAAGACTTTTATCTCACAGTCATGTTAAATTTTAATTTAATTAGCTCAGGGTTGCTTGTGTCTGGAACACTGTTCAAAGTAAAATGTTAAAACATTAAAAAGAACATGAAGAAAATTGGGACTTGGCACCATTTCAGGAAAAGTACCATCTTCTAATAAGGAAGGCTTTGCAGTTAGCCTTTTACCAAAGTGCCCCCAGAAGACCATGTCTGGCCATAGTAGGGGATACTCTTCCACCATACTCTATGAGGAAATATAATGAGAATTTAGAGCTGGTTTGGACTGCTATGGGGCTGTCTTCTATAAGTTCAGAAATCACAGCTCTTACACACTTTGTACATTATAAGCCTAGAGCATATCTCTTTCTTTCTTTTTTTTTTGGAGAGGTTTTTGTTAAAGGGCGCGTGTGCTCGCTGGAGAGACAGAGAGATAGAAAGCAAGAAATCACCCCACAGGGGGGATAGCCACGCCGCAATCCCTTCTCCTCCATTCTCCTCTCGGAATCTTGGGTACACATGCAAATGCACCCGGCATGAGTTTAAGCCCCCGAGTCTGGGCCTTGAACCGTGTTCGACTACGTGGAAGTCCAGCGACATAGCCATTATACCATCTGCTGGTCCAGCAGCATGTCTCTTTTTGAATGAGTATTTTAAAATCGTGTACATTTACAGCACAAATGAGTTTTTAGAGGCTCAGAGGCTACTTTAACCTGTTACAGCAAATTAAGTTTTCAGAAAGATAGCTATACATTAAAATGACTAATGTTTTTCCTTCATCTGTGAGCAAAAATCAAAATGCCTAGAAAGCACGTCGACACAGGGGACTTACAGTTCTCCTTTGTTAATTTGGTTGCCAACTTGCCTGAATACCTAGAAACTTGATAAAACATTATTCTGGATATGTCTTTAAGGGCGCTTCCAGAAGCGATTAATTTTTGAAGTCGACTAGGCTAGAGGGGATGCTCTACCTTTAATATGGGGTGGTAACAGTCCAATCAGTGAGGGGCTTGATGAGAATAAGTACAGAAGTTGGATGGAGAGTGGGATAGTTTTCATCCATCACCTTGTTCATCTGAACTCATGGATCACCTTCCTTTGGACTCCTGGACTCACACTAGTGATCCCCAGGGTTGATAGGCTTTTGGCCTTGAACGGAAAGTTACATCATCAGTTTCCCTGCCTCTAAGACCTTTGAGCTTGGACTGAGCCAGACTATCAGCATCTCTAGGTCTTTAGCTTGCAGAGGCCGGTTGGGGGACTTCTTAGTCACCCTAATCGCATGAGCGGATTCTCCTAAGAAATCTCTTCTCATCTGTGTGTGTGTGTGAATATGTATGTATATATAAATGTATATATATGTATGTATGTATATATATATATCCTACTGGTTCTCTCTAAAGAACACTGTCTAATGCAATAACTAACTGATGTCTTTTAGCAGTAACAAGTCATCTAGAAATGATGATCATTTTTTTTGAGAGGTTTTTGCTATAGGGCACACGCGCTCGCCAGAGAGACAGAAAGAGAGAAAGCGAGAAATCACCCCCTGGGGGGATGGCCACACTGCAATCCCTTTTCCTCCATTCTCCTCTCCGGATCTTGGGCACGCACGCTCACATGCCTGGCGTGAGTTTAAGCCACTGGGTCTGGGTCTCGAACCGTAGTCGATCACATGGGAGTCCAGCGACAAAGCCATTATGCCATCTGCTGATCCCTAGAAATGATCATTTTATGTTAAGGGAGCTTAAAGATATTTTAATTAAAAAAAAAGATATTTTAATCAAAATATAGTTAACATGAAGTTCCAAAACTTAATAGCTTCAGTTTGGGATGTGGCTGGATTTGGGGGACCCCTATAAGTTTTCAGGTGTGAGAAACCCTGATGTAACGTTGGCTGCTGAGAAAACTGCACTGTTTCACTCAGTTATTCCTTAAAGAATTTGAATGGAGCTATGTTTTCATTGTGTTTAGATTTATATTTTATCGTAAATGATGGCTTAACTAAGTGGAATTTAATTAGGCTTTTCTGGTTTAGTGGTATGTTTTAGAAATGGTCTATATAGTCAGATACACTTGAGGTTAGGAGTAGTAGACTCTGCTCATACTCTTGAATTATGGCAAGCTTGAATAAAATAAACTGTGCAAATGTATTTCAAAAAGTATGTATGTATGGGGCGAGCTGCATGGCTTGGTTGTTAAGGCAGTTGATCTCACATAGCTGACTGCACAGTTTAAGTTCCAGACTTGAGAAACACGTTAGACATGTGTGTGTGCCTGTCCAAAATCTGAAAGGAGGGAGAGATGGAAGAGAAGGGATTGCGGTATGACCATTTGTTGGGTGGTGGTGGGGGGAGGGTTGTGGACTTTCTTTTCTCCCTTTTGCTCTATCTTCCTGTCTCCTCCTGGTGCACACCCTGACCTCTTTCAAAAGGAAATAAAAAAGTATGTATGAAAAAGAAGCAAATGATTATGAGAGGAGTTTGCATATGGCCTGGCTAAATCAGTCTCCAAGGGCTATAAAGTCTCCCGTAGAATTAATTGTTTTAGTGGGCTTTGGAATTCAGTGCATTCTTTATTCATTCAACATATTTTCTTTTTTTTGAGAGGTTTTTGCTATATGGCGCGTGCTCTTGCCAGAAAGCCAGAGAGAGACAGAGACAGGAAGTGAGAAATCACTGCGGCCACGCCGCAGTCCCTTCTCCTCCATTCTCCTCTCAGGATCTTGGGCATGTATGCACCTGCACCTGGTGTGAGTTTAAGCCACTGGATCCGGGACTCGAACTGCGATCAGCTACATGGGAGTCCAACGACATAGCCATTACACCAACTGCTGCTCCCATTCAACATATTCTTATCAAGCAGTATGAAGAACCAGGCACTACCCTGGAAACAAGTAATGAGCAAACAGTATTGGTCTCTGCCCTTCTTTGGAGAGATATACATTATTCAGCTAAACAGAAAAGGATAGAATTCCAAGAGTTCTAAGGAAGTTTCTTGAAGGAAGTGATGTTTGTGTTGAGATCAAAAGATGGGGTAGGTAGGCTGATGTGGTTCTTCCTCTCAGAAAGCCATTATAGCTAATGATCAGAAACTTTATGGGGCTGTTAAGGTTGTCAGGACTAAGTTACCCAGTCAGTGTTTAAGAGTTTGTCCTTTATCTTAAGAGCATTTGTACTGTCACAGATATAAAATACAACCATGGAACATGCAAGTCTCCTATAGACTCCATCCAGTCACGAGGAATAATATTTTCCCTTATGTATATGCATCATTGTGTGATGCTTTCTTGGTGGTGTTTCATGTGATGATTAATGATTATGATGGAAAGTTACTTGGAGATAGTCTTATTGTTGTAGTTGGAATTTTAAAAAGTTCTCCTTGGGTCCAGGTTGGCATAGTGATTAAGGCTGACTGTGCAGTTCAAGTTGTGGATCCACTGGCTTGAATAAAATGCTAGATGCATCTGTGTGTATGCCCAAAATCTGGAAAGGAGAGAGACATGGGGGAAGGGATTGTGTTGCTACCATTCCCCATGTGAGGTGCTCTCTCACTTTCTCTCCCTCTTGCTCTGTCTCTGTTCAGCCAGTGCATGCGCCCTCTGGCAAAAATGTAAAAAAAAAAAAAAAAAGTAAAGTCTCTTTATACCCTATATGATCTATAGATTTAGTGTAATAACTATAAAAATTCTGGCGGCATTCTTTATAGGAGTGTAATAACAATTCTAAATTTGTATGGAACCACAAAAAAACACGAGATAATCAAAGCAACCCAGGACGAAAAGAACAAAGCTGGATACATCACCGTCCTTAACTTCAAAGCACACTATGGGGCCAGCTTATGGCATGGTAATTAAGATGGACAGGTCCTACATGACTGACTGCCTGGTTCGAGTCCTGGACTTGGTGACTTAAGAAACATGTTGGACACATGTGTACAAAATTCCGAGAGGAGACTAGAGAAAGGATTGCAGCATGACATTCCTTCTGGGGGGTTGCTTTCTCACCTCTCTTCCTGCTGTCTCTGGTGAGTGCACATGTCCTATAGCAAGTTAAACATACACCAAAAAACATGCTGCAAAGTTATACTAATCAAAATAGCAAAATAGCATGGGACTGGCATAAAACCATAGACCAGTAGCACAGAATAGAGAACCCAGAAATGAGGGGGATCTTCAAAAGTTCATGGAAAATTATGAAAAAAACCTATGCCTGGATTTCAAAAACATTTTTGCACTAAATAAACTTGTATTTTAATTCCATTTTCCCACTAACTTTATGAAGGCACTCTGTTGTGAATTCCATGTACTTAATATAAGCCTGATGATTTTTTTTTATTTTTCTTTCTTTCTTTCTTTTTTTTTTTGAGAGATTTTTGCTATAGGGTGCTTGTCAGACAGAGAAGGAGAATGTGAGAAATCACCCCCAGGGAGGAGGGCCACATGGTAGTCCTTCTCCTTTATTCTCTTCTCTGGATTTGGGGCATGCACGCACATGTGCCAGGTATCAGTTTCGAGCCACCAGGTCTGAGACTCAAACTACGGTTAACCATGTGGGAGTCCAGTGCCTTCACTACTATGCCACCTGCAACCCCCCACTGACTTTTTTCAACAAACATGCCAAGAACATACATTGGAAGAAAGGACAGTCTCCTCAATAAATGGTGCTGGGAAAATTGGATGTCCCTATACAGAAGAATCATTCTATACTCTTGTCTCTTACCAGTTACGAAAATCAAATAGACTCAAAATTGAATGACTGGGAATTATATGACTACTATAAGAAAGCAGAAGAATCACTTTGGACATTGATGTAGACAGAAGATTTTTTGGTAAAACTTCAAAATCCCAGGCAACACAATCAGAAGTAGAAGAATGGGATTATATCAATCTAACCTCTTGACAGCAAAGGAGACAATCAACAGATTGAGGAGCCAGCTGCAGAATGGCAGAAAATATTTGTTAAGTATTCATCAGACAAAGGATTAATATGCAGGATATGTAAGAAACTTAACAGCCAAAAAAGAAAAAAAAAGAAAATTCTAAATAATCTGATTTTAAAAATGAACAAATGATAGGAATAGACATTTCTCAGAAGAAGACAGGCAAATGGCCAAGAAGTATGTGAAAAAATGCTAGCATCACTAATTATCAGGGAAATGCAAATCAAAACCACATTGAGATACCATCTCACCCCAGTTAGAATGGCTATATAAAGAACCAAAAATAGAAAATGCTGATGAGGATGCTGAAAAGGGGAAACTCTTTATACACTGTTGGTGGGAATGTAAATTATTACAGCCATTATGGGAAATGATATATAACTACCATATGATCCAGCAGTCCCACTACTGGGTATATATCCAAAGGAAACAAACTGATATGTTGAAGAGGTACCTGTACTCCCTTGTTTTTATTGCAGCACTATACATAGTAGGCAAGATGTAGAATCAACTTAGGTGTTTATCAACAGATGAATAGGTAAGAAAATGTGGTGTATATACTTAATGGAATATTACTCAGCTGTGAAAAAAAGAATGAAATGCTGTCACTAGCGACAATATCAGTGCACCTAGAGCATATTATGTTAAGTGAAATAAACCAGGTCATAGGGCTGGCAGATAGTATGGTGGTTAGGGGCTCCCACATGGTTGACTGTGGTTTAAGTCCTGGCTGTTTGCCTTCTCTCTTTCTCTCTGTCCCTCTCTGGTCAACTTAAAATAAATAAGTAGATGGATAGATAAATGAATGAATGAATAAATAAATAAATAAAGCTAAATAAAATAATTCTTAAAAAAGAGAAATAAACCAGGCACAGAAAGATAAGTACTTCATGTTTTTATTAATATGTGGAACTTAAAAAAAGTTGATCTTATTACTAGAGCATAGAGTAGGGATTACTAGGGTTTGGGTAGGCTAGTAGTGGTGAGTAGGAGATATGGGTTGTTCAGTAAAAATTTAGTAAGGAAAATGAAATTTTAGCATTCTGTAGCATAATAGGGTAACTATAGTTAATAATTTATTGTAATTTATTTGCTTTTTTCTTTTTTTTAGAAAGATTTTTGCTATAGGGTGTGTATGCTTGCCAGAGAGACAGAAAGCGAGACATCTCCCCTCCTCCCGGGGGATGGTCACACCACAATCCTTTCTCGATTCTCTTGGGATCTTGGGCATGCATGCTCATCTGCCCGGTGTACATGGATGTTCAGCTATGTAACCATTATGCATCTTCTGGTCCCAATTTATTGTGTTATTTCAAAATATGAAAGAGAAAAACTTGAATTTTCTTAGCACAAAGGAATTGAAATAATGGATATGTTAATTACCCTGATTTCATCATTACACATTAGATATATATGTTGAAATAATCACATTGTGACCCATAAATGTGTATAATTTTTATATGCCAATTGAAAATTTAAAAAGAAAAATAACCTTTTGTCATGCTAGCATTGTGCTTATATTTTATGATACTGAGGTTTGTTTGAAAACAAATCACTTAATCATTGTTTGCTTGTAAAAAATATCGTTAATATACTGTCACACCATAAACACAAAATGAGGGGCAGGCAGGTGGTGTGATGCTTAAGGGTGCTGAACTCCTACATGTCCAACTCCAGTTCGAGCCCTGAACCAGACGGCTTGCTTTCTCACTTTCCTTCTGTCTCACTCTATCCCTCTCTGGTCAAATTAAATAAATAAATGGATAAATAAAATAATTCTTTGAAAAAAACCACACACACAAAATGAACAAAATGTAAGAAATACTGAATCTCTTTAAAACTATGTAAAAGTCTTTCATAGGATTCAGCTATATGCTCTATAGATGTCACTGTGTTTTTAAAGCATGTGATCTTTTTTTTTGAGAGGTTTTTTTCGCTATAGGGCGAGTGCGCTCGCCAGCCAGAGACATAGAGACAGAAAGCGAGAAATCACCCCCCAGGGGGGATGGTCATGCCGCAATCCCTTCTCCTCCATTCTCCTCTCGGGATCTTGGGCACGCACGCACATACGCCCGGCGTGAGTTTTAAGCCACCAGATCCAGGACGCGAACCGCGGTCGACTACGTGGGAGTCCAGCGACATAGCCATTGTACTAACTGCTGGTTCCCAAAGGATGTGATCTTAATAGTTTATGAACTACTACGTGAAATGGAGAGACATAATATACATTTAATTCATTAAGAGAATAAAGATTTAGAGGATTAGAGCTTGAATTATTGTCAGTATCAGTTGAAGTTCATTAAATGAGAACATAAGCAACAGTACAATCATAGTAATGCAAAGCAGTTAACGGTGGTGGTGTATAGTTGCTGTGAAGATTGGAGAAATAAATAATTGAAAATATTTCAAATTTGACAAATTGAATGGAGTTAAAAATTGAATCCACCTCCTTGTCACTTGCTAAATTTAGATTTTCCTGAGCTATTATAATTTAAATTATTGAGAGTTATCTGAGATGCATTCTGTGGGTAGTGAAAATTGGGTGGAGTGAGTTCTCAGTACCAGTGCTTGCTTGAAGCAGAATTGGATTTGTGATGGTTTACATAAGAAAGAAGGCATCACCTATGATTATCTCAGGCTCTGACCCACGGAAGGGTCTAATAAAAGAAATAGAAGTACTGTAGAGTTTGGAGATTTTGACAGTTCTTTTTTAAAAAAATAATTATTTATTTAATTTTATTGATTTATTATTATTATTCAATTTGACCAGCGAGAGACAGAAAGGGAGAGTGAGAAAGCAAGCTGCCACGTTGGCCACTTGAACCACAGTGGGCCATGTGGGAGTCCAGTGCCTTAACCACCATACCACCTTCTGGCCTTGACAGTTCTTAAATGACCTCTGTTTTACCTAAATGGTTAATGAAGTTCAAAATGATTTCAGTCATTTCGTGGTTAGTAAGACATTGTACATTCCTCTGGGTACAGATCTATATTTAATAGTTTAAAAATCTTGGTGAAATTATTTTTCTTCATAGTTCTATTTATTGGAATATTAATTTTCATTTTTGTGTAATGAATGATACTGCACTTATATTTCTTGATCCAGGAGGGTATTCCATATTTCGTTGGAGCAAGGCTGTTTATAATTTTAGTGTCTCTTAAGAGAGTAATTTCTCCACATCAGGGTAATATAGTTAATGATTGATACATGTTTATCTTTATAAATGTAAATATAATTATCCAGGTATTTCCTTCTTTCCTGATGAGATAGTGGGGAAATTTTGCTTGACTGATTTGGAGAAGATGAGTGATTAAGAACCTCCGAACAGATTGGTTGTGAAGACTGAAGGGGTTAATATGGCTAATACTTAGAATAGGGTCTAGTGAATTCTCTTGAACTTTCTCAGGAGCCATCTCTTTTCCTCTTCTAAGTGGCCTGAAGTGATCTTTGAAAATAGTTTGTTATTCACCTGACCCAGAGGACCACGCAAAGTTATGCAAATCAAAAGGGTCAAATCTTCAAGTTCATTTTAAGAACACCCTTGAAACTGCCCAGAAAAGCCACAAAGTTATCTGAGGGATGTCACTTTACAGAAGCTCTGTGTGCCTTTCCATCATTACAATGATGGAGTCCATAGGTGTGCCTAGGCCAGACAGTGGGGCTGGACTCAAGGTCAGTAGCCCCAAAAGAGTGCTGAATTTTTGCTGCACGTGCTTAAAAATGCAGAGTAATGCTTAACTTAAAGGTTTAGATGTAGAAGCTGTGGTCATTGAGCATATTCAGGTGATAAAGGTACCCAAGATGCGCTGTCATGCTTACAGAGCTCATGGTCGATTAACTGATACCTGAACTCCTCTTGCCACATTGAGATGTTCCTCATTGAAAAGGAGCAGATTGTTCCTGAACCAGAGAAGCAGTTTGCACAGAAGAAAAAGATATCCCAGAAGAAACTAAAGAAGCAGAAATTTATGGCATGGGAATCAATTCAGCATAAAATAAATGTAGATAAAAGTGAAGATTAAAAAAAAGAGAGTAAGGCTCAGCTCTTGGTAAGTGTTATATAAATGTTAGCTGCCTTCCTTTGTGTTGTTATAACTTATTTATAAATACTGTTTATTGGGGCCAGCAGGTGGTGTGGTGATTAAGGTGCTGGACTCCACACACGGTTGACCGCAGTTTGAGTCCTGGACTTAGCAGCTTTCTTTCTTTCTCTCTCTCTCTCTCTGTGTCTGTCTCTGGTGAGTGCACATGCCCTATGGCAAATTTAAAAAAAGTCATCATCATTATAAATAAACTTGCATAAATAATTCTTTAAAAATAAATACTGTTTGCTATCTGAATCTTAAGACTTGGATCTCAAGCAGATCTTGTAAAGATGATCTCTGTGTAAACTAAGTTTTGAGAAGTGTGTATTTATTAAAATCTATTTAATCTATCGACTGAATTGTGTGAGTAAAACTTTATATCACTATAGATTACATTTGCTAATAAACTTTAAAAAACATTTTAAAAGAATTTTTGAGTCAAGTAACATTTGGAAGCTGTCAGAGTCGGTACGTTACTGTTTCCAAGGATTCTGTCTAGCCAAGTGTGAGCTGCGTTGCTTTGTGACAGATGTTAAAGTATTGTGTTCACCTGTCTTCCCCAGCTGGTGTATGGTAAGGGGGAGGGGGTGGTGGAGCTTGAGAGTTGGATGTAAGTGACGGCATTGGATATTGTCGTTGTGAAACATCAAGACCAACTATTGGTGGTTGCTAAATGGAATTAAGAGGTTGATGGATGGCTACTTGGGTAGATAGGAAATAGCTATTAACCTAACACCTTCAGTTAAATAGGAGCATTAAAAAGTCTTAACAAAATGTAGAGAGGTTGCTAGGAGTTTTGCAAAAGTATTTTTGGAACAGGTGGCTTAGAATGTGAATTTCGTGTGAGTTAAAATTTTTTTCTTCATCTTTGAATTTTTATTTAAAGCTGCTTTTATGAACTGAAATGATGGATTTGTTGTCTGTGGGTAATTTTGATTAGCAGTAAAACCTGTACTTAGTCTTCATTCAGACTTAGATTTCTTTCTTTCTTTCTTTCTTTTTTTTTTTTTTTTTTAACTTTTCTCCCTTATGGGAAGTGTTGGTTATTATAATGTCCAAACCACTCATTTCTCATACTTATCTCAAGATAATGAATATCATCATTGACATGTCTTTAGTTTCTGTCGAGACAAGAAAATGTATTCACCCTCGTGCATTTTTTCTTTTTATAATGAATTCAAATGAAATAAGTGAACCGAGAATGATAATGCTTGCAAAAGCAACATGTACACAGATGTGAAGTAGGTATATAATGAGGGAAGCCAAAGCACTAAGAAACTGACAGTTCAGAGTTGAGTACATGTGATTGCACTGGAATGTCAGAATTCTCTCTTCCATGTTACGTTCTTCAGCTGGAAGATGCCGTCGTATCTGTTCTACCTTGAGTTCTTTTCATGCTAAAGAATTTTAATAAAGACTCAGAGGCTGAAAAACAAAAGCTTTATTCATAGAAGGGCACTTTAGGTACCCATACTGTTCGCAGCTATATTTATTGGAGCTTGAGACAGTGTCTCCTATAGTTCCCCCCGCGCCACCCCCCACCCCCCCGTTCTATCCATTTAAAGTTGTTTTAAAAAGCAAAATTTAGTCATGTACTTATTTTTTTCCTCTCTCTGTATTTCCTCTCTTAGTTCTTTTGCAGATGGGTTTGCTTAGGGCCATACATAGCTATGGGCAGATCAGAAATACAGAAGTAGCATGAGAAGCTAGGGAGGCTGACAGTTGAGACAAAGATGTTGCATGCCTTAGCAGGTAGGGTTGTGGAGAGAGGGTAGCTAAGATTTGCTGGTTCACAAGAACTGGTGCTAGCACTGTTGTGGCACTTTGCAGTTGTCCTTGAAATCTGTCATAGAACCCAACCCTGGGCTGGATCCCAGGACCAGAAGAGCATGACTTTTGTTTAGTCTGCTCTAGTGGATACATGTGGGGTTTGAGTGTAAGCATGCGTTGCAGGAGAGAAACTAGGTATTGCAGTCCTTTCTCTTATCCTGGCCCCTCTTGCCTTATAGGGATTTATGTTAACTCAGATGCCCCAGTCTGGCTCATCATGATTAATGAACAGTAAGCACTGTAATGGTTCCTACTTCGGTCTTCTGTGTAGTTTCTCTTTCTACTCATGGATACTCAGTTTGTTTTTACTTTTTGCTTGGTATGTGTTCAGGAAATTTAGAAACCTCAGTTTAATTCTAGCTCTAAGCAAACATAATTAAAAAGGAAAAGTTTCTCTTTGCCATTGCAGGAACCCTTTCCCCTTCAGTCTGCTGCCTTCCAACACCTGCAATCATTATATATTTTTTAGTATGCAGGAAAAGTGAGCTTTAGGTTATGCATATTTCTATCCTATTGGTAGTGTGTATATATAAGAGGTGGAAGGATTTGATATGGTTTTCTAAATTTTTAAGTAACAGATGCACACTTAGTGGTTCATGTTTTTGAGAGATTGTACAGCTTTTGGGGTAAGACTTGGTCTACCCTTTTGCTTTGTACTTGGAGGTGATGCATTATATATTCTGAACAGAACAGTGAATGACCCTGAGAGGCCTTTTCTTCATTAGTGTATGTATCCTCAAAAACAGAAATAATCAGGATCTATCTCCAGGCATTTTCTTTCTTCCCAAAGACTCATTTCCACATGTCAAATATAAACGAGGCCCATAAACTCTGGTGAGTGCTTTGACTCAGCCATCCAAACAGTTTGTTTCAGTTCCAAAAAAGGTAATTTTCCCCCCATCCACCAAATAGTTAGGTTTCCTTTATTTTTTACATCCTTTGTTTTTTTGAGGGAGTGTGGGGTCTATTCACTGGACTCTCTTCAGATACCAGCTAAACTGTCTCAAAAATCAAACTATTTCTATACCAGTCATTTAAGCTCAGCATATAATACTAATGTTAGATTTTTATAGAGTTTAAAAATCTCTGACAGTAGAACACCTATATGTAGGGAGAATTTTACTTCATTTCTAGGGGTGGCTTGGAAGAATTAAGTATATTTAGTTTAAAAATTATAGTGTCTGATAATTAGCTTTGAAAGAGAAATGAGCTAGAAAGATACACAAGGAAACTGTTAACAGTGGTCATCTCTGGGGAATAGGAATGGAAATTTTACTTCCTACCTTCTCATTAAAAACAGTTAATTAAAAATCAGAAGGGTAGTTATGTATCTTAGATGTGTCTGCTTTCCAACTAATAGAAAGTAAGCAAACTACTGGGAATAAGAATGCTTATGAATATTGTTGATCATTAGATTAAGTTTTGTCTACTCAGTTGCAATGGAGGAAATATCTATAGGCACACTTGAATACAGCATAAATACTTCCACTCTGTTACGTCTACTCTGTATGCTCTGTCCTGCCATCCTCCATCTTCCCCTCCTTCAGCTACCCATCTGTACATGTCAGATAAGGAGAAGTACAGCTTGTGATCTCTTTAATATCATTTGCTTTATAAAGAAAGAGCTTAATTGCTCATCTGTCTAGATAACCTTGAAGAAGCATTATTTTTGATGTTCAGCAAGAGGGTAAAGTATTTAGTGATTTTCAGAAACAGTGTACGGGACTTTGAAAAGATGAATATTTTTGGTGTGAAATATTTTTTCCACACTGTTTTCTGAGATTCTTATCTTGGTGGTTTTATTGCACAAAGAGCTCGGCCCCCTCACTGTCATACCACATTTTAATGAGCTGCACAATAATTTGTGACTTGCACTCTTTACTTTTCTAATCAGTGCATCAACATCATGACTGTTCTTCTGTCAGTTTACTTTATAATTCAGATTTTGCTTTCTTTTTAATGCTACTGAACTAAGAACTTAGTGGTTTGCCTTCCATTTGGGTGAAACCATTCTTTCACGCAGGAAAGGAATTCTTCATGTATATAAAGCAATACCAAATCTTTTCTATTGTTGCTTCTTACCCCCCCTACCTCTGTCTTTCTTTCTTTCTTTCTTTCTTTTTCTTTCTTTCTTTTTTTTTTTTTTTTTTGCTGCTTAACAAACCACTCCAAAACTCGGTGGCTTACAACAATCATTTGGGACCAGCAGGTGGCGTAATGGTTATGTTGCTGGACTCCCATATATTGTCAACTATGGTTCAAGTCCCAGACCTAGTGGCTTAAAACTCACGCCGGTAATGTGTGCCCTGTGGCCACACCACCTCCCCCCCCTCCCCCCAGAGTGATTTCTCACTTTCTGTCTCTATCTCTCCAGCGAGCACACATGCCCTATAGCAAAACTCTGTCTCAAAAACAAAAACAAAAACAAACAAACAAACAAAAAAAACCCCAGCAGCTATTTATGTAGTTCACCATTCAGTGGTTTGGCAGTTGGGATGGGCTCAATTGTGCCACAGTGCTTGTCTTCTCTGGCAGTTCAGATGGGGTCAGTTGTGCCACAGTGCTTGTCTCCTCTGGACTCACTCATACATGTGTCGTCAGCTAGTGATTGATGACCTCACTCATGTGTCTGATGGGCTCACTCTTGGTTGACTGGGCTGCCGGTGTGTCTGGCTTTGTGATTCTCATCATCCAGTAGGTTACCCTGGGCTCCATGGTGGTTTATAGGCTTCTCTAGAAGGGGAAGTGCAAGTGCCCAAGTATGTTTTACATCTTAGCTTTGATGACATTTGCTATTATCCCATTGGCCAAGGCAAGTTCCAAGGCCTGCTAAAATTACAAGGGTATGGGAACACTTTACCTCTTTGTGTGTTTGTGGGAAGAGCTCTAAAATTATACTGTAGTGACCTGAATGTAAGAAGGGAAAGAATTTGTGGCCTTTTTTGCAGTTTGCCATAGACAGACTGAAGACTTCACACCTTGGTTCAATGGATATTGTCTCTATTTTAAAACATGTTTAGTTCAGCCATTTCTTACTACCTCTTCTGCTACCTCCTAGTCTAAACCACTGTCATATTTTGCCTTCTAAAAGGTTCCCTGCTTTCACTTTTGCCCCATATGTTCTACTCAGTAGCCAGAGCAAGCTTTTAAAAATAGAAGTCAGATCATGTCACTGTTTGGTTCAAAACCCTGCATTGGCATCTCATCTCATTTGGAATAAAATTGAATTCCTTTCTGAGGCTACAAGACTATACTATGACTTTTTTTTTTTTTTACCTCATCTTATATCACTCCTCTTCCAGCCATACTTCCTTTCATGCTGTTTTTCACACTAACGTGCTCTTGTTTTGGAATTTTGCGTTTGATGTTTGCCCTACCAGATACTCAGCATGGCTCCTGCTTTACTTCTTCTAGGTCTATGTCTGTAGGTTGCCTTCTCAGAGAGGCCCTCACTGATATCTCTGCATAGTCTCTTGCTTGCATTATTTTATTCCAAAGCATTGATCACCACCTGACATTTGTTTATTTTCTGTCTCCTCCAGTTAGAATGTATTCCATGAGGGCACTAACTGAGTGTTGATTGCTGTTTTGCCCAGTGCCTGGAACAATGCCTGGTGCAGGTTATTTATTTATTTATTTTTCGGAGAGGTTTTTGCTATAGGGCGTGTGTGCTCGCCAGACAGAGAGAGACAGAGAGACAGAAAGGGAAAAATCCCCCCCCCCCGGGGGGGGATGGCCACACCGCAATCCCTTCTCCTCCATTCTCCTCTCAGGATCCTGGGCACGCATGCACATGCGCCTGGTGTGAGTTTAAGCCACCGGGTCCGGGACTTGCATTGCGGTCGACTATGTGGGAGTCCAGTGTCATAGCCATTACGCCAACTGCTGGTTCCGCCTGGTACAGGTTCTATGCTGTCTAAGACACAGTGGCATGATTGCCTAGTGACCTAGTGACACACATCACCTGGTCTTCTAATGGCTCTTCTCTAGAGCCATGATGAAGATTATGTCTTGTCATGCTAGTCTCCCCTTGCCTGATGTCAGCTGAGTTGGTATAATGCTATTTAACAAAGGGTTCATTCTTTCGCCTTTTAAATTTTTAACAACATTTTAGTTTGATAAATTTTTGGATCATTTTTCTTTATAAATTTTCTTCATAGATTTATGAATATAATTATTAGATGCTTATGGTTGATGTGAATGCATAAATTTAAATATGTATTTAAAAATTTTTCCTTTTGGGACCAGCAGGTGGCTTGGTGGTTAAAGCGCTACTCCCACGGCCAACCATGGTTCAAGTGGCTTGCTTTCTCACTTTCTCTCTCTCTTCTTTCTCTGGTCAAATTAAAATAAATGAATGAACAAATTAAATTAAAAAAAAAATCCACTACCCCCCTTTTTTGCTATTGGGCACTGTGTACTTACTGGAGAAAGGGAGGGAGAGAGAAGAAAGTGAGAAAGTACCTCCCAAGGACAATGGTCATACTGTGATCCCTTCTCCTCCATTCTTGTCTCAGGATTTGGTACATGCAGGCACATGTGTCTGGTTTGTTTTTTGGGCCATGGGTTCAGGATTTGAGCTGCACAGTCAGTCATATAGCATCCAGCCTTAACTGCCTTAACTACTATGCCACTAGCTGGCCCTGATTTTTTTTTTTTCTTTTTATCTTTTGTGCCATAGGGTGCTTGTGCTTACTGGAAAGAGACAGAGAGAGAGAGAGAGAGAGAGAGAGAGACAGACAGACAGACAGACAGACAGAGACAGACAGAGAAAGTTAGAGATCATCCCCAGTGGGAGTGGGATGACCATGCTGCAATCCCTTCTCTTTAATTCTCTGCCTGAGATTTGGGGCACACATGCACACATACCTGGTGTGATTTTCAAGCTACCGGGTTCAGGACTTAAACCACAGTCAGCATGTTTGAATCCAGCACCTTAATCACCATACCACCTGCTGGCCCCTGGTCCTGATTTTTAAAATTTTTTATCAAGTTATTCCATTGATAGGGAGAAAGGTAGAGAGAGAGTCAGAGAGACAGAAGGAGAGAGACAGCAGGCACCCCAATATGTCTTTACACTAGAATCCACCCCCAGCCTCAGCCAGTCAGGATCACAGGCACAAGGGTACATGGCTGGAGTGTTCGAGGAAACTTCAGGACTCAAACCTGGGACCCCAGCATTACTGAGCACTGTGTTACTGCCACCATCATGGCTGGCCAACACATGTGGTTTTTGAAGAGGGTGACACATGGAGGCCTAAGTAGCTTTTGTGGTGTTAATATTTTCTTTATACATCCCTGTAATTCTTGCATGACCTCTTTTACTCAGACCTCTGAACCAAATCTCATTGAGCTCATAGACCGCCTGTTTGCTTTAGCTAACCTAGGCACAGCGTTGCTACTTTTCAAGTGCAATTCGTCTCTCAGATGGCTTTCCCATAGCTGATTCTCAGGTTTTAAATCTGAATTGTTTGTCTATGGGAGTTTACCATTTGTAAGTGTCTGTTTGTAACATATAGTCAAAGCTCTCACTTAGAATAATGAGATGGGATGGGAATGAGTAGGAGGAAGGGCAGTGTGGTTTAGTGAAACATCTGAATCATAGAATGTTTAAAAAGAAAGGCAATTACATAATTTTTAAATTGTGCATATGATAGACTAAGATATAACTGGGACATAATGAGCCACGTAAGCAACAGTAATGGAAATATTTACAATTCGTAATAGGTCTGCTTTTAAAATAAGCTAAGGATTTGAAGCAGCAAAGTCTGCATTAGCGATATTTAACTCAGACTTTGAAAGCTAATACAAAGAACCTGAGGAATCTAGTTTCTCGAAACTTTGATTCGAGAAGGTTACCGATTTTTATATTTAACTTGTCTCATCTGTATCTGGAAATGTGCAAGTGCAGATTAAATATTTTATACTTGATTAGAATCACATTTTTCAAGTCTAAAATGGAAATTTTGAGGAGGAAGAGCTGACATGAGATTTCACTGCCCTGACTTCCTTCCTTCTGGCAGTTCAGGTTAATGCACAGTGGAGACATCTCCCATTCCGGAAATAGGTGGATGGATACGAATTATGTTTTGCTGCCCCCAACCTAGTTGAGTTAGAAAGCTGGGAAGTAAAACAAGAGGAGTTTTAAATAACTTAGAGGTAAGATGGTGCTGAGAGTGATAGCAGGGATTGTGGGACCATTCTGGGTTGTGGCTTATGATGGAAGGAACAGGGTTAACCACATTTACTTTGGGGGCAGTCAGGTTTTTTTTTTTTTTAATAATTATTTATTTAATTTATTCATTTATTTTAATTTGATGAGAGAGAGAGCGCGCGCAAGTAAGAAAGCAAGCTGCCAGGTCTGGGATTCCAACCATGGTAGGCCGTATAGGAGTGTCCAGTACTTTAACCACGTCACCTGCTGGTCCCTTGTTTCTGTTTTTTAGAGAGTTTTACTTTTTGCTGTGGGACATATGTACTTGCCAGAGAGACAGAGACAGAGAGATAGAAAGTAAGAAATCATCCCCTAGAGGGGATGGTCATGCCACAATTCCTTCTCCTCTTGGGATTTTGGGCATGCATGCACATGTGCCCAGTGTGTTTCAAACTTCTGAGTCCAGGACTCAAACAGTGGTCGATCGTGTAGTAGTTCAGCAATGTAATCATTATGCCATCTGCTGGCCCCCAAGCTATGGCTTTAGTACAGTTTTGCCATTTACTATTTGAGTAATCTTAGATAAACAGCCTTTGTCTCAGTTTCCTTTGTGGCAGAAAAAGTGGTCGATGAGAGGGCCTGTGTCTTAGAATTGTTGTTAAGTATTAAAGAATGTATGTAAAAGACATACTGCTCTAAAAGGCATGTTGTGGATGCTCAGGAAATGTTAGTGTGTGCTGAATGTGTATTTTCTCAAGAATAAAAAAAAAAAGTGATACAGAAGGATTCAAATGGCCTAGTTGTTTGTGACATTTTCATCCCTGGAAAAATATCGAACATGAGTAGTTTGTGAGAGAGGGTGAAGAGTGCCTGCCTGGCCAGAGAAGTGTCGCCATTGTATCCACACTATCTACAGCTGGTGGGGATTGTGAATGGGGTGGTTGGGAGAGGAACTGAGCAGGGGATTTCATTTGTGCATTATGGCTCCACAGAGAGGTATGTGAGGTATGCAAGGAGGAAAGAGCACACACCTATCATTAGGGTTTGGATAACCCAAAGGATCATGTAATGGTGTTGAGACCTTTGAGACCTTGTGAGTAGTGATTGGATCCTCTAGCATTACTATGGTGAATGGATTAATGGTGTCTTATGAGACTCTGTGAGTTCTAACTCTTGTGGGAATTGGTTACTTCTCGTAAGAGTGGGTTGTTATAAAAGGAAGATGGTTGCCACCAGGTCTCTCTCTTTCTGCCCAGGCCCCGTCATCCTCCCCGTTTCTGTGGGCTGTGTTGTGATGTTCCTGGCCTAATGCCAGCCTCACACCTGTAGACTTTTCCAGCCACCAGAATCATGAGTCAAGTGAACCTCTTTTGTTTGTTTGTTTGTTTTTAGAAATTGCCTATCTAAGGTACTTTTGTAAGCAACATGATAGCAACTAAGTTAAGCACCTGGTAATGAGGGCCTTGGGGCAGGGAGAGAACACTTGTGTGGAGTAGATGTGTAGGGAGTGAGGCAAGAGGTGAGGGTAGAGTGAGAACTCGCAGGCGTGGATCAATTATGTTGGGTTTCAAAGGTTATTAGGAGCCATTCAAACTAGGTCTCACAGAGAGGACTGATGATAAATTAAGACTCTGGAAGGATAGACTTCTTCCTGTTGGTTTATGATACATCCCTAGGGTGACGCTGCTCAAATTTATCTGCTCAAGTGCCTAAGGCATGAAAGAGTTACCCTTGCGCAGTGCGTCAGTTTCTTTGAAGTCTTGTTTTTTTATTTTAAAATACAGAGATTTTTGCATTTCATAATATATTAAGTTTCCTAAAAATTGGCGTTTTTTAGTAAAGTTAATTGCTCCAGAGAAAATTACTGTGTTTATCCTGTGACTTCAGGAAGGGACCCTCCTCAGGTTAATCCAGGAGCAAAGTAATTAGCAATTAGGGTAGTTAGATCTCAGGGAAGAGGGGTCTTTAGAAGGGGCTTCCGCCTCATAGCAGGCAGGCAGGCAGGCAATGTCTTTCATGGCTTCTTTGAGGCTTCTTAGGACCCAAATGCTTCCTGTAAGGCCTTTTGAAAGGCCATTGATAGCCCTTTACTGTGCACTCTTTACCTGAGCTACTCAGATGTTTCCCCCTAAGCCTGCAGCAGCCGCCTGGAGTAGGAAGTTATGGCTGTGAGTGTAATATTACTGATCTGCTCCTGGTAATACGGAGTTTCTGAGGTTCATTTCCACAGAGGTGCCTGCCACTCCCTCTACTCTCCTCCTACCCCCTCATCTTTTTTTTCTCTTTTCTTAGCCTAAAATACCCAAGCTCTTTTTAAAAAATTTTGCCAGAGGGTGCTTGTGTTCATGGAGAGAGACAGAGACAGAGTGTAAGCACTCCCCATGGGGCATGGTCATGTTGCAATCTCTTTTCCATTTCTTCTTCTTTTTGAGATTCTAGGCACGTACACACGTGACCAGTGTATGTTTGAAGCTCAAACCGCGGAGTTTGCGGTGTAGAATCTGGCCACCTTAACCACCATGGCACGAAGCGGCTCTCCCCAAGCTCACTCTTAATGCTTTTTGTTTATTAAACAGTTATATTGAGCAGTAAGTTACATACTATACAAATTTTCCACTTAATGTATACAATTCAGTGTTCAGTATATTCACAGGGTTGTGCAACCACCACCACTATCTAATTTTAGAACATTTGCATCTCTCCTGAAAGAAACTAGCCATTTTGGGTCATTTTTCATTCTCTAGCCCCACCCACATTACCTCCAGCCCTGGACAACCACAAGCTATTTTATATCTTATACATTTTGGAGGTATTTCATATACATTTCACTTAATAATAATATGGTCCTTTGAGGCTGACTTCTTTTACTTAGCAGTGTTTTCTTTTCTTTTTTTGGAGAGGTTTTTGCTATAGGGCGCGTGCGCTCGCCAGACAGACAGAGACAGAGAGACAGAAAGCGAGAAATCATCCCCCAGGGAGGATGGCCATGTCGCAATCCCTTCTCCTCCATTCTCCTCTCGGGATCTTGGGCACGCACGCACATGCACCCGGCATGACTTTTAAGCCACTGGGTCTGGGACGCGAACCGCGGTCGACTACATGGGAGTCCAGCGACATAGCTATTACGCTAACTGCTGGTCCCAGCACAGTGTTTTCAAGGGTCCTCCATGTTGTATGAAGACTTAATTCCTTTTTCTGGTTAAATAATATTCCATTGTGATGCATTTTGTTTAACCACTTATCAGTTCGAATTTTTGGGTTTCTTTCATTTTTTGACTATTATGGACAATGCTTTTATGAATATTTATGTGCAAATTTTTATGGATGTAATTTCAGTGTTTTTGGCTAGATTCCTGAGTGGGATTGGTAGATCAGATGGTAACTTTGTGTTTAACCTTCTGAAGAATTGCCAAAGTGTTTTCCAAAGTGGCTGTACCATTTTATAACACTAACAGTGTAGGAGGGATTTAGTTTCTCTTATCCTTGACAACACTTGTTATTTTGTCTTTTTGATTATAGGCATCTTGTTGGATGTCCTTTGCATTTCTCTGTTGACTGATGACGTTGAACATCTTCGCATGTGCTAATTAGCCATTTATCTATTTTCTTTGGAGAAATATATAGTCAAAACCTTGGCACACTTTTTCTCCATTATTGCGGAGTAAGAGTTCTTTTTATATTCTGGATATAATTCTCTTATCAGATATATAATCTACACACATTATTTTCCCCATTAAGTAGGTTGTCCTTTCTTTTTTTTTTTTATTTATTTTTTATCATCATATCTTCTTCATATTACATTGGATTACATATAACTTTACTGTGTATTACATTGTTTCTTCAAAAGGGAATGCCATGCACGTCAGTCAGTACAGAGACATTAATCTCCCCACTTCAACATTCCATATCTTTTCTGTTTTCCCCAATCATTATCTTTATTATTCTAATTATTTTTATAAAACAGTCAATTGCTATTTCTCGTTTTGCTTGTAAAAATACTTTGCCCGTCATGAAACACTTCTCAGACCAATCCAGTTGAGAATTCTATACATGTCATCATCAACAGTTAATAAACCCTATCTGTTTCTCACTGACGTCCTGTCTCTCTATTGCTCATTTGCTATCTTTCTCTATCCTCTTCTCTTCACTTACCCCATTCCACACTGTCCTATTCTCATTAAGTACCTTCACTTCAAGAATGGTAGAGTAGTTCCTGTTCTTCCCTGAGGCAATGCAGGGCTGGTAACCATCATCTTCTCAAGTTGCAAGTTCTCAGACCTTGTTTTCCGCTTCAGCTTGCTGGTCCAAAGACCACACGCCGGCCCTGGAGAGGCAGCTGAACGCCAGGGCATGAGCCCTGAGCCGCAGGACCCCCGGAGGGGGGCCGGCCAATCAGCG
>NW_006159535.1:758657-769881 GCF_000334495.1 Tupaia belangeri chinensis | reverse complement strand
GCTGCTGCGTAGGTTGTCCTTTCTTGATGGTGTCTTTGGAAACACATTTTTAAATGTTTAAGTCCCATTTATCTATTTTTTTCCTTTGGTTGCCTGTGCTTCTCTTACTACTTTTAAAACAAGTATTTCTTTATTTTATTTTTTTTAGAGGTTTTTGCTATAGGACTTGTGTGCTTGCTAGAGACAGAGACAGAGAGACAGAAAGCGAGAAATCACCCCCTGGGGGGATGGCCACACCGCAATCCCTTCTCCATTCTCCTCTTGGGATCTTGGTCATGCATGCACATGCGCCTGGTGTGAGTTTAAGCCACCGGGTCCAGGACTTGCACTGCAGTCGACTACATGGGAGTTCAGCAACATAGCCATTGCGCTAATTGCTGGTCTTCCATGAGAGAAAGAGAAGGGTGAGGAGCAGCACTTTGAATAGAATCCTGCCACTGCAATCCACTCCTAGTCTCAGCCCTTGATCTTGGGCATGCATGCCTGGCATACTCTGGGATCCAAATGCAAACCCAGAACCAGGCCATGTGGGTCTGCCTTGCAGAGAATCTAGTTCTAACACTGTGCCATTGTCTGCTCCCTATTACTGATTTTTAATCTGTCTCTTTTGCAAAATGTTGTTTAAAGAGGCACCAGCAGATGGCATAATGGTTATGTCCTGGACTCCCACATAGTCAACTGTAGTTCAAGTCCCTGACCTGGTGGCTTTAAACTCATGCCGGGCACATATGGGTGCGTGCCCAAGATTTCGAGAGGAAAATGGAGAAGGGATTGTGGCATGACCATCCCCGTTGGGGGTGATTTCTTGCTTTCTGTCTCTCTAGCTTTCTAGTGCGTGCACGTGCCCTATAGCAAATGTCTCTCTTTAAAAAAAAAATGCTTAAAGAATCAGAACTCCTGGGTTTTAGTAAAATTTGCCTTGAACACACTGGTTGAAGTAGACAAGCTATTGTTGGCCCTGCCTACACCAGTGTGTCCTCCACAAAAGATATCTTTTTCTAAATGACCCAAGTTGATCATGTCACTTCCCTCTTCACAAACATTAGTTTCCTGGTGTCTAAAAAAGATAAAATTAAACAGTTCTGTTTGGTGTTTAAAACTTTGCTACAAGCTGGCTTACTTTGTTTCTTCAGAATATGTTCTCTACCCTAAGCAAGTTGAACATTTCACTTATGTCTAAGCCCATCCTACCCTTTTCCTAATTCATACTCTGCATTCACTTTTTTTTCTTTCACTAAGAATGCCTCCCCCAGGGCCAGTGGGTGGTGTGGAGGTTTAGGTGCTGGATGTCACATGGCTGACCAAGCAGTTTGAGTTCTAGACCCCGCAGCTTGAAAATCACACTTGGCGCATCTGTATGCGTGCCTGAAATCCCTAGAGAAGAATGGAGAAGGGATAGCGATGTGACCATCTCCCCCAGGTTGTGATGTCCCACTTTCTCTCTCTCTCTCTCTCTGCCTGTTTCTTAATCTCTCTGGCAAGTGCACATGGACTCTATGACAAAATAATGCCTTCCTCATTCACTACTCATCTTTATGTAGTAAATATCCTACTTAGGATCTAGAGGCAGTGTTCATTGTTGTGCCCATGTATTACATGCTCAAACAATACCCGTTGAATGACTGAATGAAGAAACATAACTTTTTCTTGAAAGCCTGCCTCACTTTTTATGCAGAGTTGATATTTCCTCTCTCGGATTCCTAGTATATATACTTTCCTCTATCTGTTTTACTCCCCACACTGTCTCGAAACTTATTTGTAGTAGCTTCTCTCTCACCCAATGGTAGGTACCTTGAGAAGTAGATGTTGTGTCCTGTCTTGTTCCCAGCTGAGTTTCCAATCTGTGTACGAGGGTAGGGTAAGGAGCATAGTAACTGTTGCCCAGGTGAATGCATGGAATTCTTTATCAAGTGAAAGAGAGGCTGCCACTGGTCTAGATTGTTGGTTGTCAGTTTTTGTGAACCAATTTAGATTAAGACCATAGAGCATATGCAGAAAGCCATGAGGCATTAAATTATCAGAAAAAGATCTTCTCCAGCCTGCAGTCCAGACTTTATCAGGAACTCTTTAGAGACAGGCTGGCTCCAAGACCACAGCCTCCTTGCCTGGTAAATGAAGTGGAGGGAAGAGGTGTGGAAAGCAGAGTGAATGGTGAAGCGTGTGTGCTGGTGGTTATTACTCTGTCATAGTAACCTCTGTTTATGTGGACTTCCTCCATTTTTAAGTGGTCATACTAAGTTTAATTCTCGTCTTAACCTTAGAGGCATAAAGCTACTTTTGGTGTCTTTGGAAACTTCCTTGGGAGTTACCAGATCAGATGATCTTAATAATGCCCTAGGATTTCTTTCAGTTCTAAGATTTCATGACTCATGACCTTGCCTTTCACATGAACTATTTCTTGATTACTTTAGGCCTCAATGATCTCCATCTTAATCTAAGTCACACAAGACATATTTATGTGAACGACATGTTATCACTTACTCATTGAGCAAACATTGTACTAGGAATTTTCCAGGTGCTGGAGTGAAAGAGATGTCTAAAATGTATATTTAACAATGTTTATTAAACATATATTTTATGTTCTGCCCTGGGGATAAAGTATGACTAAGATAGGCAAGGTGCTTACATTCTATAGGTTGTTGCTTTTCATGGATTTTCGTCTCTCCCCCACAATTAGACTATAAGCTGTGCTTTTTAATACTTCATTTCCCTAAATATGTAATTTGCTGAGTAATAGTTCTCAAGAATTACTTGATTGACATCTTGGATTTTTAATTTTTTTTATTGCCAAGAGAAATTCCACTTGCCAAGAAAACATGTTAGGTATTTGGAGGAGTCAGTACTTTAAAATTTATGATTTAGGGGCCAGCAGGTGATGTGGTGGTTAAGACGCTGGACTAGCACGTGGCTAACCACGGTTCAAGTCCTGGAATTGGTAGCTTGCTTTCTTACTTTCCCTGTCTCTCTGGTGAGTGTGTGTGCCCTCTAGCAAATTAAAAACAGTAAGAAGGGACCAGCATATGGCATAATGGTGACGTTGTTGGACTCCCACATAGTTGACCATGGTTTGAGTTGTGGACCCAACACTTAATGCTCATGTTAGATGCATTTGCGTGCATGCCCAAAATCCTGAGAGGAGAATGGAGGAGAAGGGATTGCAGCATGGCCATCCTGCCTGGGGAGGGTGATCTCTCGCTTTCTGTCTGTTTCTCTGTCTCTCCTGTGAGCCCATGTGCCCTATAGTAAAATCTCTTAAAAAATAATAATAGGGACCAGCGGGTGGCATAATGGTTATGTCACTGGACTCCCTCATGGCTGACAGTGGTTCGCGTCCCAGACCTAGCAGCTTGAAACTCATACCAGGCACACCAGTGTGCCCAAAATCTTGAGAAGAGAATGGAGGAGAAGGGATTGGGGAGTGGTCATTCCCCTGGTGGGTTATTTCTTCTTTCTGTCTCTCTGGCAACTGTACAGACCCTATACCAAAAACAAGAAAAAAAAAATTTTACTTTCTTTTTTTTTTTTAAAGATTTTCGCTATAGGGTGCGTGCGCTTGCCAGACAGACAGAGAGAGACATAGAGACAGAAAGCAAGAAATCATCCCCCCAGGGGGGATGGTCACGCCGCAATCCCCTCTCCTCCATTCTCCTCTCAGGATCTTGGGCACGCACACACACGTGCCTGGCGTGAGTTTCAAGCCACCGGGTCCGGGACGCGAACCGCTGTCGACTACATGGGAGTCCAGCGACATGCCATTACGCTAACTGCTGGTTCCCAAGAAAAAAAAATTTTAAACTATGATTTATACATGTTCAGGTCTTAGATGCAAGTGGCTACTCAGTTTGCATGGTAAGAGTAATTTGTACCTGTGACTGATTATTTGGAAGGAAAAATTGGAAGTATCTTTTAGAGTTATTCAGAACTTCTCATACTCTATAGCTCCTTAAACAGATTTCACTTCTGACTAATGAACCTATGTATTCAAATTTTGGACTCAAAGGATACTAGCATGTGATTTCCATACCGTGTGCTTAATCAGAACTTCAAAGAGTTTTTTTTTTTCTTTCCCTTGAAAAACCAGGATTCTGCCTTTCTTAGCAGATTTGAGCAGGAGTTGAGTCGAGTTGATTTTTTTTTTGTTTGTTTCAAGTGGTTTCCTCATATTCTGCTTTCCGAATCTCTTAAATAAGGACTTTCAAGCTCTCATACAGTTCTTGAAGTTTCATTATACCTAAGAGGAGACAGATTATGATTTTCAGATATAAATTCATTAAAATGTATAATTCTTTAAAAGGCTTTTCGGCGACGATAATAGGGAGTATTAGAACATAATGGGACCAGCAGATGGCGTAATGGTTACATTACTAGACTCCCATGTAGTTGACCGTGGTTCAAGTCCCAGATCTGGTGGCCTCAAACTCATGCCTGGTGCATGTGCATGCGTGCCCAAGATCTCAAACGGAGAATGGAAGAGAAGGGATTGCAGCGTAGTCATTTGCCCCCAGGGGTGATTTCTCCTTTTCTGTCTCTCTGGCAAGTGCACATGCCCTATAGCAAAAATCTCTCTTAAAACAAACAAAAAATAGAGCATCTTTGAGGCCAGCGGTGGCATGGTAGTTAAGGTGCTGGACTCCCACATGGCCAACCGCGTTTCGAATACTGGACCTGGTGGCTTGCTTTTTCACTTTCCCTTTTCCTCTCCCTCTGCCCAAATTGAAAAATAATAACAACAAATAAAATTAAACAAATAATTCTAAAACCAAAACAAAACAGAACATCTTTAAAACAACTGTCTTCTTTGAATGTCGGCATGTGATTTAAATGTATTGTTTCTTGCCCTACTTCCTTCATAATGTTAGCTCTTTGCTCTGGAAGAATTGTTTTTAAACTTCAGTGTTCATAAGGATCACCTGAGGAATTGGTTCAAGTTGATTTTCATCTACGCTCCGCAGTGGTTTTGCTGGGTAGCTCTCTCCTGGGAATGTGCCAGCCAGAAGGTTTGGATGCCATGAGCAGCAGACTGAAGATTGATTGGAAGCTTTATAACTTTTCTAGGCCCCACAAGGGTAGGAATGCTGGTCTCAGATTGCAGCTTCACACCCTGTGTGCTTTTTTTTGTTTTTTAATAATTATTTATTTTATTATTTTATTTATTCATTTTTTATTTTTTAATTTGACCAGAGAGAGACAGAGGGTGAGAGTGAGAGAGAGGGGAAGTGAGAAAGCAAGCCACCAGGTTCAGGACTCAAACCCTGGTCGGCCATGTGGGAGTGTCCAGCGCCTTAACCACCATGCCACCTGCTGGTCCCCACACCCTGTGTTCTTTGATGGCCTCGGTACCTTTGCTCTATTTATTCCTTTTAAGATGGGAATACATGGGAACCAGCAGTTAGCGTAATGGCTATGTTGCTGGGCTCCCACGTAGTCGACCGCGGTTCGTGTCCCGGACCCGGTGGCTTAAAACTCACGCCGGGCGTGTGTGCGTGCGTGCCCAAGATCCCGAGAGGAGAATGGAGGAGAAGGGATTGCGGCGTGACCATCCCCCCTGGGGGGTGATTTCTCGCTTTCTGTCTCTATGTCTCTCTCTGTCTGTCTGGCGAGCACACGCGCCCTACAGTGAAAATCTCTCAAAAAAAAAAAAAAAAAAAAAGATGGGAATACATCTTTCCTGCCCTTAAGACTGAGCTGAAAATGTGAGCTTCCTAAAAAGCTTTATCTAGTCTAGCTCACCCTTAGCAAGTCTTTTTTTTTTTTGTTAAGAATTATTTTAACTAACTTTCTTTCTTTCTCCTTTTTTCTTTTCTTTTCCTTTCCTTTCCTTTCCTTTCCTTTCCTTTCCTTTCCTTTCCTTTCCTTTCCTTTCCTTTCTTTCCTTTTATTTTCTTTTCTTCCTTTTCTTTTCTTTTTTCTTTTCTTCTTATTTGACCAGAGAGGGACAGAATGAGCAAGAGAGAGGGAAGTGAGAAAGCTAGTCACCAGGTCTGGGACCTGAACAGTGTTCGGCCATGTGGGAGTCCAGTGTCCCCAACCACCATGCCACCTGCCAGCCCCTTAGTGTGTCTTTCTTTGAACTCCTCTGTATACATGATAGTTAAAAAAAATGTTGCCAAATTTCCCTCTTTGGGTCTTGCTTGTATTGCATGTGTGATTCTTGATTTATGGTCTATATTGCTCATTGGACCGTTCTCATATATTGCCCTTTTTACTAGTTAAGTCTTTGAGGGCTCCCATGTAGTTTCACAGGTTGTACACTGCATAGTATTATGACAGCCCCCTCTCTTTTAATGTAAAAAAAATAGTACATTTCCCTTAATATGGTTTTTAAGTATCTTGAATGTAGGAATAATCTTAGATTTTGTGTTCTTTATAGCATCTAGTAACTATTTATATTCAGCTTATTGGTGCTAATATTTTAATCAATTTCATATAGTAGAAAAATACGGTATTATTTTACTTTTAATTTAGAAGAGTAGAACCGTTTTAGCAAACGTTCTTCATTCTTTTTTTTTTTTTTTTGGAGAGATTTTTGCCATAAGGCACATGCACTTGCCAGAAAGACAGAGAGAGATGGAGAGACAGAAAGCAAGAAATCATGCCCCATCCCTTCTCCATTCTCTTCTCGGGATCTTGGGCATGAACGCACTTGTGCTCGGCATGAGTTTAAGCCACCGGGTCTGAGACTTGAAATGCGGTCGGCTACATGGGAGTTCAGGGACATAGCCATTATGCTAACTGCTGGTCCCAGCAAACATCCTTCATTTCTCCTTCCTTTTGGAATTCCAAGCACTCATGCACACATGCTGTTGTTTTTTTATATCTTTTCTTTCTTTTGAGAGATTTTTGCTATAGAGTTCATGTACTCACTGGAGACAGAGAGAGAAGGTGAGAAATCACTCTCCCAGGGAGATAGCCATGCCGCAGTCCCTCCTCCTTCATTCTCCTCTCAAGACTTTGGCCATGCATGCACTTGTGCCTGGCAAGGGTTTCAAGTTGCCAGGTTCAGAACTTGAATTGCCGTTGGCTATGTGGGAGCCCAGTGCATTAACCACTACACCACCTGCTGGCTCTGCCTGGTGTGTTTTTCAAGCAACCAGGGCTGGTATTTGAACTGTAGTTGGCTGTGTGGCATCAGGTTCCCTTAACCACTAGGCCAATGGGGCCTGCTCTCCATTTGTTCTTTTTCACTGAGTATAGTTCAGTTTTGAATATAACTCACACCCATTAAAAAAAAAAACAGCTTTATTGAGATATGATTGACACACCATAGAATTAAAAATCAACAAATTATTAGTATTTGGTATATCCAGAGTTGTGTAACCATTATCACCATCTAATTTTAGAACATTTTAATCACCTTATAAAGAAACCCTGTCCACTTTTGCAGTCACCCTCCATTTTTCTTATTTGCCCAGCCCAGCACTAATCTACTTTCTGCATCTCTAGATTTGCCTGTGCTGGACATTTCGGGTAAAATTTCTGTTATCGCTCTATCTTGTTAACATGTTCTACGCAGACCATAGAGCTATCGTGTCAGGGTTTAAATCCCGACTCTCACTTTGAAATGTCTGGCCCAGCACTTGTGATTTATTTTGTATCTGCCTTGGTTTCCTACTTTGGAAAGTGGGAGATCTGTTGTAAGAATGAAAGAATGAAACGAGCTAACATGTGGAAAGCACTTACAGCTGTTTCTGGCTCCAATCAGTATTCTATAAATTTTAGCTTTTGTTGCTGGGATCTGTCCTTTTTCTAATAGATTCATGTCATAGTCTTCCATATGGGTATTTATTGTTTTCACATTGAAACTAGTTAACCTTACAAGTTTATAAAAGTTATTCTGATCAGTTTCAGTATTGTGTCCTAAATCCTGTGTTTAGAATTTAGTCATTGTAAACTATTTTCTGTCACACAGATTCAGTTGGTGAGAAGAATTGCAGTGTTCGGCAGTATAATTATGTACCTTCATTTGGCACCTTGATATATTTATTTGAATGAGAGATGATGTACCCATCTGATTTAGTTAAAGTCAAAGTAAATTTAAGGTATTCATTTCTGCAAACTAAGTTTTGTTAAAGTGAATTTGTTTCCTCAAAAGTTGCTTTGGGGACCAGTGGTTAGCATAATGGCTATGTCGCTGGACTCCCACATAGTCGACTGTGGTTCGAGTCCCGGACCCAGTGGCTTAAACTCATGCCGGGCGCGTGTGCGTGCATGCCCAAGATCCCGAGAAGAGAATGGAGGAGAAGGGATTGCAGTGTGGCCATCCCCCCTGGGGGGTGATTTCTCACTTTCTATCTCTCCACCTCTCTCTGTCTGTCCGGCGAGTGCACGCGCCCTATAGCAAGAACCTCTCCAAAAAAGTTGCTTTGGAAACATTTAAAAAAAAAGAAAAACATTTATTTCTCAAAATCTTCCAAGCTCAAGGAGGAAATATGTTCCTATAAGAAACAGAGATTACCTACCACCACCACCTCCATAGATGGGAAAACTGCTGAAGCTTGATAAAAGTGATCTGTAGGATGCATGAAGCTTGAGAAATAACTAGAATATAGGTATTCATTGTCAGAGTAGTTTTCAGTATAAATATGAATCAAATCCAGATTAGAACATGTGAGAGAGATTGTGAAATACCAGACAAGAAACTGGCGACACTGGATGAAGAACCAGAAGATCTGTGATCAGGACTTGATACCACTCAGCTGAGTGCCCCAGACCAAGCCTCTCAAGTTCCCTGGGCCACGTTTCTCCATCTCTAAAGTGAGGCAAGAATAAATGATCTTTTTACGGCTTATGCAGAGAGAAAGTTCTCTGGTTTATTTCTCATAATAGCAAATGAGATACTACCAAGCACTGATCATTCTCTGTGTGTTTATGAGGGGAAAATGTGGAGGAGAAATCTCAATTTTGTTTTGGCTGCTCTTCCTCATTGTCATTACTGCTGTGGCACTTCTTGTTTCACAGTGATGTGGTTGTCTTATGATTTGTATTTTTACATTTCTGCAATCATGTGTGTTTGGCTTTTTAGGCAGCCCTGACTTGCAAATAACCTTCAAAATTGTATTGCTGTTAGGATTTTGAGCTCAGCCGAGGTGGTGCACTCCATTGAGTGGTGAACTGCAGTGCTGGAAACAACCAATGGACTGCAGTTAAGGATTCCTGGGTGGGCCTGAAAACATACCCGGTACATGTGCGGTTCCCAAGATACTGAGGATCTGTGAAGGCTGGGACAAACTGGCTCCCAGTTTGAGGAGACTTTGTTAAGGGTTGCATGCGTGTCCTTCTTTGCTCACTTAAAAAAACACTCATATGGCCTACTCAAGTCCCAGACCTTACCACAATCCCAGGAGAATAGAGGAGAAGGGATTGTAGCTTGGCCATTCTCCCTGGGGGGTGATTTCTCACTTCCCATCTCTCTGTCTTTCTCCAGGGAGTGCATGTGCCATGGCAAAAACATTAAAAAACAAACAAACAAACTAAACAAAGCAAGATTTTAGTTACAGTGCTTTGGCCAGATCGAAACTGACTCCTCTTTGCTGGTGGAAATAGAAGGTGGCCTGTTCTGAGGCCTTTGTATGAGTAGATGCATTTCCTTAAAATTGCCTGTGAGGGCCCAGCAAATGGTATAATGGTTATGCTGCTGGACTCCCATGTAGTCATCCACAGTTTGAGTCCTGAATGAGTCCTGGATCCAGTGGCTTAAAATTCATGCAGGGTGCCAAAAATCCTGAGAGGAAGATGAAGGAGAAGAGATTATGGTGTGGTCATCCCCCCTGGGGGGTGATTTTTTGCTTTTTTACTCTGTGTCTCTGGCAAGCTCAAGTGCCCATGAAGTAAATGCCTATATTTACGTGATTTTTGTGACTAATTTCGATTTTAAATTTAGAATTGTGCTTTTATCGGGGAAATTGTGTGGCTGGTACACAATACATTTCACTTAAGATTTACCTTAAAGAACTGTTTTGCTTTTAACAACTCAGTTTTCTGTTTCATATTCTCTACCAGTGGTTTCCAGTCGTGGGCCTTGAAAACTGGAGAGGAGCTTGAAGTTGTGAGAGGCCCAGCCACCCAAACAAAGCTGTAACTGCAGACTAAATAAATAGTAGGCCTTGGGCATCAGCATACTAGTGTTTTTCAAATGTATATAGGGGTTTGAGATTAATACAAAGATTTGCTTAGAAGTATTTACTAATTTCATCAAATCTTTTGTCATTTAATGATATAATGATACAATTACTATTACAGATTTTCAAGAACACTTTGAAACCTCTAAAACCTTGTAAAGAAATTAGTGAAAGGGTTGGGGGGGCACCTGATGTGTATTTGTTTAGAAGTGTTAAATAGTTTTTGTTGTAAGTAGATCTAAGAGAATTTAAGCAGCCTTTATTTTTTCAGTAACAAAAGCACTATATAGTGGTTACATTACTGAACTTCCACATGGTTGACTGCAGCTTGAGTCCAAGATTGTGTGACTTGAAACTCATGCTGGGTGCCATGTTTGTGCCTAAAATCCTGAGAAGGGAGTGCGTCATGGTCCCTCCCTCCCCGGGGGCCAGTGATTTCTCTCTTTGTCTCTCTGTCTCTGGCAAGTGCCCATGCCCTTTGATCAAAACAAAAAAACAAAAACAAAACCTCTTAAAAATACCACCAAAACCAAAAAACAACTGTTTTCTTAACAGAGTCAGAGCATTGAGTCACAAAACAAAAAAGACAGATATTCAGAAAAGCCCTGAAGCCTTGGTTGATCTTACCTCCCACAGAAGCTAAGTCTAAAGAGAGGACATTAATTTTATTTCATTTCTGACAAAAATAATTTTGTTGGCTGAAATGGCATCATGCTCAAAAGAAGATAAAAGCTATTATAAATTGAACTCATTATTGCCTAAAGTTTACCAAACACTAAATGTGTTATCTTCTAAGTGAATAAAAAAAAAAAAAATGAGATTAGTTGGTATATTTGACAGAAGAAATATTGAAGTGTGATACCAGATGATGCAACTAATGTGAATGTGTGACCGTGAATGGGAACTGTTCTGTGTGTGGCCGTGAATGGGAACGGTTCTGTGATTGATTTACTTTCCCAGTGTCTAGGTAAACTTCTAGCAGGTTCATGTGTTCATGCTGGGTATGTTGCTAGTTACTTTTGGAGGGGAAAGGGATGTCATTATACCAGAGGTGGTTCTTTTTTTTTTTTTTGGAGAGATTTTCACTGTAGGGCCGGTGGCCCCCC
>NW_006159535.1:732694-758115 GCF_000334495.1 Tupaia belangeri chinensis | reverse complement strand
CAGAAAGCGAGAAATCACCCCCCAGGGGGGATGGTCACGCCGCAATCCCTTCTCCTCCATTCTCCTCTCGGGATCTTGGGCACGCACGCACACGCGCCGGGCGTGAGTTTTAAGCCACCGGGTCCAGGACACGAACCGCGGTCGACTACGTGGGAATCCAGCTACATAGCCATTACGCTAACTGCTGGTTCCCCCAGAGGTGGTTCTTGTAGTCAAGAAAGTGTGGCCTTTTGATGGGGAACCGAGTTTTATGAAATTCCCCTAGAGCCAGTCTTCAAATCCAGTGTTCTAATTGGCTAAAAACCTTCAAAGTTCTTTTGCCATATTGTTCTTTCCAAGGGAAGGAAATGCTGTCACAGTCACATTTATGCATCTCTGTGTAAGGTGTTTAGAAATGGTACATATGAGTGTTGTATGTTTGTGATGATAACTGCCTGAGTAAAGGTTAAAATGTCATGGAAAAATGGGAAAACTTAAACAGGAGGAAATAAAGATAGTTTATTTATTTTTTTTTTAGCAATTTAGAATGTTCCATTTAAAAGCAGTTAAACTGGCTGGTGCTGGGGGAGGGAGGAGGGGCACTTGGGGTGGTTTAAAGGCCATAGTTATTATGGTGAGTGCCTGACATTTTGTTTTGAAGTGTGTCTGCCTTGTATATGTTAGAACCAGAAAAATTCCTTGGAAAACTGCCTTTTTTCCTGTGTACCATGATAAAATAGTTTGTTACTCTAAATCTAGAATTAAGAATTTAATTTTTATTAGTTGTCAGGTCTGTCAGTCTTTCCGACATTTCACTTCTCTGCATTCATTCAAGATCGAGGTAGAAGAAAGCCAATCAATAAGTTTTGATCATTTAGAAAAGGAAAATTAGAATGATTTAAATTTGACTACGTATGATCAGATTCTGCTACATTAAACTATAAGTTAGTTTAAACTAGAAAATAGGCATTGTACTAAATCATACTACTCTATAAGTTGTTAGCTGTTGACTGGTTATGGTTCAAGGTGGTAATGGTTGAGGTTTCTTAACTGTTTGAGGCTGTTAAGGCAAATCGAAGTAAGCCTTAAGCAGCTCACTCTGGACAGTTCAGCAATATCAGCATAATGTTCGTGGAAAAATGGTGAACTCTTAACATATCCCTATGCATGATGTAGAAAAATCCACAAAACTCAACGTTTGGAAGCGGTTACATTACAAAGGAAGCCTTCAAAACTTAAATCTAAAAGTGAAGCCTGTTGGCCTACATATTCATGTGCCTATCTATACATCGTATTTTTGCAAAAGTAGGACCATATTCTCTCTATTGGTATGAATGTTTTATATTCTACTTAAACAGTTGCTATATTGTCATTTTTTAAATTTTTATGGCTATACAGTCTTCTAAGACTGATTCATAGCTCTCTCTGTGCATAGGTGAATATATCTGTAGGATAAATTCCTAGAGGTATAATTCTGAGTAAATAAATTTGGTGGATGCATCCAAATTGCTTTACAAGTAGCAGTTTACATTTATAGAAGGGTATCTGAGAATACTTTTTTCCTACAATCTGACTGTCACTGAATCTTGTCACTCAGTCTTGTTAATTTTGCTAATTAAAGTGCTATCTGAGTTTTCTTTTAAAACAATGTTTTTAAAAAGCAAAATAGGAACCAGCAGATGGAGTAATGGTTGTATCCCTGGACTCCCACATAGTTGACCACGGTTCAAGTTGGTAGCCTAAAACTCACACCGGGCACGTGCGTGCGTGTGTCCAAGATCCTGAGAGGAGAACGGGAGGACAAAGGATTGCGGCGTGGTCATTTTTCCTGAGGGGGTGGTGGTGGCATGTCGTTTTCTGTCTTTGTCTCTCTAGTGAGTGCACACGCCCTGCAGCAACAATCTCTCGAAATAAAAAACCGCATAGATAACCCAACTTTAGGAGTTGGAGCATAATCTGTTCTAGTCAACTATTATTACTGAGTATTCTGATTTTTTTTTTTTTGAAGAGGTTTTTGCCATAGTGCACGTACACTTGCCAGAAAGACAGAGAGAGAGAGACAGAAAGTGAGAAATCTCCCCCCGCGAGTGAGTGGCCATCCCCAAACCCCATCTCCTCTTAGGATCTTGGACACGCACGCACACACGACCAGCGTGAGTTTAAGCCACTGGGTTCAGAACTTGAACCACAGTCGAGTAACTGCTGGTCCCAGGTAATCTGATTTTTTTTAAAAAAATTACAAACTAAGTTAGATACTGAGGCATGAAACAGGAAACATCACTTTGACTGTAGTCAAAAAACTCTTTGTCATTTGCAGTATTCCTGGTTAATATCCCTAGTGTGCATAATAACGTTTTCATTTTTCATGTTTGGTAAGTTGAGAAATCTTGTCAGAAATACATTTATTTCTTTTGAGAGATTTTTTTTTGCTATAGTGGACGTGTGCTCTCCAGAGACAGAGAGACAAAAAGTGAGAAATCACCCCCCAGAAGGGATGGCCACGCCACAATCCCTTCTCCTCCATTCTCCTCTTGGGATTTTGGGCATACATGCACACACGCCTGGAATGAGTTTTAAGCCTCCAGGTCCAGGACTCAAACCGTGGTTGCCTACATGGGAGTCTAGTGATGTAATTATTACACCATCTGCTGGTTCCCTAGAAATATTTTGTTACCACGTGTTCAAGACCAACTCTTTGAATACAACTTGTCATGCTGGGTACAGAGTAAGCTACCTTGGATTTGTTGACTCATGCAGCCAGTTTCAAGATGATTTTGTTTTATACCAGTGATCCTCAACTGGGGGTGTTTTTGTTCTCAAAGGGACATTTGACAATGTCTGGAGGCCTTTTCGGTTGCACGGGTTGCTACTGGCATCTAGTGTAGACAGGCCAGGGATGTTTCTGTTGTAAATAGCCTGCAGCTTCCTGAAGAGCTGCCCACAATAAAGAATTACCTGGTCCCACATGCCAGTCATACCGAGGTTAGAGACTCTCTATACAGAGGATTAGGGTATTCTGTTTTGCAACTGATTCTTTAAAACCGATTCTACACTGTTTCTTGTGGCTACAGTGGCTACATACTCGGCTGACCTTTAGTATATCAGGGTTCCTTACCTAGAGTGGCTACCCTTGGTTGCACTTGGAAACTTTATGTTGCTATTTTTAACTTTTTCATGTTTTGCTTGGAGGTAGAGACAGGCAGGCAGAGTTAGGTGGAGCTGGGCAAAGTGAAGCCTGGTATCTTCTTTGAGGCTATGTAAGTTGTGTACAGACTCAACTTCTGGATTCAGTTAAGGTTTCTGGGAATTTTTAGCTTGGAAGAATTGGCTGTTATTTTTCTAGTAAGTACCTTTCATTCAAATGCCAAAGTAAAACAAACACATAACTCTCTGGTCCCCAAACCAAAAACAAAACAGAAAAACTCTACAAACAAAAACAGAACACTTGGTGATCAAAGAGAGCCTAAAGTAACTCTTGATATTCACATTTCAAGTTTGTACTTGACCTGGGCTAGCATAAGAGAAACCTAACTGGTATGACCGTCCTGAGTACATTTCCAGTGAAGAGACTGGGAGAGTCCAAAAGAATGTTTTGAGTCATCAGATCCTTTTAAAATGCCAAATTCTTTCCAGGTTAATTTAAACCTTCTATGACCCTTTAAAAATCCTTACAAGAGGCTTCAGAACCACAATAACGTGAAACACTGCTTGTTTAGTGGAAGTCTCTTGAAAGGGCACCTTTCTGCTTGGCCACATTTCTTATGTTATTAACAACCGTCAGATGAGAAACAGAATTCTGGGTCCTTAACTGGAAAGAACAGTTAAGGCAGAGATTCTCATGAAGTAAGGTTTCTTTTGAATTAGAATGAAGTTCTTCCATTGAAAAATAAGATATTATTATTATTATTCCAGGACAATATAGGTTTAGGCTAAGAGTATGTATGCAGTATAAATGGTGTAAAAATTCTGCATGCTATTTACTTAGGATTTACCTATAATTCTTGTTCAGAGGTAGTAATCTGTCTGAAGAACAGGGAATCATTGGGATGCTGATTTTATGTTGCTTTTCTGGATGAATAACTTGCCCTGATTCTTCCTAAGGCAAAAACTGATTTTTAGAGGGCCTGAGTACAACTGTGGCTTTAAGGGCACCTATATTTAAAATATATTATTTGTTAGAGAAACGTGTAGGTTTGGTATAGCTTACCTCTTCATGTTCTGCTGGTCTCATAGATATCACAGGGACACAAATGAAATTGCATATAATTCCGAGAAGACAGACGTTAAGGCATCATCATGCAGTCAAATTATGAGCTCTAAGAGAGGTGTGTGCAAGAGGCCTCTGCAGCTCAAAGTAACAGAGAGATCACACCAAACTAAGAGAATCAGCCAACAAAGTCTCTGTGAAAGAAGTGACATTTGAGAGGGGCCTCTGAAGATGGGTAGAGAGACAGGCAGGAGGGGCAGGGGCCATTCGAGGTGACCAGACCAGAGTAGTGAAGGCTTACATGGGTTTTTTTAGCTGAACCACTGGCAGCTGTATGACTAGGGCATAGAGTTTATATGGGATGGTGGGGACGGAGGCAGGAAAGCTGGAATAGGATCATAAAGGAAGTGGGAGGGGAGAAAGATGGTAGAGTAACTGCATCTCATGTGTTCTGCACCTTTATTATTTGGTTGATAAATACTTTATGGTGGGATTTGGGAGTGTGTAGAATTAATACACACCTGGGGCCGGGAGGTGGTGTGGTAGTTAAAGCACTGGACTTTCATATGGCTGACTACGGTTCAAGTTCCAGATGTAGTGGCTTGGTTTCTTACTTTCCCTCTTTCTCTCCCTCTACTCAAGTTTTTAAATTTTGTTTTGTTTTGTTTTTGTTTGTTTGTTTTTTTAAAATAAATAAAATTAAATAATTCTTAGAGAATTAATATACACACCTCAAAATAAGTATACTGACAGATTTGTGTGTGTGTGTGTGTGTGTGTGTGTAATTTTCACAGGATACGTAATTTCTTTTGGGATTATTAGAGAGCCTATCATTTGTGCAAATGAAAAAATTGCTTCTTGACAGAAGTGCTTAAAGAATCTGTGTGGAGGGAACCAGCAGTTAGCGTAATGGCTATGTCGCTGGACTCCCACGTAGTCGACCGCAGTTCGTGTCCCGGACCTGGTGGCTTAAAACTCACGCCAGGCGCGTGTGCGTGCGTGCCCAAGATCCCGAGAGGAGAATGGAGGAGAAGGGATTGCGGCGTGACCATCCCCCCTGGGGGATGATTTCTCGCTTTCTGTCTGTATGTCTCTCTCTGTCTGTCTGGCGAGCGCACGCGCCCTACAGTGAAAATCTCTCCAAAAAAAAAAAAAAAAATCTGTGTGGAACCAGCAGGGGGCATGGTGGCTAAGGGACTGGATCTCACATGGCCAACTCCACAGTTTGAGTCCTAAACCTGATAGCTTGAAAAATATGCCAGGTGCATGTGTACCTTTGCTCAAAATCCAGAGAGGAGAATGGAGAAGAATTGTGCATGGCCATCCCCCTGGGGGGTTATTTGTCAAGTTTCTTCTCTCTGTCTCTGTCTCTGTCTCCAGTGAGCACATATACTCTATGGCAAAAATCTAGGGAAAAACAAAAAAAACTCTATGTGTGGGTATGAGAGAGAGAGAGAGTGGAATTCACATTTCATAGTTCATTTGTTGCCAGTGTGCTTTTATTTGACTAGTGCAGCAGTACCAGCTGTTCTATGAATCAGAGAGATACCAGGCCAGAATTATACAAAGGAGATTGATGCTTCATTTGGATAGAACGTTTACTTTTGTAAAAATAGGCAGGTGAAAAAGCTATTTATGACTTTGACTGTTCAGTTTGGATATAATAATTGCTTCAAGGGTGTTTTTATTTTTTTATTTTTCTCCTGAAGCGCTGAAAAGCTATTTTTTTTTTTTTTTTAAGAGAGATTTTAGCTATAGGGTGCATGTGCTCACCAGAGAGACAGAAAGCAAGAAATCGCCACCCTCACCTCCTGGAGGGTAGATGGCCATGTCACAATCCCTTCTCATTTCTCCTCTTGGGATCTTGGGCATGCACACACATGTGCCTGGTGTGAGTTTTAAGCTGCCAGGTCTAGGACTTGAACTGAGGTAGACTATGTAGGAGTTTAGCAACGTAACCATTATGCTGTCCGCTGGTCCCCGAAAAGCTTTTTTTTTTTTTTTTTTTAATAATTTTGTAAAAAAGAACTACTTGGGGACCAGCAGTTAGTGTAATGGCTATGTCGCTGGACTTCCACGTATCGACCGCAGTTCGAGTCCCGGACCTGGTGGCTTAAACTCACGCTGGGCACGTGTACGTGATTGTCCAAGATCCCAAGAGGAGAAAGGAGGAGAAGTGATTGCGTGGACACCCCCTCACCCCACCCTGGAGGTGATTTCCCACTTTCTGTCTCTCTGTCTCTGTCTGTCTGGTGAGCACACATGCCCTATAGCAAAAACCTCTTGGAAAAAAAAAAAGAACTACTTTATTTAACTTTTTATTTATTTATTTAATTCGACCGGGAGGGTGTGGGGGGAGTGAGAAAGCAAGCCGCTAGGTCCAGGACTCGAACTGCCGTCAGCCATGGGGGAGTCCAGCGCCCTTCACTACCACGCCACCTGCTAGCCCCTAGTTTCGTTTTCTTGGAGTCTCTCCCCCCTCCCTGCCTCCCTTCCTCTCTCCCTGCCTCCTACGCCTGATGCTATATATTTTTAAAATAAAATTTTAAAATAAATGCTGTTGCATTGTTCTTTAGTACAGGCATATTGATGGAAGTGCAATCTCTGAGGAAAAATGAGCAAACTTAATTGAGTTTGTAGTGAGCAGTTCTTAGGAGTCTTCTAAAATTTAAAAAGTTACTGGCTTGAGGCCAGCAGGTGACTTAGTGGCACTAGACTCCCACATGGCTGACTGTGATTTGAGTCTCAGACTTGGCAGCTTGAAACTTATACCAGGCTCGTGTGCATGCATGCCTAAAATCCCAAGAGGATAATGGAGAAGAGATTGCAGCATGGCTATCCCTCTGGGGGAGGGGTGTGATTTCTTTCCTTTTCTCTCTCTGTATCTCTCTGTCTCTGGCAAGATCATGTGCCTTACAGCAAAAATCTCTCAAAAATAAAAGTTATTGCCTTATGTGTTTTTCCTGTGGATTGTTGATGCATCAGACCATTAAAATTGAGCTTTGTGGTGCAGTGTTTCTAAACCTCTATATTAAGGGGCTTTAAAAAATCTGTGGAAAAATGGGATTAAAATATGAACTTATTTGATGCAAAAAACCTACAGAATCCATGCATTGTCTTTTCATAACATGCATTCTCCATGAACTTTTTCAAGACCCCTCTCAGTTTTTATTAGCCTGAGAAAACTGAAGGGCTTTGAAAGCATACCTGGCATTACTGTTGTGTATGGTCTTTGCAATCTTTTAAGTATTAGGTTCTGAATATTTGTCTTTGGTTTAAGTTGAAACATTGTTTCAGTGGTTCTGAAATTTAATTATACCAGCATCATTCTTGTCACTGCCTTATTTTTAAGAAGTTGCCTTTTAAAAAAAAGAGGTGGGATTTCACTGTCAAGATCTTACTGCCTCAGCCTCCTGGGTAACTGGGACCACAGGTGAGTGATTGTGCTTGGCTCTTTTTTGTTTGTTTGCTTTAGAGAGATTTTTGCTATAGGGCATGTGTGCTCACTGGAGAGAGACAGAGACAGGGAGAAATCATCCCCTGGGGGGGGGATGGCTACACTTTCTGTTGATGGCAACTCGAGTTTTAAGCCACCTGGTCTGAACTCTAGTTGTGGTCGACTATGTGGGAGTCCAGTGATGGTAACCATTATGCTCTCTCCTGGTCCCAGTGCCTGACTCTTTTTTAAAGACGGGGTCTTGCTGAGTTGTTCAGGCCACCCTCGTGTTGTGATCCTCCCATCGCAGCCTCCCTAAGAGGCTGGGACTACAGGTGCACCTCACCAAGCTTGGCCTTTAAATGGGATGGAACCTGGGCCTCCCATGTGGTCCCTGCCTACCTAGCACAGTGTCTTATCACCACGTGCCACTGCAGCTGGGCCAAGAAGCCATTCTTTGCTTTTGGGTATTTGTGAGTGTTTGGCTCAGTGCATGTTTAAGACATGAAGCAGTATATTAATAGTGTTAACGTAGGCAAGTTATTTCTGAGAAAGAGAACGATTAGAAGTATTTGCTGCTCTTCTTTATACTTGATTTAATCCTCTGTGTGTATGTGCGTGTGCATGTGCGTATGTGTGTGTGTGCGTGTGTGTGTGTGTGAGAGAGAGAGAGAGAGAGAGAGAGAGAGACCTCTTCCTCTAGGGAGAGAGGAAGGGAGCGATGCCTTACTCACTGATACTTGCAGCTTCTCTTAGCCTCTTCAGTCTAGAATTTTCTCCATTACAGGCTGAGTTTTTAGCTCCACTTCTTCCTGTCCCTTTCACAGGCACTTCAAATTTAGCATGTCCTAGATCTCTTTAGGATCTCTCGTTTTGGATTTCCCCATTTTAGAGAGTGGCCCCATCATCTCTCCTCTGTGGCCTGAACTTGATCTGTATGGACCCTGAATCTTTCTACTTCTCGTCGCTTAATAGCTTGAGTCCTTCGTGTACTCTGCTCCTGCCACTACTGCCCTGTCGTCTCTTCTGTGTGAGAGTCCCAGTAGACCTTTGCCTCCAGCCTGAGTTCTTGTGGAGCGCCCCCCCCCCGCTTTATTTTTGAAGAGATTTTTGCTATAGGGCATGTGCACTCGCCAGACAGACAGAGAGACAGGGAGACAGAAAGTGAGAAATCACCCCCCAGAGGGGATGGCCACGCCACAGTCCCTTCTCCTCCATTCTTTGCTTTGCATCTTGGGCACGCACACACACGCGCCCGGCGTGAGTTTAAGCCACCGGGACCGGGACGCGAACCGCAGTTGACTACATGGGAGTCCAGCGACATAGCCATTACGCTAACTGCTGGTCCCATTGTGGAGCCCCCTTTCACAGAGCTGCTTACATGAGCTGGTGGACTGCCCCACTGGCTTCTCTGGCTTCCACAACAACACATAGAAACCCTCTGATCCAACCCCTGCCTATCTCTCTCGTGGCTTCCTCCCACCCACTGACAAGTTCAGGAGGCTTTAGCCACAGGGAGCTGCCTGTGCTGAACGTATCGGCTCTGCATGCGCTGTTTCTTAGACTGGGAACTCTTCCTCAGCTTGTGCTTCTGGCAGCTTCTTTTGCTCTTCCAACATTTGGTTCAGATATCTCCTCCTCTCCAGACAGATTTAAGTGTTTCCTCCTCCTCATTCTTCCTGAGCCTTCATCTTCAGTAGTATTTACGCACTGATGTTGTAATTAGGTAAATGTCTTCTCCACAGGTCTCTGAGCTCATCTTGTTTAAAATGGTGACACCTCGCCCCATTTTTCTTTCCTTGCCCTTTTTATTTTCCTGTTGTTTTTTATCTGCTTTCAGCGTACTGTATAATCTTCTCATTTATGATGTTAATTATCTGAGCCACCCTGTAGAACATAAACTCCACCAGGTAGACAGCTTAATGTCTTCTTCACTGCTGTGTTCATGGTGCCTACAACAGTGTCTAATACGTAGAAACTTCTCAGAAAGATTGTTGAAGGAGTGTTTACTTCTTTGTCCAGGGTCCACTTCACAGTAGGCATTGAGTAAATTCAACTGATGATGAATACTTTATTCTGTTAGACTTTCAGGAGGTATCTATTCTGCTAGACTTTCCAGGGGGTGTCCGCCTGTGTCCTTGTTGGGAACGCAGAAGTAAATATAATTAAATGCTTTTTCAGGATCTTTGTGTATTCAAATAAGTCTCCTTTGACGAAAGTCTGTTTCTTAGTATCAGATGTCTAGTCAGCCAGATGTGTTATATGCTGCCTTCCTTTCTCTGAATAAGCCCAAACTCAATAAATAAGAAAACACATCACCAAAGCTCATACGTTCAGCATACTATGTGAAGGTCCATATCACACAAGCCCCATGGCAGCAGTTTTCAAACATTTTTGCTCATATAAAAATGGAAAGAATTTTGTACAACAATGTAATTTTTTCGTATCGGTTCTGAAAGTTTTTCCACTTTATAAAATTTTGTTCCAGTGTGTGCTTGCAGGAGAGAGAGTGCAAGTAAGAGAGAGGTAAAGTGAGAAAGCACCCCAAGGTAGGATGGCCAGTCACTTCTCCAGTCTCCTCTCAGGATTTTGGGTACCACATGCCTGGTATATTTTTCAAGCTGCTGGGTCCAGGGCTTGAACTGAACAGTCAGCCATGCGGGATCCAGCTGCCTTCACCACCATGCTACCTGCTGACCCTGAATAGCTTTTCTTATATGAGAGGACTTTCATGGAAAATGGAATTAAAGTATGAGCTGATTTTGATGCAGAACAATTTCAAAATCCATTGCATAGGTTTTCATAATATACTTTTCCTGTGAACCTTTATATTAAGTAATTATTTTATATAACTTAACGAATTAATTTATTTTTAATTTGACCAAAGGTGGGGGAGAGAGAAAGAGAAAGCTGCTAGGTCCAGGACTTGAACTATGGTTGGCCATATAGGAGCCCAGCACCCTTAACCACCACGCCACCTGCCAAACCCTCTGAACTTTCTGAATACCCCTTATATGCAAGAAAGTTGAGGCCCTGGAAATGGATTTCTTTTAAATTTTATTTTATTATGCTTTATTTATGTATGTATGTATGTATGTATGTATGTATCTTACTTTTAGAGCGAGATTTTTGCTCTAGGAGTATGCACTCACTGGAGAGAGAGAGACAGAAGGACAGAAATCGAGAAATCGCCACCTGGGGGGATGGACATGCTACAATCCCTTCTCTTCCATTCTCATCTCAGGATCTTGGGCATGCACGCACACATCTGGCATGAGTTTTAAACTGGGAGGTCTGAGTCTGGGACTGGAATTGCAGTTGGCCATGTGAGAATCCAGCGATGTCAACATTATGCCATCTGCTAGTCCCAGAACTGGATTTCTTTAAAAGGGTCTGCAGAAGACTGTGATGTAGCAATAATGTGCTGCTCAAGAGATGCTAGTGGCAGCCATTGTTGGAATCCTGGCTTGGTTAGCCTGAAACTCACTGGGCAGGTGTGCTAGTGCCCAGGGTCCAGTGGACTACATGGAGAGGACTGTGACCAGATCTTGTGGAGGGTGCTTTTCTCTCTCTTTCTCACTTGTTCACCTGCATGCTGTATCATGAAAACAGTATCTTTGGAGTAAGATTGGCAAAAGATTGGTAATTATTGAACCTGGGTGATGGTTACATGAGGTTTTATTACAGCTATCCTTTCTACTTTTGAGTATTATATTTACATAGCAAAATAAAACAAGGCAACAGTTCTCTGTGAAAAGTGTTCCCTCATGTGCATTTGCATTTGAAGACCTTTGTCTCTTAGTGCCACTAACACCATTAGTCTTAGTGATATTAACAAAAATAATAAGGCATTCTCTTAGGTTGAGCCAAGTGAAATTGTCAGTATTTGACCATTTTTTGACCTATAAAATTGGAGTGTCATATGGTTCAGTCTATAATGTTTGTATCTGTTGATTTTCTCTTCTGTCAGTTTTATTTCACTCATTGGAATACAGTTTGATGGCTCAGGGAAAATTTTTTTCCAGTCTCTTCCATCATCAAAAACTATTCTTTTTGGTCAAGATTATATAAAAAAAAATAATTTGCTATTAGTGTGGTGGTGGGTGCCATGTAGGTGAGTTAGGTGACAATTTCTTACTTTTATTATATTACTTACTTTTATTATATTGAAGACTTAAGTTAGTTTTGTTTTTTTTTTTCCAGAATTTTGATTCTAAGTGTGGGCAAACAAACCAGTCAGTTCATTTAGCAAGGTGCTGACTAAACAGAAGAGAATACTCAGGTTTAACTGTCACCTGAATAACACTGAAAGGTTGACTTAATTGAGAAGTTGATTTCTAAAGAGCTTAGAGTATGTCTCTATGTTTTCATCTTTATTATGAAGTCCGGGAATTAACAAATTGAAGATCAATTCTGTTCTTATTGTTTTCTTCAGTGAGAGGGGGATTGAGATCTAGAGAAGTTATGATTTAATCTGCATCATTGTATAAGCAATGGAGTTAATTTCTAGTGGGTTCTCACTGTGTTCCCCATATAGTAGACCATTTAACTCTCAAAATGTGCTTTGGAGATTCCTGAAGATCAGGATGTTTCTAGGAGTGTGTAATGTCAAAACAGTTTTTATAATACTAAGATGCTGTATACCATTCATATTCCTTTTCATGAATATGCTGTGGCTTTTTCCAGAAGCTACATGATATGTGAAATTTCCAGAAATTAAGAGCAAAAGTGGGTTCAAGATTTTAGTTCCTTTTGGGACCAGCAGTTAGTGTAATGGCTATGGTGGTGAACTTCCATGTAGTCGACTGTGGTTCGAGTCGACATGGCGGCTTAAACTCATGCTGGGCACATGTGCATGCGTGCCCAAGATCCCTAGAGGAGGATGGAGGAGAAGGGATTGTGGTGTGGCCATCCCCCTGGGGGGTGATTTCTCGCTTTCTGTCTCTCTGTCTTTCTGGCGAGCACACATGCCCTATAGCAAAAACCTCTCAAAAAAAAAAAAATTCCTTTCTATTAAGCTAGATATTCAAGAGATTTATAAAAAGCAAAATTATGGGGCCAGCAGGTGGCATGCTTGTTAAAGCACTAGACTTCCATTGGCTGATCAAAGTCTGAGTTCCTCATCCAGTGGCTTGAAAATCACACTGGGCAGGTGTGTGTATGCATGCCCAGAATTCTGGGAGGAAAATGGAGACAGGACTGAAACATAGCCATCCCCTTGAGAGGTGATTTCTCACTTTCCCTCTGTCTCTAGAGAGTGTGTATGCCCTATGACAAAAACCTTAAAAATAAAAAAAGAAAAGTGAAATACGCCATTCTTCTAACTAAATTATTTTGGGGGGGAGGTATAACTTTAAGAATATTTATGGTTGTCGGGGCTGGCAGGTGGTGTGGTGGTTAAGGTGCTGGACTCCCACATACTCGACCATGGTTCGAGTCCTGGACCTGGTGGCTTGCTTTCTCACCTTCTCTCTGCGCCCCCTTCCCCGCAGTCAAATTAAAATAATAATAGTAATAGTGAGAAAAATAAATAAATAAATCTCTAAAAATATTTACAGTTGCTATATATATTTTTAATAATTATTTATTGAATTCCATTTGTTGTTATTATTTTTTAAATTGGCCAGAGAGAGAGACAGAGAGAGAAAGCAGGCCACCAGGCCCGGGACTCAAACTGCAGTTGGCCATTTGGGAATCCTGTGCCTTTATCCACCAAGCCACTTTCCAGCCCTCTAATTGTTATATTTAAATGAATTAATAAGTATTTAAAATGTCAATTTTAATTTCTTTTAATTAATTAATTTTGTTTTAAAAGTTATTTAATTTTGTTTATTCATTAATTTATTTTGAATTTGACCAGAGAGAGAGACAGAGAGATAGGGAAAGTGAGAAAGCAAGCCACCAGGTCCAGGACATGAACTGTGGTTGGCCATGTGGGAATGTCCAGTGCCTTAACCACTGCGCCACCTGTTGGTCCCATCAGTTTTAATTTCTAATGTGATACATATTGATAGGCATAACTCACATTTTAAAAATGCTATTGGGGGTCTTCAGTAATGGTGAGTGTGAAGGACCCAGAGAACAGAAGTTTGAGAACTGCTGTCCTAGGCAGTTTGCCTGTTGTCATCACGTTTTTTGGTCCTCTAGTCACATGTGCTACTTTTATGTTTTTTAACAGAAAGTATTAAGCATTTTATGTGTTGTTATTTAATGCTATTTTGGGACTGGTGAGGTATCTGTCATCTGCTATAAATGATAAGAAAACCAGATTTTTAAAACAATTACTTAAAAATTTGTTAGAGGGCCTATATACTCACTGGGGGAGGGGAAGAGGAAGTGAGAAAGCACTCTCCATGGGGTGTGGTCATGCCATAATCCCCTTTCTTTCATTTTTCACTCCTGTCAGGATTTTGAGCACACATGCATGCACATGTGCCTTGTGTGGTTTTCAAGCCACACTGGGACTTGAACTATGTAGTCAGCCATGTGGGATCCAGCTGCCTTCACCACCACATCACCAGCGGCCTCCAGAACTCTGGCTTTTGTGATAATACAGAACTATGTTTTAATTTTCTTTTTTGGAGAGCTCATTAGAGAACTTTTGCCCATGGTCTTCTTGAACATCCAGTCATATAATTTGCCTTGCTGCTCTCACTTTGCCATGGCTCAGAAATACGATTATTTTGTGCTAACTCTCATATGATATTCAGAAATGTTGCATTCATGATAAAGTAATTTTTATGTTTTGAAACAAAACAAAACAAAACAAAACAAAAAAACACTGGCACGGTTTAGAACTACCAAGTCATGGAACCAGCAGATGGTGTAATGGTTACATCACTGGACTCCCATGTAAGTTGACCGAAGTTCGAGTCCCATACCCAGCAACTTAAAACTCAGGCTGGGTGCATGTGCATAGGTGCCCAAAATCCCAAGAGGAGAATGGAGAAGGAATTGTGGCATGTCCATCTCCCCTAGGGGTAAATTTCTTGTTTTCTGTTTCTCTGTCTCTTTGGTGAACGCACGTACCCTATAGCAAAAGTCTCTCTTAAAAAAAGTGGTGTTAAACCTACCAAATCTAGTTTCAAAAAACAACAAAAGGGACTGGCAGGTGGCATGGTGGTTAAAGGGACTGAGTTCCAACATGGCCGACCTTGTTTCGAGTTGGACCTGGCAGCTTGCTTTCTCACTTTCCCTTTCTCTCTCTCTCTCTGGTCAATTAAAAAATAATAATAACAAATGGAATTAAATACTTAAAAAATAAACAGTGAAATAAGAGATATTGTTACTGTACGTATGGCATAAGTGCCTTCTAGAAGGAATTTTGGAGAATGGGGTTGAGTGTTAGTTCTCAGTTAATTACTTGTGTGATTTTTTTCTTTTTTCTTCTCTCCCTCAATAATTAAGGGTTACTTTAGTCAGGCCATGTACTGACTACCTAAGGCAGTACAGTCCCTGCCCCCTAGGCGGTCTTATCTATAATAATAATACTAATAATAATAATAATAATAAAACTGTTACTTACTGAGCCAGTTACAAAGAGATTCTATTAACATTAATACCAATATGTGTTGCCTCTTTGGTTGTGCCCATTACTTGCTGAGTGTTGTATATTTTGTTTTCTTTATTTCCCACCACAACTTGCTCAACAGTGGTATAATTCTCCCTTTGAATTAAGAAAGTGAAGCAGCATTTAATCAGTGAGAGAACCAGGATTCCAAGTGTGTCTGGTGGCATTATGCATTCACTTTGGCCTGTTTCCTTGTTGAACTTCAACCTCTCTAGCTTTCAGTTCTTTCTTAAAAGAGGTTGGATATTAATTTGCTAAGACTCAAAAGTGATCTTTTGTTGTTTAGCAAGTTGTTTGAAAGTGGTCTCTGTTTAGTTTTGTTAGGGGAGGTATCTGGATCATAAAGGTCTTTTATTGATTTGTCTTTCTTTGGTTTTCTTATTAGCAGTTTCAATAGATGATCAAATACTAAATGAACCAAGTATTAAGTGAAGTTGTGATATCTCTTTTCTTGTAATTTCCCAATTTGAAGTAGGAAAACAGCCAGGAATGAATATTTGAAAGATCCCCAAACTGAATCCTTGATTTGTTTGCTCATGTTTTGCTTAAGAGAAATACCAGTTGGGAGTCATTATTTCTCTTATGTCGACTTGGTTTGTAACTCTAATGTGCACGCGCGCATGCGTGTGTGTATTTTTTTAAGAGAGTTTTTTTCTATAGAGCGTTTGAGCTCGCTGGAGAGACAGAGACAGAGAGACAGAAAGCGAGAAATCACCCCCCAGGAAGGATGGCCACAATCTCTTCTCCCCCATTCTCCTCTTGGGGTCTTGGGCACACATGCACCTGAAGTGAGTTTTTTTTTTTTTTCTTACAGAGAGATTTTTACTATAGGATGTATGCGCTCACCATAGAGACAGAGACCCAGAAAGTGAGAAATCATCCCGCAGGGACGATAGCCACGCCCCAGTCTCTTCTCCCCCATTCTCCTCTTGGGATTTTGGGCATGCATGCACACACATCCAGCGTGTTTTAATCCGCCAGGTTTGGGACTTGAACTGCTGTCAACTACTTGGGATTCAAGCGATGTAACCATTATGCCATCTGTTAGTTCCCCAATACATATGTTTATTAATAGCTTTTCCAATAGGATCTTATATTGTATAAGAGACCTTTAAGCTTATAGCTACCCCACATTTACACTTCCAAAGAGTCTGCCTTAAAAATGAGTATTTACATTTTTTTTGGCAGTTACGTTTTACATGTGATGTATCTACCTTTTCTTTACCTCTCCTTCCTTATTTTCTCTTCCCTTCACATACTATCTCCTTTCTCCATCACTGCATTTCTTTCTTTTCCCTTATATTCCCTTTTTTTTTTAAAATAATGCCAGAATGAATCAATAAAATGACAGATGACTTTTTTTTTTTTCCAATAGAGATTTTTGCTATAGGGCATGTGCACTGGAGAGACAGACAGAAAGTGAGAAATTATCCCCCAAGGGGGATGACCATGCCACAGTCCCTTCTCCTCCCATTCTCCTCTCTGGATTTTGGGCACACAACACACACACATGCCCGACGTACGTTTCAAGCCTTCCGATCTGGCACTGGAACCGTGGCCAGCCATGTGGAAGTCCAACGACGTAACCGTTATGCTATCTGCTGGTCCCAGAAGATGACATTTTAATATGAAGACTAAAAAACCTCTGGGCAGTAATCATTCAGTTTGGGCATTCTTTCTCGAAACTCTTTCTTTGATTGTGGAGGTACTGTCTGTTGATCTGTTTTCCTTCTTCCCTGTTCACTTTGCTTTCCTCAGTTTTCTCTCATTCGTTTCATTTTTATATGATTGTGGGGAAGGTTGGTAATAATTACTGGTAATAATTACTAGCATTTATTAAGTTTTCGTCATGTGCAAGTCATTATTCTGAGTGCTCCCCTAAGTTAGCACGTTTCACCCGCACACACAGACAAGAGCTCTGCTGCTGAGTTTCTCCCTAATGGCTGGCGTGACCTGGGGTAAAATTCTTAGTCTCCAAGTATTTTAGTTTCTCCAGCGTGATGTGGAACAATTTCTCATTGGCCACATAGAACATTGCCTGACTCATTACGAAGGCTCAGTAAAAGTTAGCTGCCTTTTGTTACCACTGGAGCAAACTGGCAGTTCCTGAATGTATTAGAGTACGCAGTATATGGTAGGTATTTATACTACTAAATATTACTGCATTGCATATTTGCTTTTAGCTGGTGTATTGAATTTGGGTGAGGCAGATGGGAAGTAGCAATATTCTGGTATACTGTCATAATTCTTAAATGAGAATGGTTTTCTTCTTTATGAAATGGTGCAGATGCTGAATCTGCATGACTCTCATCTAAATATTCAGGAGATATTATGACCTGAGGTATAAAGGATACTTCTGAAATAGCCCATTAATTAAACGTGAAGCAGGGAGACGATTGGTCCTTGTAAATAACCATTTTTGTGGCCAGATGGTGGCGCAACTGGACTCACGTGGAAAAGGTCTTGTGATCCTATCCTGGGCCGCCCCACATGCATGCCCGATGATTTGGGCCAAGTGGAACTGGGGTTGGGTGGATTGTAGCATGAAGACCCTATTGGGGTGCCTGTTTATCTTTCTTACAGAAGAAAAAAATAACTTGAAAGAAATTTAAATGGACATTGGGTATATTTGTGTATAGAAGAGTCTTAAAATAGACTAATACTTTACATTCTAAATGATTCATCCTATTCTTATTTTTTAGCTATTACTGGAGACTGTTTTTGTATAATACAGTAGCTCCCTATTCAGTTAAGTTTGTGTTAAATATATGATCTTATTCATGAATGTGATGAATAAGTAATTTATAGAGTACTTTATGACTACTAATTGTTAATGCTTGAAAGCCCTTGAAATTCTAAGGATGGAAGAACAGTGACTAGCAGCAGCCTATAAGTTCTGTGAGCGCATTAAGAAAAATATGTAACATATAACACAATGAATGAACTGTTGAACTTGGCATTCTAGTACTAGACCACAATAGTAGAGTATTGAATGCCTTAGAACGGATAGTCATCACAATTAGTGTTATTTAATAAGCAAATTTAGTAGAATCTGAGTCACATATCAGTACAGTATGATATTTTGAGAGAGATTCCAGCAGATATTTGAAACTCCCTTATTAAAGGGTGTATCAGTATAAATTTTGGTGGATGAAACAGTGATCTTTAGGTTTTTGCCATAGAGCATGTGTACTCACCAAAGAGACAGAGAAAAATAGAGTGCGAGATCACCCCTCTAGGAGGGTTGGCCACCCACAGTCCCTTCTCCTCCATTCTCCTCTTGGGATTCGGGCATGTGCACACATGTGCCCAGTGTGTTTCAAGCCACTGGGTCCAGGATTTGAATTTCAGTTGTCCATTAGGAGTCCAGTGCTTTAACTGCAATGCCACCTGTTAGCCCTAGCATTGGTCATTTTTGTAGCATATAAGACATAGATTTGAACATGGTCCCTGTTATTTACAACATGTATAATTTTGAGCAAATCATACATCTTTGGTGTAATTCAAGTTCCTTAATTGCAAAATGAGTATCAAATCTAGCTGGCTTGGCTCAAAGAGTTGGTAGGATCATTAAATGAAATAATACATTTTGAGACTGCTTGGACAACTTTTGAGTACTATGCAGATATAAATCAGAGTCCTTTGTAAAGACTTTCAAATGTAAAGAGATTGGGAGTGTTCTGACTCTAGCTTATGTTTACGTTTTTAATTTTGTTCAGATTTATCAGTGGCAAATATATATTTAAGTATCATATTCCTATTTTTTTAACCACTAAGTAAAATGAATATGTCTGTTTCAGTCTGGATACATAGATTTAGGCATATGATAACAGTGTTGTTCATGACATTTAGCTAAGCGTTTGTCAGAGTTTCCATTTGTAAACTTCCCTTTGGATGTTTTTTCATTTTGCTTGGCTTTCCTGTGGTGTAAAATTATAGGGCCTGAGTGTTTTTGTATGGAAAATTTTCCTTTTTTTTTTTTTTTAATAGAGAATAAAAGCATGCTGGTAAACTGTCTTTTCTTGCATTTTATATTATTTTGCCATAAAAGTTAAAAAACCCTACTTATATGTAGTATTTCTTTCTTTAAATCATTAAATGTATTAGATGTGTGACTTCATACTTCAGAACTTTTTCTTTGCTGATGTAGTTTTTTTTCCTTAAAATTGTCACTGTATTTAGTGTATTTTCCAAATTGAAAGATGGTAAATAATTTTGTGAACTACTTACAGTAACCCCCCTTATCACTGTTTCGCTTTCCATGGTTTCAATTATCTGAGGACGGTACAAACAGATACTTCGAGAGAGCAAGAGCCCATATTTATATGATTTTTACTGTAATATACTGTTAAAATCATTCCGTTTTGTTAGTTATTGTTACTCTCTTACTATGTCTACTTTGTAAATGAAACTTGATCATAAGTATGTCTATATAGGAAAAATTTATGTAGTGTTTGTCAATGTCTGCATTTTCAGGTATCTACTGGGGGATCTTACAGCATATTTCCTACAGACAAGAGGGTGCTACTCTTGGGTCATCAGGAAAGTTGCAATGTATTTTTCTTTTTTCTTTTTTTTTCCCCATGTGTGTGTGTGTGTGTGTGTGTGTGTGTGTGTGTGTGTGTGTACAAATGTGTCATGTTTGTCTGATGACCCACTCACTGTATGGGCCAACAGGTGGCATGGTGGTTAAGGTGCCGGATTCCCATATGGCTGAGTCTGGTTTGAGTCCCAGACCAGTGGCTTTGAAATCATGTTGGGTGCGTATGAGAGCATGCTCACATCCCTAGAGAATGGGGTAGGGATTACAGCATGACTGTGTCCCCCGGGGGGTGATTTCTCTCTTTCCTTATCTTTCTGTCTCTAGTGAAAGCTTGTATCCTATGGCAAAAAATTTATATTAAAAACCTTGTAATTACTATATAAAATATAATGAACATCAGTATCTTGAACATCTGGATACACATTGCACATTAAGAGACAGAGACAGGGAAAGTGAACAGTCACCTCCAGGGGTGATGGCCATGCTACAGTCCCTTCTCTTCCACTCTCCTCTCAGGATTTTGGGCACACATACACATATGCCTAGCATGATTTTCAAGTTGCCAGGTCCAGGACTTGAACCATGCTGTTAATCATTGTGGGATCCAGTGCCACCTGCTGGCTCCCCAAACGGTGTCTATTGGCAAATATGGTTGATTCCAGATCCTATATATATCTCTAATCTGTCTACTTGGTCTGCAAACATTATCATGACCCTGTAGCATACCAATAGCCTCTTTTGTAATGTTTTTCCCTGTTTCTTATTATTTTGCCTTTTTTTCCTGTATAGTCACGTCATAGTGGCCAGAGTGATCTTTTTAACAGTACAAATCATATGCTCCCTCAGGCTTTAATACTGTCCTAGTTCTTCATTGCATCTGGAATTAAATCCAGACTCCCTACTTTCACCTGTTGCTCTCCTCTCTTCACCTTGGTTTTCCTAAAGCATTTTTTCTGAAATTACTAATTTGCATGTAGTAGTAAAATCAAATGATGTGGGTTAAAACTCCCAAGTTTCAAAAACTTGAATGGACTTACATTTTCCCCTTTATTGTATCCCATTTTTCTACTACTACTTCTTTTAGTTTAGGAATACGCACAGGTTCCCACCAGTCCTGTCCTGGTCTGAGATTATTTCATTAGGCGTTTCTTAGACCTCTTTGAGAGCTGTATGGGTTGTTCCATTAGCATCAGGGAACTTTCCTTAAGGTTGTAAGTGAAGGTTTTTAATCTTGTACATCTGTCATATTCTGTTAGGATTGGCAGTGACTTAGAAGGGTGCAGTTTGTCTTCTTGTCGTATAATGAGCTTTATTTTTTTTAAAGAATTTTTTTTTAAATTTAACTTTACTTTTATTTATTTATTTTAATTTGACCAGAGATGGGCAGAGTGAGAGAGAGAGGGAAAGTAAGAAAGCAAGCTTCTAGGTCTGGAACTCGAATTGCAGTCAGCCATGTGCGAGTCAAGCATTCTTTTTTTTTTTTTTTTAATCATTTTTTTTTTTTTTTTTTTTTTTAAATAACTATTTATTTTATTATTTATTTATTCATTAATTGATTTTTTAATTCGACGAGAGAGAGACAGAGGATGAGAGTGAGAGAGAGAGGAAGTGAGAAAGCAAGCCACCAGGTCCAGGACTTGAACCCTGGTTGGCCATGTGGTAGTGTCCAGCAACTTGCCCACCACGCCACCCGCTGATCCCTGTGAGTCAAGCATTCTTAACCACCATGCCAAAGAGCTTCTTTGTCTGCTTGTTGAGTTTTCTTTGTCTCTTTCTGGCTGCTCTGTGTTCCATTTTTAACTTCCTGTTAATGGCACAGTTGACACAAAAAAGCCACTGAAGGAGAGGAAGGGAGCAAGGTAGGTGGGGAAGTGGATGGGGGGAGAGGGAGCAGTGCCCCTTACAGCAGCAGGAGCCAGGGACCATAATTCCACTTTTCCACTAACTTTTGAAGCCCCCTCATATTTCTCCACTTACTTTATCATTGAACTTACCTACTCTGATTTCAACTCTCATGTTTATGGGTATCTCTGGAATCTCTGTTCCTTAGTTTAGCCCCATGTTTCCAATCCTGTCTTGAGTCTTTCTTCCCTTGGATACTCTGGTGGTACCTCATACTTCAATGTCCCCAACACTAAAATTCATGAACTTCCTTGATAAAGTAACTTCTCTATCTGGTGATTTTTACTGACAGTATTATCATTCTCCCAAACTGGAAACAAGTAATTTTGTCTTTTACTTTTCATTATGCTAATATCTAGTGTGAAAAATAAAAATACTTGATTCCTGCCTCCTAATCACATCTTAGACTTTTTTCCCTTCTATTTTTCCATTGCCATCCACTTAGTATAAATTTTGGTAACTCTTTATGCTTGGTTTTGGTGCTAGTGTTTGGGTAATGTTTTTTTAATAAAGATTTTTGCTATAGGGCATGTATACTTGCCAGAGAGACAAAGTGACACAGAAAGTGAGAGATCACTCCCGGAGGGATGGCCATGCCACAGTCCCTTCTCAGGATTTTGGGCATGCATGCACACATGCCCAGCCTGAGTTGGAGGCTGTTAGGTCTGGGACTTGAACTGAGGTCGGCCATGTGGGCATCCAGCAGTATAACCATCACACCATCTGCTGGTCTCATGTTTGACTAATTTAATTATTTTCCTTCATGACTTACCTGTGGCCTGGTGGGTAAAGGAACCAACTGTGGTTTGAATCCTGACAGAGTGGAGAAATGGAGAAGGGATGGTGGCATGATAGTGTTCCACTGGATCGTGCTTTCTCCTTCTCTCCCTCTAACGAGCACAAACATCCTCCCTCCCAGCAATTAAAAAATTACCTTCCTTCAGACCTCTCTAAAACACCTCATTGTATTTGTGCCTGCCCAATATTCTGTTTTCAGCCACCTGACATTCTATTTGTTCTGAAATTTTCAGTTATGGCCGGGTTTGCTCTAATTCGTCACTCTGGTTTCCCAGCTCTTTCATTTAACTACTTCCTCTGCCCTAGAAGGGCACATCTTTTCTGTTTCTCCTATGTGCTTGCTCTCACCTCCATGCTGTTTCTGTTTAAAATGTTGTCTTTACCGTTCTTTCCTTTATTTATTCCTTGTCCTGTTCATGCTTCTCTTAGGTTGCGTCACCAGCTGGGACCTACCCAGATACCTCCTTTACCTTGGCCTATGCTGGTGATAACACAGGTTAACACTCAATGAAATTAGTTTTATCAAAACTTATGAGGGTGTTTCAAAACAAACTGAAACAGCTAAACTTCTGTCTCATCACATTTCCCTGAAAAGTAAATCAATCTAGACAGAGAATGTAGAAGTCTTTGAAATAAGCCAGCTTAGGTGCAAAGGAGAATGTTAGAAAGCCAGGGACTTAGAATCTTCTTTGAGAGACTTAACACCAACATTAAAGGGGCTTTTTAAATATCAACAGATAAAACAAAACAAGGCAGTCAGAAAGTCTGAGTAACCCCTGGTAGCTATAGTTTGCTTGGCACAAAGACCAGATAGATGACATAGTGCATGTCTGCCTCAGTCTATATTAAGATCAACCCTTCCAGATGGTCTCTCCAGTGTATGTCGTAGATAGTAGATGAAAAAAACCAAAAATGGCTAGTGATAAAGCCAGTTCTCATTACTCTTTAACAGAAGACAGTATGTCGAGGTATCTGGTTCCCTGAATCTGAGGCTCAGCAGGGTCTCCTTTCCAGTTATGTGATGGTGGACAGTTTATTAAATATCTCTGCAACTCAGTTTCCTATATATTAAGTAAGGAAAATACCTCCCTGTCAGCATTGTGGAGCGGATTAAAGGAGTTAGTACTCGGAAACGGTTCAGGACAGTGACTGTCATATAGTAACTGCTTGCTAAGGTTTTACTATTATTATGTATACATGATATAACTAGGAAGAAATGACTCACGTTAAGAGTTTCAGAAAGAATTATTTATTGTGCTACAGGAAATGGCTCTTCAGAATGGTTTCTTTTTTTTCATACCTGCCTTGTCCTCAGTGACTCTTGTTTATTTGGGCTTATTCATTCATTAACAAATACCTTTTGACTTTGTGTTAGTGTTGAAGATTTTAAAAGGGCATATTGTCTGTAAGAAACCTTATTTCCAATAGAGGATAGTCTGAAAAACTCTAGTGAAGGTCATGTGACCGAGATTCTTCTGGCCCACCTGGATCAATGAACAATCTGTATATAAGGCAGCTGGTTCCATCAGGAGTTTAAAACATACACATTTTTATGTGTACTTTCCATTCCCACAGAAAGCTTGGTGCATGTTTTTCCAGGTTTATGTAATATGGTTATTTTCAGAATCTATATGAATGTCATTCAGAACGGTCTCTCCTGAACATGCTGCACTTTGCTCTTTTCAAAGAGACATTGTCATCTGTATGCAGTGTTTGATAACTCCTTAGTCTTTGGACTTCAGGGAGGGGTAAAAAGTGTCTCAGAAACTATTGTTTGATCAGTTTTGTGAGATCAGAGAGCATTAGTAGTATAGGCAAGCAACATAAATTGTTAAACTTCAAAATAAAATGTTTTCTCTTTTTATCGATTTTTAAAAAAAAATCTGTTGATGAAGGCTTGCCTTATGATCCTATGAAAGCAGAATAGATGTGACTGGAGGAGCTACAAATAATTTGTCCATATTTTATGACTGAAATTCTTATGATTAAAATTTGACTATTGTGGGACCAGCAGTTAGCGTAATGGCTATGTTGCTGGACTTCCATGTAGTTGACCGCAGTTCGAGTCCTGGACTCAGTGGCTTAAACTCATGCTGGACATGTGTATGTACGTGCCCAAGATACGGAGAGGAGAATGGAGGAGAAGGGATTGCGGCGTGGCCATCCTCCCTGGGGGTGATTTCTTGCTTTCTGTCTCTCTGTCTCTCTCTGTCTTTCTGGCGAGTACACGCCCTATAGCAAAAACTTCTCAAAAAAAAAAAAAATTCGGCCATTGGGATAAGCCATATTGTTACTGTAACTGTGAGGTTTTTGTAATGGTATAAATAACTGTGTTCTTCCTGGGAGGAGTAACTCCTTAGCCTCTTAGCAGATAGGGTAATCTACCACCACATTATCAGAGTGCAAGACAGATTTTTTTTTTTTAAGTGTGGATGGATCATGAACACAGAGTGCGATTGTGGTGGAAGTACTGTGTGTCTTCAGGGACTGAAGGTGGTCTGTGGAAAGGGAAGTAGGGGACCCAGCCTTGGTGCAGTCTGCAGTGTACTGGACTGCATTGCTGGAAGCTGGGTGGATGGCTGTGGGCTTGGATCCCTGGTTTGGCCTGAGAACATGCAGGAACATGAGTGCCCAAGATCCTTCGGAGTGGAGGGCTGGGGGAAGGGGACCCTCGAGTGATGAGACCTGTTGAGGGTGCTTTCTCTGTTTCCTTTCATCCCTTCCTCTCCCACTACTGCACATGCTCTCTATCACAGAAGATAAATAAATAGGATATAAAGAAGACAGATTCCTTGCTCTTTCTCTACATTCCACATATATGGCAGCTATTCCATTTTGGTATAAAATTATCATGTTTTCTGCGTCTCCGTAATAAAGCTGTTTCTACGTCCTAGCCATTGATCCATAATAAAAGAAAACCCCTTAGTATCTATCTTGCAGCCTCAGTTTTCTTTTCTTTCCCTCCTTCTCTCCCTCTGTCTCTTTC
>NW_006159535.1:712764-732676 GCF_000334495.1 Tupaia belangeri chinensis | reverse complement strand
ATGGGGAAGAGGTTTTTGCTGTAGGGTGCGTGTGCTCGCCAGAGAGACAGAGACAGAAAGCAAGAAATCACCCCCCCGGGGGGATGGCCATGCTGCGATCCCTTCTCTTCCATTCTCCTCTCGGGGTCTTGGGCACGCACATACATGCACCCGGCCTGAGCTTAAGTCACCAGGTCCAGGACTCGAAATGCGGTCGACTACATGGGAGTCCAGTGACATTGCCATTAGGCCAACTGCTGGTCCCCAGTCTTTTTTTTTTTTTTTTTTAATTTTTGTAAAGTTTTGCTACATGGAGCATGTGCTCACCAGAGAGAGACAGAAAGACAGACAGACAGAGACAGACAGGGAGAAAGTTTAGGGCCAGCTCGTTACATGGTGGTTTGATCCCACATGGCTGGCTGCATTGAGTCCTGACATGGTGGCTTGAAAAAAACACCAGGTACAAATGCGTGCATGTCCAAAATCTTGAGGGAGAGGTGGAGGAGAAGGGATTGTAGCATGGCTATGCCCCACTGGGGGTGCTTTCTTATTACTTCCATCTCTTTTTCTCTCTAGCAATTGCACATGCCCTCTAGCAAAAATTTTTACAATTGTTTATTGCATCCATAAGTGAATTAGAGAAAAAGGATAGCACCTGCAACAGGGTCTAGCCCAGCCTTCGGCTAGCGCTGGATCATGGGCAGACGTGTGCTTGGAGTACTCAGGTCCTCTGGACTTGGACTGGAACCTTTCCATGTGGGATTGCCTCACAGAGCATCATGTTAACAGTGTGCCTGGTCCCTCAATTTTTGTACATTTAAAATGAGAATATTAATGCTTACCTTGTAGTATTTTTTGCAAGACTTTAATTAGAGGGTAAGTAGGAGTCTGGCTGGAATGTTTTACGTCCTCACTGAGTACTTATTTCTTTTCTGTATCTCAAGTTGATCCATGAAAGTTTTTGCTTTTTTAAAAAAATTTTTGCATTTTTGGTACATATTTATATATGCCGTTCCTTTTTGGTTTTTTTGAGAGAGATTTTTGCTATAGGGCATGTGCGCTTCCTGAGAGACAGAGAGACAGAAACCACCCAGAGAAATCACCTCCCAGAGGGGATGGCCACTCTACAATCCCTTCTTCTCCATTCTCCTCTCAAGAATTTTGGCCACACACACCCATGTCCAGTGTGAGTTTTAAGCCACCAGGCCTGGGACTTGAACCACAGTCAACTATGTGGGAGTCCAGAGACATAACCATTACTCTAGGTGCACGTCCCTATATATGCTATTCTTACTTTCCATTTAACTGTAAATTTCTTTCTTTTTTTTTTTTTTTGGAGAGATTTTCACTATAGGGCGCATGCGCTCACCAGACAGAGAGAGAGAGAGACATAGAGACAGAAAGCGAGAAATCACCCCCCGGGGGGATGGTCATGCCGCAATCCCTTCTCCTCCATTCTCCTCTCGGGATCTTGGGCACGCATGCACGTGCGCCTGGCGTGATTTTTTTTAAGCCACCGGGTCCGGGACGTGAACCGCGGTCGACTACGTGGGAGTCCAGCGACATAGCCATTATGCTAACTGCTGGTTCCCTGTAAATTTCATTTGAGGACAAATACCATTCTCTATAGCATATGTTCTTATAATACCTTGTACCTGATAAGTGCACACTGTTTTACTTTTATATTTATTTATGTGACTTTTGGGTAGCATTTCTCCCTGTTTGGTCTGTAAACTCTATGAAGGCTAAGATATTGTTTGGCTTTGCTCAGTTATGTATATTTAAGGGCTAGACTAGTGCCTGACATGTAAAATGTGTTCTATAAATATTTGTAGAATGAATGAATGAATGATTATTAAATTAAATATGATAGCTTCTAAATAAATACTTGTTCTGGGAAGGATGAAACTACCTATCATATTTCTTCTAGACTTAGCCTGAAGTTTTGTTAGAATAGTATTAAAAGTTTGCAGAATTTTAGCTAAGACCTTGGATCTTTAAATAATAGGGTATGTGGCAATAAAAAAATTCAGAATACCTTGAAGTGATTCAGTGTTGTTTTAGTGGGAAGTCTATACTGTTCATTTTGAATATGTTGTAAAGAACTCCGTTAAGTGTGAATCACTAGTTTTAGCTGAGATTTGTAAGTATTAACATCTGTATAATAATTTAAAAGTTAGACTTGAAGGACAAAGCTGTTAAACATTGCTTGCTTGTTTGTTTGTTTCTTTTTTTTTTTTTTTTTTTTGCAAACTTGATAAAACTCCAGTTCTTTCAGAAGGAAGCTTTTGGGGATGTGTGAGAACTGGATGTGTCCTGTCTTAACAGTGCCCATCTAGATTGTTGAACTCTTCATAAATTCTTCCTTCTTTGTCCAAATGCTGTTTGTCTTTCATTCATTCATTCATCCAAATGCTAACTCTCTTCAATCTCCAGGATTTTGGCACATTGCTAATTCATGTCTTGGAGCTGAATCATTTCATGTATTTGCATCCTGATTTTCACCTTTCCTCTAAACAAGTTATAATTTCATTTTGAAGTAATCTCACTGGATATTGGCAGGGGAAGGTCAATATGTTCTTCTGACGTGGCTTATCCAACTGAACACACACACACACACACACACACACACACAAAGGAGGGGGAAATATTATATATATCAATAAATTTATTTAGAGAGATTTTTGCTGTATTGATCAAATTAAATTTCTATAGCTAGTAGGATCACGGATGAGTTTCTGGGACTTGAATCACTGCATCCAAGGTAATGTTTACTGGGCAATCCCAATTATGCCACAAGCCAAATGACTTGCAGCATTTCCCATCTTTATACTTTATTCATTTCCACCTCTGCCTAAGTCATCTGCTTTTCATGGACCACCGTTGCACAGCCAGTGATGGAAGGAGCTCCTGAAAGTGAGGTCACAACATCTTCAGTAGACTCATTGGCTACACCATCTTTGCCTGCAGTCACATTGCCCAGGTCTCCAACATGCAACTCTTGATCATTTGGCCCACCATGTTTTTCAGATTCAGGATTAAAGGGAGGACCAACACTGGTACAGCCCGTGTATTATCTCCAAATTGATGGATATGGAATCTTTGCTGGCCTTCAGCCCCATGATGCATCCAGTTACTAAAACTGACCCTTTCTCCTGCTCAAAGTGGATGGTGCTCTGCACTGGGCCATCATCCTTTAGCATGCACACTGCCTTTGATGCCATAACTTGTGGGGGTCATGCTCCAGTCTGGGCTCCTAGGGTGCCAACAGCAGGCAGGTTTGCTGCAGGAGACAGGCACGTTGCCTGGAGTGTTTTTTAAGCTGCCAGGTCTGGGATTGAAACTAGTTTGAGCCATATGGAATCCATCTCCTGTAACTGGTGTGCTGTGGGGCTGGTCCCTGTTAATTTTTATAGGCTTTTGCTATAAGGTGTGTGTGTTCACTGGAGAGAGAGAGACAGAGAAAGGGAAAGTGAGAAATCACTTCCTGGGGAAAGGGCCACACAGCCATCCCTTCTCCATTCTACTTGTGGAATTTTGGGCACACAAGACACACGAACCTTGTGTGCTTTTCAAACTACCACATTCTGGTCTTGAAGGAGGCTGGTCATGTGGGTATCTAGTACCATAACCACCACGCCACCTGCTAGCCCTAATTTTTTTAAGATGACATTAAACATTTTTCATATTCCAGGCATTGGGTGAAACATTTTATGTATTATGCTATTTCATGGAATCCTTGAGATGCCATTGTGACAGAGATACTAGTCTTAACTCTTTTTTTTTTTTTGGAGAGGTTTTCGCTATAGGGCGCGTGCGCTCGCCAGACAGACAGAGAGAGACATAGAGGCAGAAAGCAAGAAATCATCCCCCGGGGGGGGATGGTCACGCTGCAATCCCTTCTCCTCCACTCTCCTCTCGGGATCTTGGGCACGCATGCACATGCGCCCGGCATGAGTTTTAAGCCACCGGGTACGGGACGCGAACCACGGTTGACTACGTGGGAGTCCAGCGACATAGCCATTACGCTAACTGCTGGTTCCCATTAACTCTTTTTATAAAGGATACTAAGATTCAGTGGTACTTTTTTCCTTCTTTTTTTGGTAAGATTTATTTAATTTCATTTATTACTATTTTAAAATTTGACCAGACAGAGAGAGAGAGGGAGAGGATAGGGAAAGGGAGAAAGCTAGCCACCAGGTCTAGGACTGGAACTGCGATTGGCCATATGGGAATCCAGTGCCTTTACCCACTATGCCACCTGCTGGCCCCTAGTGGTGCTTTTTAATAGTAATTTTGCAACTAGTTTATTAGTCACTCAGTGTGTTTCAGACACTCTTCTGTGTGTTTTTATTTTTATTCACTTTCTTATTTCTTACCTCCACTCTGAGGTAGGTACCGTTATTATGCCCTGATTTCCATATGAAAACAAAACGGGGCATAGAGCTTCTCCAAGTTTTCCCAGCAAGGTAGTGGCAAAGTCATTTGAAATCCAGCAGTCTGACTCTGTAGCTCTGTGGTCTTAACCGTCAAACTGCAACACCCCAGACTGCACAGCTGGTACACATGGGCCTGATGAGACCAAAGCCCCCTGATTTCAAAGTCTAGGTATGCATGGCCCAAAGGATGACCTCAGCAGTATGGAAGAATGCAGAATGGGTTTACTGGGTTTGCATTTTTCCCCAAGTTCCTAGATATGCTGCAAGAAAGCTAATTCATTTGACATCCTAAATGGTTCTGTGATTTTTTATTGTTTTTAATTACAACCGACAGACTTTTGAGATAGTGGATTTAGTTTCCTAACTTAATTTTATTTTACTTATTAAGGCCAACTCTAATTTCCTCATATTTGGTCTGGCTCCTTAAGTGGAATATATGGTTATGTAATACCCATAAGTTTTCTGAAAGGGAAAGTTTCTTTCAGTACAACCAATAGAAAATGTTTGTACTACCCAGTGACATGTTTAGCTAAGCCGTAGGGTACAGCGCAGAACATAGGATATGGTTCAGAAGCAGGCCTAACTGCAGTGGTACACGATGGCATCACCCCTTGAGAGGCTAGAGGTTGCATGGGTTTTGGTTCTGGGCCACCCTGGACATACGTGCAAGGTTGGGAGTGCTTGTAATTCTAGCTAATTGGGAGCCTGGGGTGGGAGGATCATGGCTTGGTGAGACCCTGTTAAAAATACCTCTCTCTTTTTTGTTCCTTTCCTTCTCTATCTCTGTCTCTCTTACAAAGGGGGAAAGGGTGGCAGAAATCCAGATAAAGGCTGTGCTTAGAATTGCATCGATAACTTTCATGTCTTAGGTTGCAGTGATTATTTTTACTAGGAGATAGTGGCTTTGTGGCCGGGAGACCAGCTGCAAAGAAAGAGATTTATTTTGTAAATATCCTGTTTTATTTATTGTTTAAAAATGCTGTTTTGTTTTTAAAGTTGACTTCTTTCTTTCTTTCTTTTTTTTTTTAAGTTGGTTTTTTTTTTTTTTTCTTTTTTTTTTTTTTTTTAAGAGGTTTTTGCTATAGGGTGTGTGCGCTCGCCAGACAGAGAGACAGAGACAGCGAGAAATCACCTTCCATGGGGGATGGCCACGCCACAATCCCTTCTCCTCCATTCTCCTCTCGGGATCTTGGGCACGCATGCACACACGTCGGCGTGAGTTTTAAGTCACCGGGCCCAGGATGCGAACCGCGATCGACTACATGGGATTCCAGCGACATAGCCATTACGCTAACTGCTGGTCCCAAGGTGACTTACTTCTTGAGAGAGCAACACTTTCTCCACCGCAAGAGATACATCCTCAACAAGGTCTTTGCACTGCAGATCTACCCCAGCCTCAGCCAGGCTGGATCACGGTTAGGTGTACACATGTTTGTCACACACAGGGACAACTGCACAGTTGGCCACATGGGATCTAGCTCGTGGAATCACTAGGCCAGAGCTTACCCTACATTCTCAGTGTTTAAGACGATATAAATACAATTGGAATTATTCTGTCATTCCAGCCCAAACTTTGTTGTCTGTATTTCTAGAAAAAAATGCTGGAATGAAGTGATAATGTGGCCCAGAGATCCCCAAATACAGACCTATGAAAAAGTTGTTACTGGTACTGGGCAAAGTGAAAATATAAGAGAAAAAAATGTCCAGGGAGATAGTACATGACTTTGTGTGTGCACGTGCGTGTATGTGTTTATGCGTGCATATATGTGTATGTATAGTGTTGTGTGCCCCCCTCCCCCCCCCCAAACCCTCAAGACACTTTTCTGAGCCAGGAAGCCATGAGTTCTGTTCATCATTTGGAAAAAAAAAAGTTAGTTAGTTAATCATTTTTGGAGAAGTTTTTGCTATAGGCCATGTATACTTGCCAAAGGGAGGGTGGCCATGCTATAGTCCCTTCTCCTCCGTCCTCCTCTTTTTTTTTTTTTTTTGGAGAGATTTTCACTATAGGGCGCGTGCGCTCGCCAGACAGACAGAGAGAGACAGAGAGACAGAAAGTGAGAAATCACCCTACAGGGGGGATGGTCACATCGCAATCCCTTCTCCATTCTCCTCTCAGGATCTTGAGCACGCATGCACATGCTCCCGGCATGAGTTTAAGCCACTGGGTCTGGGACTCGAACCGTGGTCGACTACATGGAAAGCCAGGGACATAGCCATTACGCTAACTGCTGGTCCTTCCTCCGTCCTCCTCTTGAGATCTTGAGCATGCACACACAACGCACCTGGCGTGGGTTTAAGCCACTGGGTCTGGGACTCGAACCGTGGTCGACTACATGGAAAGCCAGGGACATAGCCATTACGCTAACTGCTGGTCCTTCCTCCGTCCTCCTCTTGAGATCTTGAGCATGCACACACAACGCACCTGGCGTGGGTTTAAGCCACTGGGTCTGGGACTCGAACCGTGGTCGACTACATGGAAAGCCAGGGACATAGCCATTACGCTAACTGCTGGTCCTTCCTCCGTCCTCCTCTTGAGATCTTGAGCATGCACACACAACGCACCTGGCGTGGGTTTAAGCCACTGGGTCTGAGACTCGAACCGCGGTTGGCTACAAGGGAGTCCAGCGATGTAGCCCTTACGCCAATAGCTCGTCCCAAAAATTAATTTATTCAGTGAGACAGAGAGCCAGATGAAGAGATATGCATTCCCAGTAGTATAACACCACGATCTACCCCTGGCCTGTGTGCCTGATATCTCAGAGAGATCTTGGGTTGCCAAACCAGGACTTTTTGTTTTGCTTTAATTTTTAGTTTATTTCTTTCGTGAGAGAGGGAGGGACAGCACCACTAACGGGGGTATTGTGATCCACCCTACCTTCAACCAGCCCTAATTCATGGGGCAAGTACATACTCTGGGAGGTTTCTGGACCTGGACTGAAAACCTTCCTGTGTGGGATTGCTTCACAGTGTGTCACCATCGAGCCCCTGCCGCCAGGAGAGACAGAGTCAGACAGAAAGCGAGAGATCACCCCCGGGGGTGGGACACACTGCAATCCCTTTTCCTCCATTCTCCTCTTGGGGTTTTGGGCATGCATGCACATGTGCCTGGTGTGAATTTCAAGCCTCCAGTTCTCACGGTCGACCATGTGGGAGTCTAGCAATGTTACCATTATGACATTTGTTGGTCGCAGCCCTCCTTTTCTTTTTCTTCTTTTGCTGTTTAAAAGGTCCTTCCTTTTATGAAATTACAGTAAAAATAAATGGTGACCAGTTTTTATTTTTTAATGACTTTACCTGAAAAAATTTGGCAACTTGCTTTTTTTAATCTTTGTAATTTTACTGATATGTAAAATCCTCAAAAGAGGGACCATTGACATGATGCTGTAGAGTTCTGTTAATTCTTGCAGCCTTATTTTGTTATAGCTCAGCAAGCTCCAAAAATTTCTCATATTTTAAAGGCCCCAGTGCCTACCCTACTGGTATCTCCACCTCTGGAAATAAATGTTAAGTCCTTAGGAACTGATTTAATCATAGAGACATTAACTGTCAGTTATAGACCTCAGTGGATTCTGTCCTGGTATAAGTTTGATGGCACAAAAGTAATTTATACTTATATTTAGGAGGTTTTTCCCAGCATCAGTTTCAAGTCACCAGGTCAGGGACTCGAACTGTAGTGGACTATGTGGGAGTCCAGCAATGTAACCATTATGCCATTTGCTGTTCTCAACTATTCCTTTTACCTGGACTTTTCAGTACTGGCCTTTCTGCCTTTCAGTTGTTATTGACACCTTAGTTTTGTCCATTTATACTTATTTTATCTTTGCTAGCCATTTTGTAAGACATGTTTTGAACCTCTTAAAAAAGTGTGCTAGCAGGGCCAGTGGGTGGCGTGGTGGTTGAGGTGCTGGATTCCTATATGGCCAACTGCAGATCGAATCCCTGACCTAATAGCTTGCCCTCTTTCTCTCTTTGTGCCTCTGGTGAGCTCATGTGCCCTGTAGCAAACTAAAAATAAAAAGTAATGATAAATATAAAGTTAAATGAACAGTTCTTAAAAACTAAATAAATAAAAAGTGTGCCAGAGGCCAGCAGGTAGTGTGCTGCTTAAGGCTCTGGACTCTCACTTGGCTGACCACGGTTCAAGTCCTAGACCTGATGGCTTAAAAATCACGCTGGTATGTGTGCGTGTGTGCCCAAAATTCTGAGAGGAGAATGGACGAGATGGGATTGTGGCCTTGCCCTCCTACTGTCTCTGTGGAGCACATGCGCCTCAAGGCAAAAACCTCAAAAAAAAAAAAAGTATGCTTATCATCAGGAAGGTGTTTTCCAAGCTTCCTAATAGATTAGCCAGAGTTCTAAAAGCAGCCAACCCTATATTTATTTATTTATAGCCAAAGCCGACAAGGAACACTTTCTCTGTTGTGGATGTTTCTAGGGACCTTTCTTAGCTTGGAAACTGAAAGTTTTGACTTCTGGCTTTAAATAAACTGAGAGAGGAACAATTTCAAAGGTGAAGAGGATGAAAGAAGGATTTTAATATTCTTGCTTTGAAAACAGTGGTTTTCAACTCTAGCCACACTTGAAATCACCTGAGGTGCATTTATAAAATATAAACTCTTTAGTGGAAACACCACACCACACCACACCACTGTCATCAACCACAAACATGTTTGAACCCACTGCTTCAAATACAGTAATAAAGTAATTGGAATAGGCAAATATTTAGTACTTATTTTTGTTAACATGTAGGTTTGGGGTTAGTTTTTTACTTGCTTTTTTATATCGAAGTAACTAGTGTAATTAACATGTTATATTTGGCTTCAGTTTATAGCCCACAAAGCCTAATTTTATTGTTTGATTCATTATAAAGCTTATAGTTGTCTCCTTGTTTTCATGAAATATTGTTGGTTATAACTGTGATTTATTTGTGTGTCAAAAACAATTCCTAATGGGAGCATAATTCCGCTAATAGATTCTTTTTAGGTTTTCTGAAATATGTGCTACGATAAGGGAATGCTGCTTCTATCTGTTTAGAGGTAATATTGGCAGTGATTTGGATGGACCACATGAACAGGTGCTAGTGTATCATGCTCTAGTCTTTGGAAGAAAGGTCTACTTAATATTTTAGTACTAAGCATATCCTTCGAACTTTGAGATATTATTCTTACTTTTCTCTGGATACAGACTTAGTGTGTTATGGAAGTAAAATTCTCTCTGATTTTGTTCAATTTTGTGGAGGGTCGCTGTCTAGGAACTGATAGGATAGATGGATGGAAATTTTGTACACTTCTTGGGAAAGATCTAAGAGATGGGGCCAGTGACCACATTTACATGCTCATTATGTGCTGGTTCCTTGATTTTTTATTTTTGGCGAGAATTAGTGAAATGGAAGTGAAAGAGCCAAGTGAATAATATCTTAGAACATTTTCAGGTAAAAAGTATTGTTAATTTAGGATAGATTATAAATATGATTTATAAATATTATCAAATAATGTTATAAGTAGTATTCACTCATAACTGCAGTAAAGTTATAGCTTTAACTTCCAGTGCAAATATATGAACGTTTTATAGAAATATTTATTCATTGTGTTTCATTTTGATAGTCTGTGTGTAAATTATGTTACCAGTTTACTCTTTTTTTTAAAATATCAGTATGTATAGGTCTATTTTTCTGTTACATGTCACACTTGTAGATTTAAAAATTAGTTGGTAAGTTTTACACCTTAGATGGCAAAGTAGCTATTTTCCCCAGCTTACTGATGAAAATTGATAAGTGGGTTCCGGGAGGCAAAGATATAAGGGGCATTATGGAGGAAAATGACTAATACTAAAAAGGAGAGCAAAAGACAGTTGCTGGTCACGACATTCTTCTAGGTGGTCACTACATTCTTTTCTTGACTGAGCAACAGTCAAGAAATCATCTTAGTTTTTTTTTTTGGAGAGGTTTTTGCTATAGGGTGCGTGTGCTTGCCAGACAGACAGAGAGAGAGAGAGACAGAGAGACAGAAAGCGGGAACCCCCCCCCCCCAGGGGGAATGGCCACGCCTCAATCCCTTCTCCTCCGTTCTTCTCTCAGGATCTTCTGCATGCACGCACACGCGCCCGGCCACCGGGTCTGGGATGTGAACCACGGTTGACTACATGGGAGTCCAGCGATATAGCCATTACGCTTACCTGCTGGTCCCGAAATCATCTTCGTTTTAAAGGCTCTGCCAGAGCGTTGGGATCTGACCTTGTGTGAGCTCATCAAGCTGAGCTAACTGGAACAGTCATTCTCCCCTTCACACATACACTAATATTGGGTGGATGAATTGTGCTAGTGACCTTCATGGAGTTACATAACCACTTATTGACTCCTCGCTGTTAGTGGTTGTTATTCTGTGGGATCTCTCTCCTGGGAGCAGGGATGGCCTGTGCAGGCCAGGGAATTCCATTGGAAGATAGATGACAGCATCCTCTGCCTGGTCTGTGCTGGGATTCTAAGATATCTTTTAGTTCTTCTAATTTACTTTTATTTTAAAATGTCTATAATTTTTTTCTTCAATTTTGTTACTTCAGACATGTTTATATTTCCAGGTAACTTGGATTTGGGAGGTGGGTAGTTGAGAGTTACTAAAATCTAATGTTAATGCATTGTGGTCAGAGTATACTGCCTATATGATAGCTTCTTTTTGTCATTTGTGATTTTTTTTTTAATGGCTTAGTACCTGATCCTTTTTATACATATTTACGTAAATAGATTACTTGTGTATATTTCTGATACTGTTTCCATAGGTACTAAACTTTTCTTATGTTTCTTTGAAATCTTCTGGATTGCTGAGTCTGATCCTTGGCCTGTCTACCTTTTCACATCCGTCTGGATGGGTGAAAGCAGCAGGTTGGGAGAAGCATAGCCATGTGGGTCTGTCTGAGGGTTAGGCGTCATAGGAAGAGCCCCTTTCTTGAACTGTTAATAATTAGGTCATCCTTCAACATGAATGAAATGGGTTTTGGTAAGTCTTGACTCTTAATTGTCTAATTTAATGAAGGGGAGATTATTTTAGAATAATTTAATCTGTGATAAAGGATAAAGCATAGCTTTTGCTTTGTGTTAATCTGGGGAATGAACTGAAGAGATGGAAAAGGGGTTCAGTCTCACACTTTATGAATGAGGGACATGTTGGAGATTAATTTGTTGATTTCTTTCTGCTTTCATTCTCCTTTGTATACCCTATTTTGCTTAGAATACAATATTATTCTGGCCTGTCACTGTGTTTGAATATTTAAAGATGGTGATGAATCCAGGCTCTGGAGCCATCTTCCTTGGCTTCAATTCCGTCTCCATTGTTCATTAGCTGTATGACTCTAGGCAACTCCCAGAACCTCTGTCTTGGTTTACTCATCTATTAAACTGGAAACTGTTTAGTGTTGTTGTCAGGATTAAGTGAGCTATAGCTAGCACCCAATAAATGTACCCAATATGTTCAATAAATGTAAGCTATTATTAATCCACTGAACTGGTCGATAGTCTGCTTCACATTTGTCTATGACGTTTATCAGTTTACATAAAGGGTACATTTCAACAGGATAACATTAAAAAAAGGACTAAATGTTAACTGCTTGAATTTTTTGAATAGTTAAATATACAAATATCTTTGCATATTATCGCAATGACCACAAACATGAATTGTCATCATCACTGCTTAAATGATGGTTTACTCTAAGAGGAAAGACTACCATTTATAGATACTTTCATAATTCATATTTATTGACTAAAGGAGTTCTCTGTGCAGGTATCTGGTTTTTAGGTTTTATTAAAGTTACTGTATTAAAAATTGGATTAATTAAAATTTCCTATAAAGAACTTAACCTTTAACTGATGTTACATTAATAAGCTTTTTCTTGTTCCCATTGCAGTGGCAAAACATGCATTCAGTTTTGACGTATATGGGACCAGGGGGAATGGCCACGCCTCAATCCCTTCTCCTCCGTTCTTCTCTCAGGATCTTCTGCATGCACGCACACGCGCCCGGCCACCGGGTCTGGGATGTGAACCACGGTTGACTACATGGGAGTCCAGCGATATAGCCATTACGCTTACCTGCTGGTCCCGAAATCATCTTCGTTTTAAAGGCTCTGCCAGAGCGTTGGGATCTGACCTTGTGTGAGCTCATCAAGCTGAGCTAACTGGAACAGTCATTCTCCCCTTCACACATACACTAATATTGGGTGGATGAATTGTGCTAGTGACCTTCATGGAGTTACATAACCACTTATTGACTCCTCGCTGTTAGTGGTTGTTATTCTGTGGGATCTCTCTCCTGGGAGCAGGGATGGCCTGTGCAGGCCAGGGAATTCCATTGGAAGATAGATGACAGCATCCTCTGCCTGGTCTGTGCTGGGATTCTAAGATATCTTTTAGTTCTTCTAATTTACTTTTATTTTAAAATGTCTATAATTTTTTTCTTCAATTTTGTTACTTCAGACATGTTTATATTTCCAGGTAACTTGGATTTGGGAGGTGGGTAGTTGAGAGTTACTAAAATCTAATGTTAATGCATTGTGGTCAGAGTATACTGCCTATATGATAGCTTCTTTTTGTCATTTGTGATTTTTTTTTTAATGGCTTAGTACCTGATCCTTTTTATACATATTTACGTAAATAGATTACTTGTGTATATTTCTGATACTGTTTCCATAGGTACTAAACTTTTCTTATGTTTCTTTGAAATCTTCTGGATTGCTGAGTCTGATCCTTGGCCTGTCTACCTTTTCACATCCGTCTGGATGGGTGAAAGCAGCAGGTTGGGAGAAGCATAGCCATGTGGGTCTGTCTGAGGGTTAGGCGTCATAGGAAGAGCCCCTTTCTTGAACTGTTAATAATTAGGTCATCCTTCAACATGAATGAAATGGGTTTTGGTAAGTCTTGACTCTTAATTGTCTAATTTAATGAAGGGGAGATTATTTTAGAATAATTTAATCTGTGATAAAGGATAAAGCATAGCTTTTGCTTTGTGTTAATCTGGGGAATGAACTGAAGAGATGGAAAAGGGGTTCAGTCTCACACTTTATGAATGAGGGACATGTTGGAGATTAATTTGTTGATTTCTTTCTGCTTTCATTCTCCTTTGTATACCCTATTTTGCTTAGAATACAATATTATTCTGGCCTGTCACTGTGTTTGAATATTTAAAGATGGTGATGAATCCAGGCTCTGGAGCCATCTTCCTTGGCTTCAATTCCGTCTCCATTGTTCATTAGCTGTATGACTCTAGGCAACTCCCAGAACCTCTGTCTTGGTTTACTCATCTATTAAACTGGAAACTGTTTAGTGTTGTTGTCAGGATTAAGTGAGCTATAGCTAGCACCCAATAAATGTACCCAATATGTTCAATAAATGTAAGCTATTATTAATCCACTGAACTGGTCGATAGTCTGCTTCACATTTGTCTATGACGTTTATCAGTTTACATAAAGGGTACATTTCAACAGGATAACATTAAAAAAAGGACTAAATGTTAACTGCTTGAATTTTTTGAATAGTTAAATATACAAATATCTTTGCATATTATCGCAATGACCACAAACATGAATTGTCATCATCACTGCTTAAATGATGGTTTACTCTAAGAGGAAAGACTACCATTTATAGATACTTTCATAATTCATATTTATTGACTAAAGGAGTTCTCTGTGCAGGTATCTGGTTTTTAGGTTTTATTAAAGTTACTGTATTAAAAATTGGATTAATTAAAATTTCCTATAAAGAACTTAACCTTTAACTGATGTTACATTAATAAGCTTTTTCTTGTTCCCATTGCAGTGGCAAAACATGCATTCAGTTTTGACGTATATGGGACCTGAGTTAGAACTCAGAAGGGTTTTATTAGTTAGTCATGATGAGCCTGTGCATGTAGTTGGCCATTGGATAAAGATATATAGCCATGTTCACAAGCAATTACTTAGTTTTTATTTATTTAAACACTTGATGTAAGCAGCATTTAAAGGAAAAACTTAGTCTGACTAAACTTTGTTTTTATAGTCTGAGGCTGTTTAAAAGCAGATTAAATCTGGGGGCATATGATAAGACATATACCTCATGCCTTAACTTAAACCCCATAGTATTTGATTGTAACATTCAGTAAGCCTTTGAGGGCCTTTAGAGTGGTGAGTCTTGAGAGGGGAAACGTTGGTTAATAATTTTTAAATTCTCAATTTGTTTATGCTACGAGTAGCAATGATACTATATAGCTTCAGAAATACTGACTTCTTCTTGTTTCAATATCTAGTATAGAAAACCTGTGTTTTCAAGGTTTCCTGTTTACTCTCATCTAGGCTTACCCTGACAGTATTTTGTGGGGGAAGGGATTACCAATGAGGCCTTGGGTAGTTGGGTTGGCACTTGGGTCATGGTACATAGGTGGGGAAAGTAGATTATGGAGAAGAGTCATGCAGATCCTGTGAGTAGGAAGCTGGCTTTCACTCCCCTCCACTGGGGTTGCGGATGGCTGTGGGCTATATGTTGTATGCCATTCTTCCCCAAGGAACAGGTGGCCCATGCCATCAAGCTGCTGCAAAGCATTTTCTGGAAGGCTAGCCACTGAGGATGGTTGCAAGTGACTGGTCAAACATGTTAAAAGTTCATCTTGATTAGTATAAAGGGTGTGTGGGGGTGTGATTAGAGACCAGGCAATGGACTCAGCTTTATTCATTGTGGGACTACAATGATAGTCTCTAATTTAAAAATAAAATGGAGAATAATAATGCCACCTGCTTACCTCTAAGAATGTTTTTAAGGATTAATGGGTCAGTCACCTTAGATGAAGGCAGCAGAACCTACCCAGGCCATAATTTTCATTGGTAAGCTCCAGTTTGGGGGGAATAAAACATTGGAAAGAAGATAGGAATGGAGGGGCTGTCTCCTATAGTTAGTATAGTTCAGGTCCAACTGTAGTTCAGGTTCTTTCTAGCTGGGAAATTTATACTAACATAAATGTCTTTTTTTTTTTTTTTCCAAGAGATGACAGCAAGCCAAATGTCTGACCTGCCGTTTGTGGGAAAAGAACAGATGTCTGTTCTGAGAACTTGTTAATAAAGATGTTAGTGGTTTTCTCCTGCTGTAAGGATAAAAAGATGGGTCAAGAGAGTGTAGATTTAAGTGGAATTTGCCCTTTTTTCCCATTATTGGTGTGCTCCTTCTGAGAGTTGGTGTTGTTTCATTTTATAGATTTTTTGCAAGTTTCTTATACAAGGAAACTTCATAGAGATCAAGCCAAAACAAAACAAAAATATAAACACATAAAATTGCTTTAAATACCAAGAATGTCAGCATGAAATTAAAATGAATCAACTGACATTTCTGCTTTGAAATTTTTTAGTTAAACTAATTTAAACCATTTACCTTATAAGGGAAAGTTTGACCTTTTTCAGTGTTTTGGATTTAAGGGTATTGACATTGGGTTGTTTCTGGTTAAAATTTGCTTCCACCCTATAATGGCTCTTGGGATTTTGGTCAACCTTTGGTTGTGGAGTAGTAAATACAGTCAATTGTGTTGGTACAACATGGTTTTCAGATGTTAAGGTCTCTGAAGTAGCAGCTATGGTATCCCTTCCCACCCCTGTATAACTGTTAAAAAGAACACTGTTGTCATGTGAATTCTTATTTATTTTTTTTTAGCTTGCTTTTGAAGTAACTTTCACAGAGAATTCCTGTTACCTAGAAATTGATGACAGACTTACACAATTTCCTTTTTTTTTCTTAGACGTTCCATCCTCAGAGCAGCCTGAACTGTTCCTAAAGAAACTTCAGCAGTGCTGTGTCATTTTTGACTTCATGGACACGCTATCTGATCTTAAAATGAAAGAATACAAGCGCTCCACTCTTAATGAACTGGTGGACTACATTACAATAAGCAGAGGCTGTTTGACAGAGCAGACTTACCCTGAAGTAGTTAGAATGGTGAGTTTCTTTTTTTTCGCCGCGGACACTTTTAAGCATCTTCCATAGCGACTCACAAGTGTATTTATTGCAGTGAGGTCACTGGAGGTCACCTCCACAAATGAGAGCCAACTTCTGAGAGCTAAGTAGTCGTCACGATGCTAGAATTTGAACAGCATGGTTTCATGACAATGAAATCCAGAACTTTTTCAACTACAGCTGTATTGAAGGAATCAGTGACTTCAAAATATGAAGCCAAGATTGCCAGGGTATTATTGGATTTTGGCTTTGGAAAAAGGAAAGACACAGGAGAATCAACAAAAGTTTTAGATCTGTGTTTGAAAAGTATTCAAGCCTGTTGGATGTCTTGTTTTTTTTTTTTTTTTCCTTCTATTCACTGTGGTATGTTAGAAATGGCTTTACACTTAATAACATTGTGATTTATAAAATCTAGTTAAGGCCTCTCTTGGCTTTATAAGTAATCCTTCTCTTTATAATCCCCTTGAAATCATGGGCAGTGCCTTTCATGTGTTTTTGAACAGCATCTTACACTTTGTACGATCATTAGGAGTTATGAGAGAAACACTATTAGCATAATACGAGTAATTATGCTCTTACTGTGTTAACGATTATATTAATTTTTTACAAGCTGAGCTAAAATGTGATTTTCTGTTAGATTCCTGTGATGTCTTCATTGGTATCCGACGAGATCTTGAATGTAGAGACTATATGCTCTTTGGGGTTGGGTGGGAGAGGGAGAACTGGTCTAACTGACTACTGGCTACTGACACATGATCCAAAAAGGTCTTTTTATCATTGGGAATCTTAATGGGGGATCTGGTATTTTTTTTGTGTGTACTAATGAAAACCTGTCTACGTTTTCTGTTTAGCTCTTAACACTTGTATTCAACAAATGCAGAAAAAAGATATTTGTAATAGAGTAAATATGGTTAAAAAGTGATAGTTCAGAGTTGAGAAAGAACTTGAATTTGTCTCAGCTTAAGAAACTATGACTGATATATGAGGTCATTTCAAAACAATGCCCTGCATATTTCTGAGCTCCATATTTGAATGCATATTGAATTTATTGTTAATTTATAGGATTGTACTGCTAGAATGTTTTCATTGTAGGTTAACTAAGATCATTGTGGCTCTTGAGCAGTGCTTCTCAATCAGGAGCCAGGAACTGTTTTGCCTCATATGGGACATTTGACAAAGTTTCTATAGAGACCTTTTTGGTAGTCACAACCAGGTGTGAGGGTGGAGGGTGCAACCAGCACATAATGAATGGGTAGAGGACTGGAATGTTGATGATCATCTTACAGTGCATAAGAGAACCCCACAACAAGCATTTATCTGGCTCCAAATGTTAGTAGTGCTACTGTTGAGAGACCCTGCTCTTGATTTTGCATGCTATCTAAATCTTTTAACCTGAGATTTAGGATTTCTCTAGTCCACTTGCCTTCTGCAGAGCACATAGTCCCTTGATTTTTAACTTACTTGTGGCCCCGGCCAACAGAGGTATCCACTATTTATAACTTTTTTTCTGTATCTTTTCATGCATAGTTCATGAATATAAAACTGTATCTAAGCATATATGTGTAATAATTTTTTTTATAAGCACACAAATGGTGGTATACTATATATATACTTTCTGTACTGTCCTTTTTTCACTTAGCAATATAATATTTGTATGTATCAGTACATATAAAGGTGCCTTATTCTCTTTATAGTTGTGTAAGTATTTCATTGTATGGATATACCATATTTAACCAGAACCATGACTATCCTTGTGTACATATCCATTTGCCCGTGTATAATAAGAACATTTGTATATTTGTCCCTTTATTTGTAAAGATTTTATTAGATTTTTACAGTAGGGTGAGTGTGCTCACCAGAGACACACACACACACAGAGAGAGAGAGAGAGAGAGAGAGAACTCTCAAAAGTGAGAAATCACCCCCCTGGTGGGGGAGAATTGCCACATCACAGTCCCTTCTCCTCCATTCTCCTCTCGGGATTTCGAGCATGCATGCACACTCCCCTGGTGCGAATGTCCAGCCTCAGGATCAGTACTTAAACCTCAGTTGGCCATGTGAGAGTCTAGTGCCTTAATCACTATGCCACCTGCTGGCCCCAAGATTTTATTTTTTAGAGTAGTTTTAGGTTCGTAGCAAAAGAGAGAAAGAGATTTCCCAGATGTCTGTATTCAGACATGCATAGCCTCCCTAATAAACATCCCCCACCAGAGTGGTACATTTATCGCAACTGATGAACCTGCATTAATGTATCGTAATCACCTAGCGTGCATAGTGTAAATTAGGCTTCACTTTTGGTGATGTACATTGTGCGGGGTTAGACAAATGTACAATGACATGGATCCACCATCATCATATCATATAGAATATTCACACTGCCCTAAAAATCCTCTGTGCTCTATCTCTTTATTGCCCTTTACTCCTGACTCCCTGGCACACCCTGATCTTTTTACTGTCCCATAGTTTTGATTTTCCCAGAATGTCATATAGTTGGAATGATATAGTGTGAACCATTGCCAGATTGACTTCTTTTGCTTAGTAATGCACATTTAAGGTTCCTTCATATATTTTACAGCTTGATAAATCACTTCTTTTTGGTGCTGAATAATTTTCTATTGCCTGGATGCACCACAGTATATCCATTCATCTACTGAAGGACATCTTGGTGATTGCATCTAAATTTTGGTAGTTATGAATAAAGCTGCTGCAAATTTTGTGTTAGTTTTTGTGTGGACTTAAGCTTTCAACTCCTTTGCATAAATACCAAGGAGTGCAATTGCTGGATCGTATGCTAAGACTATGTTTAGTTTTCTAAGAAACTGCCAAACTTTTCATCCAAAGAATCTGTACCATTTTGCATTTCCACCAACAATGAACAGTTCTGCTGTTTCACATCCTCACCAAAATTTGGTGTTGGTTTGTTTTTAAATAGCCCTTCTTTTTTCCTTGTTTCTGGACCTACATGTCTTCCCCCCCCCACCTCTTCTTCTATTTCTTATTTTCCTTTAAAGACTGGCTTTCAAGTGCTACCATTGTTTCCTGAAAAAAGCCTATTCTCTCTTTTATCAGCTCCTCTGCTTCTTGACAATCCACTCTTTTGGAAATTTGTTTGTTGCCTTTTTTCCTTTTACACATTTAATCTGATTTTTCTAATTAGTCTGTACTTCTAGGGAGGAATGGAGCCCTGCATATTTCTGTGGCCTCTGTAATGTCTTCTATACCAGATCTACTTGAAATTAGTTGAATGAGTGAATACATTTCTTCTTAAAATGTATGTAGGCATTTGAGGCTCTCAAATTCTGATTAACATATTGGATGTCATTGGATTATGTTCGTTTTTTAAACCTAATATTTAGCATAATTCCCCAAATTTTCTTAAAAACCAGCTTGGTCCCAAATTAGCTGTGTTCTTTGAAGGGGGACCCTCTCTCTTTCTCAGTTTCTCCCTCTTCCCCAGCCAAGGGAAAAAAAAAAAAAAAAAAACCCACAAAAACCAAAAAAAAGAAAAAAAAAAAAAACAAAAAAAAAAACAATCACC
>NW_006159535.1:699365-712595 GCF_000334495.1 Tupaia belangeri chinensis | reverse complement strand
TTTCTGTCTCTCTGTCTCTCTGTCTTCCTGGCAAGCGTATGCTCCTTGTAGCAAAAACCTCTCAAAAAAAAAAAAAAAAAAAAAAAAAGAACCCACAAAAGCCAAAAAAAAGAAAAAAAAAAAAAGCAAAACAAATAACTATCATCATTTGTGTGTGTTTTAGAATATACGTGAGTCCTGTTGTAGGAAGTGTTGAATCTGTAGCATGTGCTCTTCTAGGGCACTAGAAAATTAACTTTCTAGATGGTAGTTTAGGATTCTTTGAGGTGTCATTTATTTTTCATATTTGGTGATTTGTGAAATTGTTATCTACTGATTTTACATGGTATTTAGATAGCCTGGAACATTTATAGAGAAAGAAGTTTTATAATAGAGTAGAAAGAAAAAAGACTGAACCATGTAGACATGGGTTCACATGCTACCTCTGGCCATACTTACTTGCTCCATCTACGTGAGCAAGTTACTTTTACCTTTGAGGCCCTCAGTTTTCATGCAGAGGCACATAGGGGCATATGAAGGGTAGACATCGTATCTCCCATTCTGTTCCATAAATATTCCAGCTAAGTAAAGTGGTTGTGCTTTCTTGGCACATCAGGATTTAAACCTATACCACCTCAGAAACATATAGTCTAGTAAGCAGGATGCTTACTGCTCTGCAAGAAGGGTTGGAATCAAGTTCTGTCTGCTACCCCCCACTCCCTTCTGTTTTGCCACTTCTAGGCATGTGATATAAAGAGATTCTGGCACTGCTCACTTCCCTCATCTGTATCATACCTGCCTATTGAGGGATCTTGTGAAGATTAGCAAAGATATGCGTAAAGCTTTTCGTGTAGTTCCTGATACGTGGCAAGTATTCAATAAAGGATAATGTTAAATTTCAATGATTTTTGTTGGATACTTGATTTTACCACCATCAGTAGAACCCATAGTTCTTGTTTGAGGACTTAAACTGCTTTGTCAGCTAGATGTGTTGCATTCATTGCCTCAGTGATTCTCAAATACTGTAATTTCTAGATGATCCTGCTTATTAAATAGTCACTGTCCCCGCCTTTTCCTCTTTTTTTGTTACTATAAAATGAAACTATTTCACTAGGATTAGTAAGGGAAATGGTAGTGATTTTAATGAAATATTAATGAAGCGATAGCTGGGTTTTACATACCAGGCTTAGTAATGATGACATGATATGGTGCCAGCATTAATGCCAAAGCCTTTGATCCAGCCTGATGGGACCTATACTATGAGAATTGATATTCCTGTTAGAGGAGGAGAAGAGTGACAGATGAAAGTATGAGTTCAGGAAGCCATTTTTAACATGTAGGAAAGTATGAATACCACCAATAGACTGCTAGAATTAAGAAATTTTTTTTTCTTTTATTAATCTGTTTATTGTATAAATAAAACAACAATGATATGTAACTTACTTGCAGAAGAGCACTATGGGGTAGTAGAAAGAACACCAGATGGAGAATATGGACACTGTTGTCCTCATTTCTCATTTTCTGTTTACCTAGTTGTGAGATCTTAGGTAGGTAATTTCCTCTCTCAACCTCAGTTTCTCCTGTTGTAACTGGAGGAAGTTGATGATAATCTCTCACACCTGTCCAGCTCTGATAACTACTACCTCTTTTGAGTAATATAGTCTAAGAAATTTAGAATGAATTCTGCTTATTTAACAGAAACCATTGTCCAGTGTAATTACTTAGATAAGTGATTTATGTATTTTATATATTTTAAATGTTTTATGTATTGCTCATGGGGTCTCATGGGGTCATATCTGATGGAAAAATTAGAGCCATACTTTTGGTTCCTTTAGGCTTTTGTTACATCCTATTTTTCATCATCTCAAGTGTCTAGTTTCTGTCTTTGAGGCATATATTTTACTACATTATGTTTTTTTTTTTTAATTATTGTAATTTTAAAATTTTGATCAGAGAGAGAATAAGACACACACACACAGAGAGAGAGAGAGAGAGAGAGAGAGAGAGAGAGAGAGAGAGAGAGAGAGAGAGAGCGCGAGCAAGCCACCAGGTCCAGGACTCGAACTGGTGGGAGTTGGCTGTGTGGCAGTCCAGCACCTTAACTGCTACGCCACCTGCCGGCCCCTATTTTACTACATTATATCTAATGGTGCATTTTAGTTCTGTTGCCTTGTATAGGTTTGAAATATTTCTTTTCTTTTTCTTTCTTTCTTTCTTTTTTCTTTTTAAGGTTTTTTCTATAGAGTAAGTGCACTCCCCAGACGGGACAGACAAACAATGAGAGAGAAAGTGAGAAATCACCCCCTGGGAGAATGGCCACATCATAGTCCCTTCTTCTCCATTCTCTCTTCTAGGATTCTGGGCATGCACACACATGTGCCTGGGATGATTTACAAGCTGTTAGGTCTGGGGCTCAAACTATGGTTGGCCATGTCAGAGTTCAGTGCCTTAACCACTATGCCACCTGCTGGCCGCCTCGATAATGTTCATTAAATAACTTAGTGCCACACTTTTACATTTTGATGAGTTAAATGGTAGGATCTTACTCTACTGATGAGTCTGAGAAAGACAGCAGAGGAAGAACAGGTTTTGGAAGGAAGCTGAGGAGTTGATTTTTAATGTGTTAATGTTGAGGTTCCTATGAGAGACCTAGATGTGGACAGTTGGAGCTAGAGATTGTCAGTGTGGGTCTAGGGTAGAGGAGAAAAAGAGCTGTAAGGGACTGCTAGATGGTCTCAGAATCATTGTGTTTCAGTGCAGTGATACAGGTGGGGGAGTTAGTGGGGTGGGGAGTAGGTAAAATACGAGGAAGTTGGGATGATGAGTATAGATGATGATTGTTCATACAGTGGTGGAACCTTCCTGTGCTGTACGCATAAGAGTAAAATCCTGTCCCTTCTCTTTTACAGAAGTATATGGCTTTGCCCCACTGGTCATTTGCTGTTATTATTTTCGTATATTTTCTTTTCTTTTTTTTTGGAGAGGTTTTCACTATAGGGCGCGTGCGCTCGCCAGACAGACAGAGACATAGAGACAGAAAACAAGAAATCACCCCCCCAGGGGGGATGGTCACGCCACAATCCCTTTTCCTCCATTCTCCTCTCGGGATCTTGGGCACACGCGCACATGTACCAGGCGTGAGTTCTAAGCCACCGGGTCCGGGACGGGAACCGCGTTTGACTACATGGGAGTCCAGCGACATAGCCATTACACTAACTGCTGGTTCCCTTTCGTATATTTTCTTATGACTTGGCTTTTCTTGGTTTCAAAGTCTGCCCCACTTTCCATCTGCGGTTAAATCTCTATATACCTTAAATTGTAGAATATATGATTTTCCAAAGCTAATGTAATTTTAACGTTAAATAGGTAGAGCTCTTTTTTTTTTTTTTTTTTTTTTTTTTCTTCTTTTCTATTGTGGTCTTTCTTGAGTCCTGTTAGCTTCCCCCCTTTCAAATTATATCCTGTCACTTAGTATTCTAAATGCTTTATCTCTTATACATTTCTTTGATTTCACTGGAAATCACAGCTCTGGTTAGCTCTTAATAGTATTATATGGTTTTGTAGAAAATTATGAAGTCGCAATTAAAGATCTCCAAGTCTGCCTACACGTATTCTTAATGCTTTGTTAACTTCCTACATATGCCATTGGCTGAAGGGTTTCTTTTCATAGAGCAGCTATCTAAAAGTAACCTTGGGCAATCAGGGGGAAATAGGAAATTTTTCTCTCTCTCTCTCTGTTTTTTTTGGGGCTCTAGGGCGTGTGCTCTCGCCAGAAAGAGAGACAGACAGAGAGACAGAAAGTGAGAAATCACCCCCTGGGGGTATGGCCATACTGCAATCCATTCTCCTCTCGGGATCTTGGGCACACATACACATGTTCCTGGAGTGAGTTTAAGCTGCTGGGTCCGGGACTTGAACTGCGGTTAGCTACATGGGAGTCCAGTGACATAGCCATTACACTAACTGCTGGTCCTGGAAATATGAAATTTTTATTTTTTATCTTCTTGCATCTGATTAGGAATGTAACTACAGCCCTTGGTCAGAATTTGCTTTGGATGTATGCTTTAGATCCAAAGGAGACCAAATTTGTAAATGTGAGTTAATAGCGTGTGCTCTCGCCAGAAAGAGAGACAGACAGAGAGACAGAAAGTGAGAAATCACCCCCTGGGGGTATGGCCATACTGCAATCCATTCTCCTCTCGGGATCTTGGGCACACATACACATGTTCCTGGAGTGAGTTTAAGCTGCTGGGTCCGGGACTTGAACTGCGGTTAGCTACATGGGAGTCCAGTGACATAGCCATTACACTAACTGCTGGTCCTGGAAATATGAAATTTTTATTTTTTATCTTCTTGCATCTGATTAGGAATGTAACTACAGCCCTTGGTCAGAATTTGCTTTGGATGTATGCTTTAGATCCAAAGGAGACCAAATTTGTAAATGTGAGTTAATAGCAAATGCATTGGTGTCGGTGGGTGGGGGGTGGACTGCTTACAAGACTGATAGTACAAATATTGGAAGGAAACTGAGAAGGGAATTCAGCAACTGAAGTTATTAGAGAATTTTGATGCTATGAAGACTGGAATATAAGACCTGAGAACTAGACTAGAAATTAAAGAATTCCTTGATACATAGGGAAGAGTTTAAGGTATGATAATTAGGATTACCAAAAGAAATTTTTAGTATGAAATGAGGAAGAATTTACTTCTCAAAGTTAGGAGCAGATTTTATTTTTAAGAATTATTTATTGGGAACCAGCAGTTAGCATAATGGCTATGTTGCTGGACTCCCACGTAGTCGACCGCGGTTTGAGTTCCGGACCTGGTGGCTTAAAACTCACGCCAGGCGCGTGTGCGTGCGTGCCCAAGATCCCAAGAGGAGAATGGAGGAGAAGGGATTGCGGCGTGACCATCCCCCCTGGGGGGTGATTTCTTGCTTTCTGTCTCTATGTCTCTCTCTGTCTGTCTGGCAAGCGCACGCGCCGTATAGCAAAAAACTTCTCCAAAAAAAAAAAAAAAGAATTATTTATTGAATTTTATTATTTTTAAGATTTGCTATAAAGCATGTGCCCCTGAGAGAGAGAGAGAGAGAGAGAAAAGTAAGAAAGTAAGCCACTAAGTCTGAGACTCAAACCATGCTCAGCCGTGGGAGACCAGTGCCCTAACTGCCACGCTACCTGCTGACCCCAGGAGCAGATTGTTAGCATTTCTGATTTGTCGGAGGGTAGAGAAACTGACAGGCACTTTGTCCTTTCCTTAATTACTGTCTTAAGCTGTCACCCTGTGCTACTTCAGTTAGTTCTCACTTAACAATATTTATTTAGCATGAGAAGGGGCTCGCTGGTTAGCTAATTGGGTAACTGAACCCTCTGATGTTGATGGCAAAATTTTTTGTGTTGTGTGTATTTTTGTGGGAGAAAATTGATTGCTTTTCATTAAATATTCAAAGGTATATCTGATTTAAAATGGCTCAAACTTGATTTTATCCTGTGTGCAATAAACATGTAAGCTAGATGCTTCTCAGTTGGAAAATAGGAGATTGGAAAGGATCTAGAGCCTCCAATTTTGGCAGTAACTAAAGATGAAAATGGAGTTGTTAAAATGATTTCACCAGTTAAGCCATCTGGGCCTGGAGTTTTTCTCTGTGGGAAGGTTTTTGGGTAGTGAATTCAGTTTCTTAAATACCCGTCTGACTGCTGAGATTTTCTGTTTTATCTTGCGTCAGTTTTGATAGATTGTTATAGTAGTTACACAATTTAGAACTGTGGTCAAATACTTAATCTTTAGAGCTCTTTACAAAGGTACGTAAGAATGAAAGATCATCAGTACCAGTACCCCTTCCTTTGTTGTTAGCAGCATACTAATGTGGAACAACTACAGTGTGTGAGCTAATTCAGTCTTCACAGTACCCCTGTGAGCTCACTAGTATTACTACAGATTCTTTTTATAGATAGGATAAAGGAATTAGAGGTTAAGAAACTTGCCCATGCTACTCACCTGGCCAGTTTGATAACTGAGATTTGAATCCTGACTGTCTAGCTCCAGAGCTCACATGTACTTTTTTTTTTTAAAGAATTATTTATTTATTATTATATTTTTAAACTAGGTACAGGGCATATATACTCACTAGAAAGAGACAGAGAGAGAGAAGGAGGGAGAAAAGTGAGAAAACAAGCCAAGTCTGGACTTGAACCACTCTTGGCTATGTGTGAATCCAGTGAGTTACCCACCATGCCACCTGCTGGCCCCGCTCATATATATTCTTTCCTTTCCTTTTTTTTTTTTTTGTTTAGAGAGAGAAAGATTTTTGCTATAGGGTGTGTGCATTCGCTAGAGAGACAGGCAGAGAAAGAAAATAAGAGATCACTCCCCGCCGGGGGGAGAGGGGGTGACCACTCTGTAATCCCTTCTCCATTCTCCTCTTGGATTTTGGGCGCATGTACACATGTGAGTTTTAAGCCACTGAGTCAGGGACTCGAACAGTGGTCGACTAAGTGGGAGTCTAGCGATATAACCTTTATGCCACCTGCTGGTCCCGATATATATTCTTAACTGCTGTGCCATAATGCTTTCATTGCATCATTCTTTCCAATAGGAATGAGGACTAAAAATCCTAAAGATTGGATTCTTACCACTGTACCCTGTTTTTTCATTAAGTATTTTGTCTGTTTGAAAGAATTAATTAATTAATTAATTTAAATTTGGCCAGAGAAGGAGAGGCAGAGAGAGAGAGAGAGAGAGAGAGAGAGAGAGAAAGAGAGAGAGAGAGAAAGTCGAGCGGTCTGGGACTCGAACCGGCCATGTGGGAGCTAGTACCCTTAGCCACCATGCCACCTGCTGGCCCCTCGTTAAGTGTTTTTGAAGAGGTAGAAAGACCTTTGTTGAGGCCCTTTCTTATGTCTTTTGCTGCTGAGCAAATAGTGGGCGTTGGTGTTCAATATTCATTTTGGCTTAAGAAACAGCTTCCTTTTCAGTCCCTCTCCCCTACCACCTCACTATCCTGTATGACAACCTTCATTACCTGTATTATTCTTGAATTATTACTATTGCTTCTCAACTTTTTTCACTGCCCCCGGCACTCTTAGTATATAAGAGTATGTAGTGATTGGGGGGTGAGGAGATCAGAAGGAGGCCTGTGTGGTTCAGAACCCTTTTCTGTTCCACCCAGACTGCTGTCCCTGACATGACTGTATCTCATAAGTGCATGTGCTTCCTCATGCTACTTCCTGTCTTAACGTTAGAAGTTCAGAGAGGCTCCTTCTGTGCTGATGTGCTTCTCTTGGTATATCTTACTGTTGCACCCTATAGGGGCCTCACCTCTGTAGCCTTGTTTGTGGTTGACTTGGTTGGTCTCACAAAAGGCTCAAATGGGAATTTAAAGGGGCAGTGTATGATTTTAGAAAGAGAAAAGCACAACTCACTGGATAGCTGCTTGCATGTATTTGAACTGTGCCTTCTGTTCCTGCAGGTACACTGCATGGGTGGCCAAGGAATCCCTGAATGGTGTGGTCAGCCTGGATTTGGGGCAAGGGGAGTAAGATGATTTGAACAGCCCTTATATCCATGATGGACTCCAAATCTTTTGAAGCCCTTTTATGTCTGCTTTTCCTTTTTGTTATCCTTTCTGAGTTGGTGGTATAGACAGATAGACTTGACTCAGTCTGGCCACTTACATGGATATGTAATCTTAAGTGAGTCTGTCCTTTAAGCTTGTTGCCCTCCTGTAACTTCATAAAGTTTTTGCAAAAATCACATTGTGCAATGCTTAGCACAGTGCAAGTAAGTACGGAAAGTAGCCACTGTCTTGTTACATTTATTTCTGGTTCTACCTTAACACCTTTTCAGTAGATGGATTAATACAATTTTCTGGTTACAGTAAAGTCTTGCTAGATCAAAAGCTTTTCTCTCTCTTTAGGATGACTCTCCGTATTTTCTTCTGATGACTTTTAAACTTAATTTCTAGGAAATTTTATTTTCAAATCTTTTTTGGAGGACTCCTGTAAATCTGCATGTGTTCATGTCATAATATATACATTTGTATATATACTGCCAGTAGTGCACATAAGTAATTTTTTTTTACTTGCATGGTATACTTTTATATTCATGTTCCTACTAGAGTAGTAATTCACTGTTTCTCCCCTGTGAGGATTCTCTTAAGGAATCTGATGGGACTTTAAAGTGTTTAGTTTTTATTTAAATGTGCTTAAGAGAGGGTTTTTACTCAGGAAGCAATGAAATACTGAGATTGCTGTTTGCTTAATTTATAAGTTGTAGTCCTTCTGGCTTAATTGCTTTAAAGGTTTTTCAGAGTTTTTAATATACTTAAATATTGTTTGACAGCTGTGACTTGTTTAGGGACGATCTAGCCAATAATACCATTGCGCTGTAATGAAAATACTCCGTCTCCATCGCTTTCACCAGTGGCTGGCAGCAGTTTTGCAGGATAAGTTACAGGATAGCATTTGAGTTTTAGTTTCTCTTATCCCTACCTTTAATTTAACCTTGGAACTGAACATGTGGCTTAGAGGTATAAGCAATGTTTTGGAAAAATCCACCAAGAATACAGATGATAAAGCAGTTGGGAGATATTTCCTGTGGTGCATACAAGTGGGTCATGTGTAATCCTAATACTTGGTGTTAGTTTGTGCAGTTTGGCTATCTCACCCTTGAGGAGAGACAGAAATGAGAGAGGTTTCTTGATCGATTCTCTAAGGAAAAAGCTGATTACACCACAGTGGCGCATTATTATTGGCAGGAAAAAGCTGAGAAAACAAGTGTCCTCAATGTGGAATTCTCCGAGACAGTAATGTTTGAGGAAAGAACTTGGCAAGAAAACAATGAGCAGGTCACTTCCAGGAGATAGTTGGCTGCGCACCAATCTTTAAAGCCAAACTTGATGTGTAGGTGAAAACAAGCGGAAGTGTGCTATCCAGTGACTTCTGAAGAGGAACTGCTTCTGAAAAGTAAGGAGCAGATAAGGGCCTTTTAGAGTAAAAATGCCAACACAGTGGCGAATTGAGGGAGGCCATGTATCTGGGTGTGTGTGGGAGAGTGGGTGCTCAAGGAGTGGAAAACAAAGGGAAAACGAGAAGGATCCTGGCAAGGAGGATGAGAGCGACATGTACAGGAAATGATGTTTCTGAGTAAAAAAAATTGGACTGGTCATAATCATTTACTAAGTTGGAGAGAAATTGTATTTATTTATCTGTTTTTAAAAGTTTGCTGTAGGGCATGTTTGCTTGCTGAAGAGAGAGAGAAGGAAAGTGAAATCGCTAAAAATCATTATATAAATATAGGCAGAAAATAGTGGCAAAACGGCCACTGTTTGCTTACTCTGTGTGTATGTCTCTCTGTGTCTTGTGACCTTTCCTTAGCAAAGCAAAGCACTGAGCTAGCTGGTGAGTAACGAAAATATACCTCATCTACATCTGACCACAGATTCTGTCCATAGATTAAATTCCTCCCCCCAGGAGGGATGCCACACTGCAGTCTCTTCTCCATTCTCCTATCTGGATTTTGGGCACGCAAGCACATGTGCCCAGAGTGTTTTTCAAGCCTCTGGGTCTGGGACTCGAACTGCACAGTTGGCCATGTGGAATTCAGCCACATTAACCTCTGTGCCACCTGCTGGCCCTGAGGTTTTTTTTTTTTTTAATAATGAATAAATTGTCAATATTGGAGAAAATAATGTTTCCAGACCCTTCAGAAATAAATAACAAGTAAGGAGTGGGCACTGGGCAAATAGTATTACTGAGCTGCTTTGAAATGAGGAAATTCCCCTTCTTGTAGAAGTTAAGACCTTTGTGAGAATAGGATAGAGCACTTTCTGGAATAACGCAGGGCTCTTCCTTTTGAGGGATGTTTTGACTTGGTTTTCTTCTAGGGAACTGACATCAACACTCCTTCTGCCTGCTAAGATGAGGCCAGCATGCCTGAATGAGGGTGGACTACCTATTTGGGTCTTCTTGGGAGTAGCATATCTCCCTCACTTCCTTATCAAACAGCAGATTGAGGTAGGGAGGAATTTAATCTATGGACAGAATCTGTGGTCACATGTGGATCAGGTATATTTTAGTTACTCACTAGCTTCCTCAATGCTTTGTTTTACTAATGAAAGGTCACAAGACAGAGAGAGATTACATACAGATATAGAGTAAGAGACAGTGACCATTTTGGCACTGTTTTCTGCCTATTTTTAACATTTTCAAATAAGAAAACATACCTCATGGTCCAGCAGGTGGTTTGGTGGTTAAGGTGCTGGACTCGCACGTGGCTGACTGTGGTTCAAGTCCTGGACCTGGTGACTTACTTTCTCTTTCTCTCTCTGGTCAAATTGAATAATAATTAATTAATAAAATTAAATAATTAAAAAAAGAAAACATACCTCATATCCAGAAATTTACATCAGGAGCCTTAAGTGTTTTCTATGTGCCCTTTTTTTTTTTTTAACAAATTATTTCATTTAACTTATTTATTTTAATTTGACCAGAGAGAGACAGAGTGAGTGAGAGAGAGAGAAAGTGAAAAAGGAAGCCGCAAGGTCTGGGACTTGAACCACAGCTGGCCATGTAGAAATCCAGTGCCCTTAACCACCACACCACCTGCCAGTCCCCTATGTACTTTTAAAAAGTAATTCACCTTTCAAGAGATTTTCCTTTCAGCATTAGCTGATTTTGAGCCAAAAAGTATTCAAAGCAAATATTCCGAATTTGTTTTTTTAAAAAGCCCTATGTTGGAATCAACTTGTGTACTTTGGCTAGTACAGAAATCACCTAATTTGCCAGTATTGTAACTTTCTGGGATTTAGGACCTGGAATCACGTGGCTAGTCTGTGTGTGGAATGGAAGTGCTTGACTGCGCCCGCCAGTGCGACGAGGGCCTGGGCTGTGTTTATACATAGTAAGTGCTGTGACTGCTGCAGTGTTTACACCTCTATTTTTGGATTCTAAGATTTAATATCAACAGTCTTCACTTTTGGATTCACTGCTACATTTCCAATTTTGGAGAGAGTGCAATATCAGTTTCTTTGTGAAATACCATTTCCATCTGATGATTTTGTGGGGGGATAACAGAATCTAGAGAGAATTAATTTAATGAGCTGTCTCAATTTCAGCAGGTAAAAAGATGCCCCTTATTTTGGGCAAAGTTTAATCTTGAAATAGAAGCTGTGTGGGTTGGGAAGTTCGTGGTTGGCATTGTTGGATAATAACGTGGATTGGCAGGGATGGGTCTTGATTGATTACAGAGACTTTGGCAAGCTGAGTAGAGGTTAGACTTCATCTTATAGACAGTGAGCAGGAGATTGTAAGGCTTTAAGAATAGGAGGGGAAAGGCAAAGAATATTCTTACTTTTCTTTCTCCAGCCCCTGTAGAAAAACAACAATGCGTTTTTTTTTTTTTTAAGAATTATCTATTTTAATTTTATTTGTTCATTCATTTTAATTTTACCAGAGAGAGACACAGGGGGAGGGGGGTGAGAAAGTAAGCCACCAGGTCCTGGACTTGAACCGTGGTCAACCATGTGGGAGTGTTCAGCGCCTTAATCACCACGCCACCTGCTGGTCCCCAGTGGTGTTCTTTTAAGGAGGATTAGGCTAGCAGATTTAACCTAGGACGGCTAATGGCAAAAGGCTATTGCCTTAATATTGAGAGATGAGGGCAAAGGAAGAGAGAAACTGGAGAAGAGTATGTAAAAGCATTCCTCTTTTCCTATCCACATGCTATCAAACAAAAAAGAAAAAAAACACCCTATAATTTTATTATTTGCATATTATTGTTCATATTTTGGCTACTCTCTTCCTTGTCTATTTTTTCATATGAGTTTTGTTGTTTTTTGGGATACAGTCTCACTATATGGTGATCTTCCTGCCTCAGCCTCTCAAGGAGCTGGGACTACAGGTACTCATAATCAAGCCTGACATTTAGAGTGGGCCAGGAATTGTGAACTTGGGCCTCTCAGGTGGGCTCCGACTGCCAAGCAGCAGTGTTAACTAGCGTGCATATCATGGCTGTGACTTTTTTTTTTTTTTTTTTTTTTAAATTTTGCTTTAAGGTGTGCACTTGCTGGTGCTGGGGTTGGGGGAGAAAGTGAGAAAGCACTGCTCCCCGAAGGCGGGGTGGGGGGATGACGATGCTGCAGTCCTTTTCGCACTTTTCTCTTCTCGTGATGTTGGGCATGCATGCACACATAGCTGGCATGCTTCTAGGACTGCCAGGTCTGGGTCTTGAACCATGTAGTTGGCCATGCAGTATTCAGCACCTTCACCACCACCCTTCCAGCTGGCTTTGTGCCTGACTTTAATTCCCTAAGATTTCTTTCAAAAATATAAATACACTTAACATGCAATAAAATTTAAAAAAATATTTAATTTTATTTATTATTATTTTTAATTTAACCAGAGAGAGACAGAGGGAAAGTGATAAAACAAGTCACTGGTCTGGCACTCAAACCATCGTCAGCCATAACCAGGACGCCACCTGCCAGCCCTAACATGCTGTAAAATTTTAAGAATACACATGTGTCCATGCGACTGGTGGAAGCTGGGAGTGGATTGTGGCCTAGAGACCTTCTTAGGGGTGTCTATCTCTATCTCTGTTTCTCTCTAACTCACTCATGAAAAAATGAAAAAATGTTGTATTACCATGAGCATCAAAGAGATATATAGTAATAAATAAAATAACCTATTGATAAGTTATATATAGCAGATAAAGGAGATGAGTTAAAACTCCTCAAGGTTAGCATAGTGAACTCACCAAAAGAATGGGGAAAGTAGAATTCTTTTTTCAGGAATAAGTGGAAGCAAATGCGGATGAGATTGGTTTCTACTAGACTGAATTTGAGAGGAGAGTGAGGTGTCAGAGCTGCTCTGTATGTAGTTGAAAATAAAGATAGCCGTGTTCCCTGGAAGCAGAGGTCATACTGGGAAAGGTGGTAGAGAACTGGGAATTGAGAGAAGGGCAGCATTCCAAGGATTTAGACTTGTTATAGTTTGAGTTCTAATGCTGAATTTTTTTTTAAAGGTTTGTCTACTTGCTGAGTGGATGAAAGGACTTGGAGTTGTTTATTTTAATTTTGTATGCAGTATCTCTGGATCTAGATCTTGAATGTGCTTTATTTAAAAAATTTGCTTCATATTTATACCTACTACTAATGTGGTTGGTGCTAATTCTGAGAAACAAAACTGATGTGGAGATTTCTCATTTTACCTTGGCTAAGATTAGAGCAGCTGCTGGTTGGTTTTCTTACTGTTC
>NW_006159535.1:692493-699199 GCF_000334495.1 Tupaia belangeri chinensis | reverse complement strand
CTTTCCCACTAAAGAAGAATTGGCATTTTTACATAAGAAAATTAAATGGGTCAAGTTATCAGAAGTTACTGGAAAATGTAAGGAATAATTTAATAGGACGCAATCCCTAACTTTTTGAGTAAATAGGATAGATTGAACATAGGCATTTGTTTACTTTCTTTACCCCCTGAAATCTTACCAGAATTACACAACAGTAATAAAACTCATAAGAGCAAAGCAAAATAGAAGGGAAATCTCAGAACCAACATTTTGGAAGCTAAAAAGCAAATGAACCATTTGACTAGGAAGTTCCTCAACACTCTTCTCACTGAGGTCCCTGTTAACGTATGTCTTCTAGGTAACAGGTAGATGAATCTTTTCTGGAGAATCAAACAAACTCAAGGGAAAAGACACAAATTACAGGGGGATTTTCAGGAGGCGAATGGGTTATGGTGGTAAGGAATTAACCCAGCCAGTCTCGCTCCAGGTGAGCCCACTTGTCAGTTGGTTCTATCTTTTCCCACTAAGCCCCATTTAAAATAGGACTTCATGTGGCACCGAGGAAAAGAACATACACTTTAGGGGTTTGAGTCTTCTTTCCCCCCACCATTCTGACATTAATACCATTACTTAGTTTGGTCTGATTTTGAACTTAATCTGCAAGGCAGTGAAGCAGTGTATATTTGGGAGAGGTAGTACGGCAATACTAATGAAAACAGGTAGTTTTGTGTGTGTGTGTAAATCTGTAGAGTGTGTATACCCAATATAGTAAGAAAGAAATAGTTGACAAAGGAAATGTAAGGAAAAAGAGATATCTTCCTTCTTTTCTTTTCTTTCTTTCTTTTTTTTTTTTTTTTTGGAGAGGTTTTCGCTATAGGGCGTGTGCGCTCGCCAGTCAGAGAGAGAGAGACATAGAGACAGAAAGTGAGAAATCAGCCCCCAGGGGGGATGGTCACGCGCAATCCCTTCTCCTCCATTCTCCTCTTGGGATCTTGGGCACGCACGCACACGCGCCCGGCATGAGTTTTAAGCCACCAGGTCTGGGACGCGAACCGCGGTTGACTATGTGGGAGTCCAGCGACATAGCCATTACGCTAACTGCTGGTTCCCAAAGATATCTTCTGTACTTGCCTGTTAAGTTTGTTTGTTTGTTTATTTTTAAATCATAAAGGGTTATTTCTGCTTCATTTTAGAAATCAAGTTTAATAAAATAGTTGCTAGGTCTTAGAAAACCCTTTAATACAGACTTAAGTATGACTGTGAGTGTGTAACAGAAGATTCTAATCAGTGACCTTAGAAGTCTCCTTTTAAATCCTTTTCTAGAGTTCCGGATTTTGTACAACAAACCCTACAACTATTGCAAGCGCCTGCTTCTCTTAGTCACACATAAACAATGCAGTCTGTCTTTGGTTGGGTAAATGTTTTCTCAGAGATGTAGGTCTTTGTCCACCAATGCGGTCTTAAGATGAAAATATGGACAACCTTGCAGGAGTGGCTTGACCACACCTGCTATTCACGATCTGTCAGGTAATCTTCAGTGTGCTGCTGAGACCTGCACTTGTGATTAAACAAGGATATCGTGGAGTTTGTTTTGGCTTAAGGAATCATATTGAACTTGAGTGAACGAGTTTGGAGTATTAACTTCTGGCCTGAAAATCTTAAGTGTATTGGTAATATTACATAGCATGACAGTTAACGTATTTAATATGTTAAAGAATAAAGTCAGACCTGCAGTGGATGGTCCATAATCTAGAAAATTGTCAAACAAATTTGATTAAATTTCTGCTCCTTAAAATTAGATGCTAAGGACATGCCTATATCCTAGTAGGAAAAAAGGAATTTATTTTTAAGAATAAAGAATTTCAGTGATTTCACAAGTTTAGATAACTTTCATATAGTTGTGTTCATTTGCATAGATAGCATGTTTAAAAAAAAATTTCTGCCCAGTGTGAAGTGGAAACTACAGCAGACTTATTGTGATAATTGAAAGACATAGTTTGGTCTTAGAAAAAATTATTGGTTAAACAAATTGCCAGTGAGTTAAATTTAATGCTTATTGAAAACTTAAAAAAATTGTGCCATTTGTTTCCCAAGGCATCAGCTTAAAAGATACTTATATTTTCTGATTGTGAGTCCCTTGAGCACAAATATAAATGCTTTGGGATTTTTTTCTTTTTAAAATGTATCTATAATGATTTTAAGGGGTTGAGGGCTAATTTTCAAAGTTTATCATTGGGACCAATAATTATCATTGGGACCAATAACAATTCTTAAATTTGGTATTAGTAAAAGTAACTTGACATTATATGTATGTTGTTTATTATTTGTTATTTTGATGTTAGCAAAATTTGTTAGAATTTTAGTTGTTATTCTTAGAGTTAAATATTTAATACAAATGCTAGTATTTTTGGAAATATTCTATATGTTCAGATGTCTGACTCAGAGATTTAAAAGAAGTCTTGCTTTTATTGGTATTATTTTGTTTTGGATATCATTGTTTTTAAAATGACAACCATGGAGGCCAGCAGAGAGTGTAGTGGTTATGTCGCTGGACTCCCACATGAACCGACCATGGTTCGAGTCTTGGACCCAGTGGCTTGAAAATCATGCCAGGCATGTGTGCGTTCACGTCCAAGATCCCAGGAGAATGGAGGAGAAGGATTTGCAGTGTGGCCGTCATCCTTGCGGGGCTGATTTCTCACTTTCTTTCTCACTGTCTCTGTGTGTCTCTCTCTCCAGTGAGCACATGTACCCCTATGGCAAAAACTTAAAAAACAAAAGGCATCTATGGTAGTTGTTGATAAATTGCTGTGAGATTTGCCTATTTTCTTTCAAGATCTGGCTTTATATTTACTTTGCTTTATCTTTTGTTTTGCATATATAAAGTATTATAAGAATAATTCATGATGATCTACCTTCAACATTGCATTGATTGTGCTCTCCCTCTGACTGTAAATACCTGATTAAATCACACTGAATGAATGAAGGAATAAACTGGTTTAAAAAACTCAGGGCAATGGTTACTTGCATGAGGTGTTATTGTGAATAGTGCTAAAGAAATAATGGCATCTCTAATTTTCTTGAACAATTTCTGTTTAATGTTCATGTAAACTTTTTTCCCTCCAAAAAATTTATTATTTATTATTGCTCAGGTGCCATTATTTTTGTATTTATTGTGGATATGCTTACAGTATTGCATAATTGTATTAAATTATAGGTTCACAGATGAAAGAGGGGAAAACATTCTTGAGGTCAATTATTTCATTTGCTTTTATCCACTAAAAGCAGTATTCATTCTTCTAGAAAACATAAAGCACAGAGAAAGTGATGCAAAGTGACTTATTATACTGTGGTACAAGTCTCCTAATCACATTACATGCTTGGTTTACTAGAGTCTTAAATATTAACAGATATAACTAAAGGAAATTGTAAGTTTTTGTTTTTATTTCTATTTTTTTAAAGCTCTCACCATATGGCCCTTACTCTCTGTTTTGTTTGGTATTTGGCAGTAAGTAGCTAGGTGCTGGCCAGCCACACTGTGTTCTGTGCACTAGTCATTAGCTAATCATTTTTCTTAAACAGCAGCAATGGAATGGCAATGAAAATCATGCTGTAAAATTAGTGATCTATAAGATAAAGGGGTGGGGGTAGTGAATTTTTTCTGCAATAATTTAAATAATTATAAAAATTTGGACAGTTGTATTCTGCTATTGCAAGCCAAAAAGTGAGTTGTGTAATCAAAAAATGGTAGATACACGCCTAGACATTTTTTCCTGTTTGGTTATTGGGCCTTGAACTTTGGCACTTTGATCTCTTTCTCATTTGGCCAAGTCTTTGAAATTTATACTTTTGAAGTGAATGCAGCATAAACGAAAATACTGAAAAATAAGGGACCAGCTGGGGCCTTGAAGAAAGCAAGCCACCATTGTGTCCTAGGTCCTGCCTGTAGTGTCGCTCCTCTTCATTAAAGGTTCTTAATTCATATTAGTGTTATTTCAAGGTTGTCAGTTTTAAAAATAAAACTATAGGGGCAGGCAGATGGTGTTATGGTTGAGGCACTGCACTCCAGAATGGCTGACTGCAGTTCAAGTCCTGGACCTGGCAGCGTGCTTTCTCACTTTCCCTTTTTCTCTCTATGTGTGTCTAGTCAAATTAAATAAATAAATAAATAAATAAATAAATAAATAAATATTTTTTTTAAAAAAGGGAAACTACAGGGTACTTAGTTAAATTTGAATATCAAATGAATAAATACTTAATAAGGCTGTCCCAAGTATTGTGTGAGACAGATACACTAAAAAAGTATTTGTTGTTTATCTGAAATTCAGATTTAACTGATGTCCTGTATTTTTTGGCAACCCTAGTTGCTTTCATTTTTTGTATGTTAGGTACCAGGCAGTCAGCAGTGAGTAAGGAGTGCTTGAAGGGTTTAAAATCAAATTGAGGAGACAAGAAAAAGGGATGTGAGGAGGAGACACCTGAAGGGAAACATTGCAGTAGTTGAAAAGTTTGTTGCTGGGAGTCCGAACAGTGTTGGGAATGAAGAGGCTTTTATAGCTCTCTGTTAATCCTGAGCAAGGCTATCACCTTACGTAGATTTGAATGCCTTCTGGTAGGTAAACAGTACCCAGGAGTGCCTTTGAGTGGCACTAGACCAAAAGCAGAGGGAAGAAAGGATGGGAAAGGAGAGAGGGAAAAAAAATGAAAGGGTAATAAAAAATTATAAAAAGAAATGGCTGTGAGGGAGATCAGTAGAAGAAGAGAGAAATCAAGACCTCAGGACCATTCATCTTCAGGGGTCGGCGTGGAGGTGGTCTGTCAGAGAAGAAACCCTGAGCACCTCCGCGCATGTCATGGCACTTTGTTACCTTGGAAAACTTGCAAGCTCTTCCCACCTCAGTTTCCTTACTTGTGAGATAAAAGGGCTGGATGAGATAGTCTCTAACAGGATCAGGTTCCAAAAGCTACTTGGTGGAATCCTGTAATCATAGGTTTTCTATCTTTGTCGTGGGGTTATCCAGGCTTTAACACCATTCCTCTCTGCCCGTCAGCCTTGCTTTCTCTCCTTACACACTTCTGGAGGCCAGTGTCTTCCAGCTTTTAGTTTGATTCCAACATTCAGCATGTATTCCAATGTCTTTGAAATGAAAATGATTTAGACTACCTCAAGAATATTTATTTCTTAATTCTTTTCTTTGCAGTAATACCAGTATAGGTTAAAATAAAGCATTGATAGTTGAAAAGTAAATCTTTCCAATATACTTTTGAAGTGTCTTTTGTTCATTTTTGATAACCCACATCTAAGTGAATAAAATAGATGACTTAAGGCTAGAGTCTCATATATTTTCATATATTGTAGAGGCAGTTTGCAATTTTGGAAGTATCTGGATGCTTTTTAATCTAGCCACTTAGTCTCTTACAGAACTGCAGTGTGGAGGGAGCAAGGCTGGTGGTTCCTTGTGGTCATGATCTATTTGCATGAACTTGCAACTGCTGTTATCTATTTAACAGTCCATTTAATCCTGATTGTAAACCAAAATGACTGCCGATGATGTAGGAAGATGTTATGGGTGCATATTTACTATTTAGGAGACTAGTTTTTAACCATTTTTAGATCTTGGAAGTCTTTTGTGAATCTGTGAAGGCAACTGCTCCTTTTCCCAAATTAGACTCACATACAAACTGTTGCAGATAAATCAGGGGTTTTAGAGACTCCCCTAAGCCCAACCACAGATGACCTGATTTTTAAATTCATGATTTTAGAGCTAAACTGTGCAGTTAAACTGGTCCATTAACTTAATCCTTAAATCACACATTGATGATCTGAGTTCTAAAACATTGTGAGAGGCTCTGATTTTTAAAAAAATTATTTAATTTTATTACTATTCAGTTTGACCAGAGAGAGAAAGAGAGAGAGAGAGAGAGAGAAAGCAAGCCAGCCACCAGGTCCAGGATTTGAACTGTAGTTGGCCATGTGGGAATCTAGTACCTTAACCACCGTGCCACCTGTCCGCCCAATGAGGCTCTGATTTTTAACTCTCTCTTGACAGTGATAATCTTGTAAAAACAAATATAAGAGCTCCTTTCATCTTGAAATGAGAGGTGTAATTCAGGTACTCTATGTCTCTCTTATGCCATTTGTTTTGTTTTTAATTTGTTTTTACATAGGGTCCTGTGCACTCATGGCAGGGGTGGGGAGGGACAGAGAGGAGGAGGAACATAGAGACAGAGAGAGAGCAAAAGCGAGAAATCACTCCCCAGGGGTATGACCATGCTGTTGTAGTCCTTTCTCCTCCATACTTATGGGATTTGGGGCACACATGCACACATACCTGGCAGGATGTTCAAGCCTCTGGGTTTGGGACTCAAACTGCAGCCAGCCACAGGAGAGTACAATGTGTTAACCAGCATGACACTTGCTGGCCCCTATATTATGCTCTTTTAAAAGATTGAGAACTTGGGGCCAGCAGGTGGCATGGTGTGGTTGAAGGTGCTATACTCCCACATGACTGACTGTGGTTCATGTCCCGGCTTGCTTTCTCACTTTCTCCCTCTCTCTCTCACACTCACTCTGGTCAAATTAAAATAAATAGATAAATGAAGTTAAATAAAATAATTCTTTTTTTTTTTGGAGAGGTTTTCGCTATAGGGCGTGTGCACTCGCCAGACAGACAGAGAGAGACATAGAGACAGAAAGCGAGAAATCACCCCCCAGGGGGGATGGTCA
>NW_006159535.1:676048-692476 GCF_000334495.1 Tupaia belangeri chinensis | reverse complement strand
GGATCTTGGGCACGCACGCACACGTGCCTGGCGTGAGTTCTAAGCCACCAGGTCCGGGACGCGAACCGCAGTTGACTACGTGGGAATCCAGCGACCTAGCCATTACGCTAACTGCTGGTTCCCAATAAAATAATTCTTTAAAAAAAAAAAAGATTAGAACTTATTTGGGGTGTCCTTAGAGAAATAACAACAAATACCTAGTTTATCATCCATATTTCTCTGACTTTAATACAAGTTTTAATTTTCATTAACATTCTTATTTATTTATTTGGAGAGGTTTTTGCTATAGGGCGCATGCGCTCGCCAGAGAGACAGAGAGAGACGGAGAGACAGAAAGCGAGAAATCACCCCCCCAGGGGAATGGCCACGCCGCAATCCCTTCTTCTCCGTTCTCCTCTGGGGATCTTGGGCACACACTCACATGCGCCTGGCGTGAGTTTAAGCCACCAGGTCCAGGACTAGAACCGCGGTTGACTACATGGGAGTCCAGCGACACAGCCATTATGCTAACTGCTGGTCCCAACATTCTTCTTCTTCTTTTTCTTCTTCTTCTTTTTTTGAGAGATTTTCACTATAGGGCGAGTGCGCTCATCAGACAGAGAGAGAGAGACATAGAGACAGAAAGCGAGAAATCACCCCCCAGGGGGAATGGTCACGCTGCAATCCCTTCTCCTCCATTCTCCTCTCGGGATCCTGGGCACGCATGCACATGCGCCCGGTGTGAGTTTTAAGCCACCGGGTCTGGGACACGAAACGCGGTCGACTACATGGGAGTCCAGCAACATAGCCATTATACTAACTGCTGGTTCCCTCAACATTCTTATTTTTATAATTAATACAATTTTCAATCATTTTCCCACATAAATCTTAATTTATAAAGTTTTTTGATCTGCTTCCACAGTTATCATCTTTAATGTTGCATAATATTCCTTTGAGTTGATATAGTTCTCTATTTCTGGACATAAAGGTTATTTCTGGTTTACACTTTCTGGAGAATGTTGCAAATGGCAGCTTTTAAGTTAAGTAGCTTTTCCAGTCTCGTCTTAGATTAGCTTCTGAGAGTAGATTCTCAGGCTGGAAGTAGTAATTCATTTATTCATGTTATTTTTATTAAGCATGTGCTGTGTGCCAGACTGGGTCAAAGGTGTAGCCATTTCTGTGACAATTGATATGATTTACTATTTTTTTCCCCCACTGTGCTAGAGAATACCTTAACCCGTCAAGTCAGCTCTGAATGGTACTGCCCAACAAACAGGTGCTTCATCATTACTCATCTGGCGAGGGTTAAAAGCTAAGACGTAAATAAAAGAGTGCATGAAAAGGTGAACCTGAAGGAATGACAGTGTGTAGCTACAGGAGATTTATGTGTTGTTAGCACTACCTCACTGTTTGGATTATTTACATACTCTGCCCGGTATGATAACTAGAAGGAAACTTCGACCAAATCAGAGAGTTAAAACGCTGTACAGGGTTAAGTAGTCTTATAAGTAAGCTAGACTTATTTAAATCACCCAGAAAGCTTGAAATGTGGTTATAGCAAAACCATAATGCACAGCTTCATTTGTGTACTGAAACTTTTATTTTTTGAATTTCTATTGAATGCCTAGTATGCTAGGAAAACAAAGTTACTGCATTTTCAGTTAGTTGCATTTTCAGGGAGAGGCAAACAAATACATAGTCAGATAGTTTTTACAGCTTGTGTTGTGGGCACTGAGAATTTATATATCCAAGGAGGAGCAGAAGTTTCTATCTCTTTACCCCGATTTTACTATAGAGAAGCCGTTATTTTTCCTTTCATGGTTTATTTTTATGTCTTAAGAGAGGGGGAAAATACTTATTGAAGAGTATAGTAAATATGAATGACTTAGTAGGGGCGAAAACTTAACTCAATTTTTGAAATACACGTGTAGTTTAAAGTAAGATTTAGTAACTAAAGGACTTTTGCCCTTTGCCCATAGAATTGCAGTATGACTGACTGGCTAAAGAGAAGGTGGAGGTTGATGGTTACCTGAAAACTCACTTGTTTCTTTGTAAACGTATTTCTAATAACTGGAAATTAGAAATATTGGAAGGGACAAAAATTAAACAGTAGAACTATACATGCCGTCACTAGCCATAGCGAAACATTCTAGTGTGATTTTTTTTTAAAGAATTATTTTATTTAACTTTATTTATTTAAATTTGACCAGAGGGGGGGAGAGAGAGAGGAGGGAGGGAAAGTGAGAAAGGAAGCTGCCAGGTCAGGGACTTGAACCACCATGTCAGCTGCTGGCCCCTCTAGTATGATCCCCCCCCCCTCCGCCCCCGTCATCTAAGCTAAAGAGCAGAGAACTGGCCTACCTACTCTCCTAGGGCAATATGGAGAACCTGACAGCCTGAGTTAAGTTGTAACTGCTGGTTACTAACTATAACCTCAGAACTTAACAGCCTTGATTCTGCTTCTTTAGTAGTAACTTGGGGATGGTAATAGTGCATACTTCTTAGGGCTGCTTGATGTGGCAGATACATCTGTGATCGTCATAGCCTTTGAGCAACAATGACCTCTTCCTCCTCCTTAAAACAGTGTTCTCTCTTAACACCCAAGACTTCATACTGATTATTACCTTCTACCTGCAGCTCCTCTTCATTTGCTCTTCTAGGCTCTTCTTTTCCTATCTGATTTCTATGTTGGGGGCCCTAGGGTTCTTTCTTTTTTGTTTACTCCTTTCCAAGGTGACCTGTTAGTCCCATGGCTTTAAATACCATCTATATGCTGATGAGTCCTTATATGTCTCCAGCCATGTCCAATCCAGCTCAGAGGTCCAGATTCATGTGCCTAATTGCATCCTAGATATTGCTCCGTTAAAACATCTCTAACTGGCTCTCTGGATTGTTCCACCAAAACAAGCAAGTAAAGAAAGAAATCTTTTTTCTTTTCCAGTCATCTCCATCTTGGGTAAATAACCTCAAATCAATGACTTCTTCCTTTCTGTCACCTCATACATCCAAGCCAACAGCAAATATATCTCCAGAATATATTTTAAATCAGTTTATTATTTATATTAGTTTTTAAAAGCCATGATAGAACATGTGTGTGCATACTTGAGAATGACGGGGTGGGGCGGGGGGAGGGAGAGAGACATGAGCACCCTCTATAGGGTTCAGTCATGCTACAATCCTCTTTCTCCAGTTCTCCAGCCCATTGTATTTTGGGCACTTGAGTGTGGGCCTGGTGTGTTTTGGGTTGACTGGGCCAGGGTTTGGAACCTTGGTTGTCATGTTGAATTTTAGTTCTTTTTTTTGGGAGAGGTTTTTGGTCTTGGGCACTTGCCTGAAAGAGAGAGATAGAGAGAGAGAAAGCGAGAAATAACCCCCTCACCACCCCGGGGATGGTCACGCCGCAATCCCTTCTCCTCCATTCTCCTCTTGGGATCTTGGGCACGCACACACGTGTGCCTGGCGTGAGTTTAAGCTACCGGGTCCTGGACTCTAACTGTGGTTGACTACGTGTGAGTTCAACGATTCAACGATGTAGCCATTATGCCATCTGCCTGTCCCGGATTTTACTTCTTTTGAATAGCACCGTACCCCTGTGCCACAGAGCTGTCTCTGAATGAGTTATTTGTCATTTTCCATCTGCCTAGTCCTAGCTAACATAATCCTTTGCCATATTCATAGCCTATGAACTCTGTCCCCTTCCCATCTATTCTGTAAATCCCCACTGAGGGATTTTTTTTTTTTAAAGCAAACATCAGAACATGTCACTTCTTTTTTTAGGATCCACTAAAGGGTTTCGAAATTGCATATGAAGTAGAATTTCTATCGTGTACACATCTGAACTCAGTTTCCATAGCTAGGAAATGAGATAATTGTGTCTAACTAGAAGATAAGCTTAGGTGTGGATTTCTGCCTAGACTAGTGTGTGCACATAATAGCACTAATACATATTTGTTGGATGAACATTCAGATTAAATAGGGCCATCCACACCTGTCTACTTGCCTCTTTCAGAGCAGCATATTATAGTTTAGTATTTTCTATTTTTCATAGAAAGTCCAGCAAAGGCTTCTGGTGCAGTTATCTCTTTTAACCCCCTTTTACATTCTCCTCCTGACCTCCCTGCTTTATTCTTGATATCTGAGGGTATGTTTGGGTCATTAGGAGAAGACAGGCAAGTAAATAGGGCAAGAAACAGAATAGAAATAAAATAGGAACTCTGAGAATAGTGCTAACAGCACATTTTAAAATAAGCATTTTACTTAGAAAACGTGTAATAGTAGTAGATAGTAGAATGAGTCATCCTCTCTTCATCCCTCAGTTTGAGCAATTATCAACTTATGGCCAGTCTTCGAACAAATCTCAGTCAGTTTGGTTATTGCCTATGATAAAGGAATACCTAGGTTAGAGAGGCTTGTGACATGGATCTGTCTTACTCTGGGCATCCTTACCCTTCTGAAATGAATGGAGGACAGCTTAGATGTGATATTAAGGTTGTTAGAAAGTTTCTGGGCCAGCTGCCGTGGCACCAGCAGGAGGGTGCTACTGTGAGGTAGCTATGGCCGCACTGAAGGCCTGAGTTCACTTCCTGGTTCAACCTCAACAGGCCAGGTGTATGCACCTGTGGTCCTAGCTGATTGAGAAGTTGGGGCAGGAGGATTGCAACATGATGCAATCTGGTCAAAAATACCCTTCCCCCTTTCTCTGTGTCCCCTCCCTCCTTTCTTTGTGTGCTCTCTGTCCCCCAAAAAAAGGCAGGGAGGGAGGGAGTAATGTCGGTTCTGAAGTATCTTTTCTGATCCATTTTCTGTGAATACCTCAAGTTTCACCATTAGTTCAACCATAAATTTGCAAATTGTGAATAAGTCTGAGAAGGGGAGTACATGAAACCCATCCATCAGCAGTTATTTATATCTTAAGTAATTGGTTGATTGGTTAATTAGAAGCATGTGTGACGTGTAAGTAACCAAGAACAGTCTTTGATGGAAGGTATGAACTCTCAGGAACCTAAGGTGGGGGTAGCCAAGTAAGGGTAAGGAGTACTAGCAGAGGGCTAGGAACAGGTTGCTTTGCCACTTTGCAGCTTTGCCTCAAGGTGGTCTGACCTCGAAGGCTGTGTAGAGAGAGGACCCCCCCCCCCCCCGTTTAGGAGTGCTGCCTGTACTTTTATCTGGGTTCCTTTCAGCTGCCCACAAGAGGGTGCTTCCAGCTAATTCTGCTGCTTGTTTATTTTTAGGTATCTTGCAATATATTCAGAACTCTCCCTCCTAGTGACAGCAACGAATTTGATCCAGAAGAAGATGAACCTACCCTTGAGGCGTCATGGCCACACTTACAGGTACTTGGAATTATTTGTTATAAAAGAAAGATCTATGAACTCATTAGCCAATTAACATGGGAATTCCTTGATTTACCATAAAATCAAATTCAGAGTACATTAATGGAAAGCTGAGGATGCTTTTTATGTTTCTTTTTCTTGATCATTAGGATGACAAAGGATAAAACAAGGAGTTTCAAACCATCCCCCCAACACCATGCCACCATGTTATAGGTCTAGCCAGCAGGTCTTACTTTTTTATTAGGGCCTCTTTGTGATCCTGACCACTGGAGCCTCAAACAAGAACAGAATTATTTGCACGTTAATATTAGTTGGATGCGATTAGGTCACAGAGTACATATCTCAGTTTTAGCAGTAGGTACCCTGGGGACTAGGTATGCCTGTCTTCATGATAAACACAAATGTATTTCTTTAGTCTAGAAGGACAAAAACAAACTGGTAGCTATTTCTTTCACAGTGTGTAAAGAAGAGCAGCAGCTGAGAAAGCTTGGGTGAAGGTCAAAATGTTCTCTTGCACTGAGAAAGCCATGTCTTCCAGTCGTAGTCATTTGTCAGGATGAATCAGGGGCAGCTCCTTTCTCAGCACCAGGCCCATCCATTTCTGTATTTACTTAAACGTGCTGGTCATTTTCCAGCTCCTTTCCTGGCTGCCTTCTCATAGGACCAACGTTTCTCAAGAGAATAGAAGACTTGAAGATACTGAACCCTAAAGCCAACTTTTCCGTTGAGTCAGAATGGTCTAGGGCTGGGCAACAAATAGCAAGGAGAGAAGGGGAGGAAAAGAATGACTATTACCTTGTACATCTTTCGCCCTTAGGCAGAAGCCTCCAAAACCTTGTGCTCATGGTTACTGGTTGAATTTTTGGATAGCAAAAATCTGTGTATCAGTGAAATAAGGCCTACAGATTCTCAAGGTTTATTTTTCTATCCCTTCAGAATTTTTCACATAAATTTGCAACTTTGCCTGTCCTGTTTTGGCATCTCAAGGTTGCTACAGATGCACTTACATGTACTCTCCTCGAGTGATACAGAGAGCTTTTGGGGGCTCTGCTTTTCTCTGCTTATACTCAGGCTTGTTATACGTATGTATGCTACTACTAATGCCAAGATTGCATAAGTTCATTAAAACACTGTAGTTACCATTTTTTTTTTTTAAAGATGTCAGACATTCTCTCTGTAATCTAAGAGCTGTTTGTGCTTTACGTAGGTGTATCTGAGATTGCAATAAAATCCAAAAAAGAGGGACCAGCAGGTGGCATGGTGGTTTAGGGTACTGGATTCCCACATGGCTGACTGTGGTTCAAGGCCTGGACCTGGAGGCTTGCTTTTTCATTTTCACTGTTTCTTACCCTGTCCTTCTCTGGTCAAATTAAATAAATAAATAAATAATAATAATAAAATAAATAAATTTAAGTGAAGTTAAATAAAAAATAATTCTTAAAAAATGTCCAAAAAGGAATTATTCTTTTGAATGGGTGGACTTCTTGTCATGTGTTATTATTATTTTTTTTTAAGAGGTTTTTGCTATAGGGCGCGTGCATTCGCTGGACAGAGAGAGACAGATAGAAAGCGAGAAATCACCCCCCAGGGGTGATGACCACGCTGCAATCCCTTCTCCTCCATTCTCCTCTTGGGATCTTGGGCACGCATGCACATGCGCCCGGCGTGAGTTTTAAGCCACCGGGTCTGGGACTCGAACCGCGGTCGACTACATGGGAGGCCAGCAACATAGCCATTATGCTAACTGCTGGTTCCATCATGTGTTATTCTTGATGTTTGGCACTAATATCATTAACATTCACTAAATTGCTATGAACTGGAAAGGATTTGGAAAAAACCTGAAAAAAGAAAAAGATAATTTCCTCAGGAAAATTCCATATTTTATGGTGGAAAAGGCAGGGAATCCACATCCCTGAGAAAAGACTACTCTTGTCATTTGCAAGAGCTTTTTTGATATACTAAATCTTGATACTGTAGATAAAAAGTTTAACTTAATATCTCAGTTCATCCTTTCTTCATTTAACAACTCTATAAAATATAGGACCAAATTAATTTCTGAAACTAATATACTAAATTCCTTCACCCCACCCCAAAAGCTCATGCTGTTATTACTGTAAGAGTATTAACCCATTCGTTCATCTGACACCCTAAAACCAAACCAGTAGTGAAGAATGATAAAGAGAGTTTGCACCCATGAGGATACAAGGTCATAAACTATTATTGAACCAGCTGGTTTCATCTGTTTTGACATCTTGCTCAAGCCTGTAATCTTTCTTGTCCCTTTTTTAGCCCGGGGAAAATTTAACCAACTAATGTTGAAACAGGTAAAAGAATAGCTTAAAATGTATGAACCAACCTTCACCGATAGTTAAAGTCCGGCCAGGAGGGCCTGTTGTTGAATTCTCCACTTGTTGCTCTGTGGATGTCTTTGTGGAAGCACCTGATTTGCCTCAAGAATCCTGTTTCCTTGGTATATTCTTACTTCACAAATTAGTCACCTCTCCATTTTGATGGATAGGTAGTTTTAGTACTGACAAGAGCATTTGTTGAACATTTAAGAAATCTCTTTTTCTATTCTGATAGATCATTCGTGTCATAGTTACCCATCACTAAATCCAACATTTTACTTTTTAATTGACCTAACCATTTATTTCTTTAACCAAGCATAGCCCAGTCTTAGACCTTTTCCCCTTTTCTTAACACCATAATTAGCAGTGTGCTTACTCTTCTAGGCCACATTTTACAAGGAAGCAAAATGTAAGTACATGACAGTTGGAGAGAACAACAAAATACCTTGAGTTGTGGTGGCTGCGTTGTTGGCTGGCGGCTTTTGTATATTACTTTGAGTTATATTTGTGGCCACACAAAATCACCATTTATAACAAACCGTGAATCTCTGGGGATATTTAAAAAAAAGATAAAAGAATATTGAAGTCACAGATTTTTAGTTCAAATAGGTCAATGGGTCTATTATATGTGTGTTGTTGAATTTTTCTGTTGTCTGTATTTGGTATCTTTTAGACTGGTATCGCACAGTTACCAAGGTCATTTGTTTATTTCTTAAAATTAGTTCTGTCTTCTGAGTAGAGTACAATTTGTGTAGAAATTCTATTAATAATCAAGAATTTTTAAACAGTTATTTTATTTATGGTAGTGTGTGTGCTTGCACACACATGTGTAAAGTGGGAGAAGAGTACCCTCGACAGTCTCATCACGTTTTGATCTTTTCCCTTGCTGTCGAGATTTTGAGCTTGTGCACCCATAACGGGTATGTTTCAGGTTGGCCAGTATGGGATCTGAACCTGTGATCATCCATATGGCTTCCAGTACTCCTGTTTAGTATGTTACTGTCTTTGCCACCAGGCTGGGCCTAAGAAATATTGTAATGCTTTACACTTGAGCCTAGAAAATAGGAATGCTAAAATGTTTTTACTTAGGCTCCTTGGAGTGTTCATTTATGTGACCTTAAAAAGTAATTTATCCTCCACAGCCCCCAGTCTCTCCCATTAGAAATTCAACAGAGACTTGATTTTGAGGGGAAAACCATCTCAGTGCAGAAAACATTTGTGCTTAATAAATGTATTGAAAGAGATATGGTTAAAGCTTCAACTTGTTATCTTCTCCACATCCCTGAGAAAAGACTACTCTTGTCATTTGCAAGAGCTTTTTTGATATACTAAATCTTGATACTGTAGATAAAAAGTTTAACTTAATATCTCAGTTCATCCTTTCTTCATTTAACAACTCTATAAAATATAGGACCAAATTAATTTCTGAAACTAATATACTAAATTCCTTCACCCCAAAACTCTAGCTCATGCTGTTATTACTGTAAGAGTATTAACCCATTCGTTCATCTGACACCCTAAAACCAAAGCAGTAGTGAAGAATGATAAAGAGAGTTTGCACCCATGAGGATACAAGGTCATAAACTATTATTGAACCAGCTGGTTTCATCTGTTTTGACATCTTGCTCAAGCCTGTAATCTTTCTTGTCCCTTTTTTAGCCCGGGGAAAATTTAACCAACTAATGTTGAAACAGGTAAAAGAATAGCTTAAAATGTATGAACCAACCTTCACCGATAGTTAAAGTCCGGCCAGGAGGGCCTGTTGTTGAATTCTCCACTTGTTGCTCTGTGGATGTCTTTGTGGAAGCACCTGATTTGCCTCAAGAATCCTGTTTCCTTGGTATATTCTTACTTCACAAATTAGTCACCTCTCCATTTTGATGGATAGGTAGTTTTAGTACTGACAAGAGCATTTGTTGAACATTTAAGAAATCTCTTTTTCTATTCTGATAGATCATTCGTGTCATAGTTACCCATCACTAAATCCAACATTTTACTTTTTAATTGACCTAACCATTTATTTCTTTAACCAAGCATAGCCCAGTCTTAGACCTTTTCCCCTTTTCTTAACACCATAATTAGCAGTGTGCTTACTCTTCTAGGCCACATTTTACAAGGAAGCAAAATGTAAGTACATGACAGTTGGAGAGAACAACAAAATACCTTGAGTTGTGGTGGCTGCGTTGTTGGCTGGCGGCTTTTGTATATTACTTTGAGTTATATTTGTGGCCACACAAAATCACCATTTATAACAAACCGTGAATCTCTGGGGATATTTAAAAAAAAGATAAAAGAATATTGAAGTCACAGATTTTTAGTTCAAATAGGTCAATGGGTCTATTATATGTGTGTTGTTGAATTTTTCTGTTGTCTGTATTTGGTATCTTTTAGACTGGTATCGCACAGTTACCAAGGTCATTTGTTTATTTCTTAAAATTAGTTCTGTCTTCTGAGTAGAGTACAATTTGTGTAGAAATTCTATTAATAATCAAGAATTTTTAAACAGTTATTTTATTTATGGTAGTGTGTGTGCTTGCACACACATGTGTAAAGTGGGAGAAGAGTACCCTCGACAGTCTCATCACGTTTTGATCTTTTCCCTTGCTGTCGAGATTTTGAGCTTGTGCACCCATAACGGGTATGTTTCAGGTTGGCCAGTATGGGATCTGAACCTGTGATCATCCATATGGCTTCCAGTACTCCTGTTTAGTATGTTACTGTCTTTGCCACCAGGCTGGGCCTAAGAAATATTGTAATGCTTTACACTTGAGCCTAGAAAATAGGAATGCTAAAATGTTTTTACTTAGGCTCCTTGGAGTGTTCATTTATGTGACCTTAAAAAGTAATTTATCCTCCACAGCCCCCAGTCTCTCCCATTAGAAATTCAACAGAGACTTGATTTTGAGGGGAAAACCATCTCAGTGCAGAAAACATTTGTGCTTAATAAATGTATTGATAGCTAAAGTTTTTTTTTGTTTTTTTTTAAAACCACACTATTTTATGACTGCTTTCAAGGGACCAGAGGGTTGTAGAGCACTTTGCTACTCTTGCTGTAAAGTCAGGCCCAGAAGATGAGAACCTCTTTACTTTGTGGGAATCAAAAGATAACTGAAACCCACTTCAGTGAGATCATTTGAATAAGGCTGATGTTCTCTTTGTAAAATGAAGAGTGGGAACACTGACATATTGAAAAAAAGAACCTGTCTGTGAGGTATTAAGATTCAGGCATTATTTTGACTGAAAGAGCAATGTGTAAAACTTGGCCAGATCATTGGGAGAAAAGTTTTTCTCAATTCAGAAGTTTCAAAGAGAAAATTATAGTTTCACCTATAGAAGTAAAATGCTAATGTGAATACCTAATTAGAGTATAAAGTTAGAACCTGAAGCCACAAAGTTACTATAGGAAACATTTAAGTCATTGGTGTCTGCTGACCCTCAGAATGCCCGGAGACCTAATTTTCAGTAAACTAAAAGGTCAAAGCTGCTTTTAATAATTATACTACCTTATTTGCCCACTGCATTCACATTTGTGCTATTTGTTGTACAAACAATGGTGGTTAAAGCTGCTCTTGCCAAAGCACAGAGCAAACGTGCCAGATTGGGCCAGCGTAGTCTTCACTGCTGTGCTATTGAAGTTTCCCTTGAGGACATCCTTGAAGTAGTAAAAGTTACTAATTTTATTAAGTTCCAATCTTTGAGAACATAGTTTTAAAGGTAATCTGCCTGACAAACTAGGAAATATGCATAGGTTGTGTCTGCTGGATACCGAGATCAGATAATTATCTTATGGAAAAACGCTTGTGTGATTGTTTTCGAACTGGCAGGCTAAACTGGCTGTTTTGTCTTGAAGTATCATTTTTACTTGAAGGAACACTAACAAACCTTGGTCATCCAGATTTGGGTATTGGGTGGATATTTTCTCTAAAACAAACTGACAGTATTTGTCGACACTGCTAATATGACAGCATTTAAGCCGAATTTAGAATTAGAATTTTAGAAAATTCTAAATTTTATGTCTTGTCACCTTGAGCTTTTTAGCTTCCCAAAGATTACTCACTTTTTGGGGATAAAATTAGAGAATTTGGAAGAATGTGATTTTTAAAGACACTATGTAATGTACTATTTCAACGTTTGAAAGATCTGTGTAACTTGTGAACCAGTATTTTCTACTTACCAAATTATGTCAGTAAGTCATCCATGGAAGAAGAGCTATACAAAATCTAAGGCAGACAAATGGATTTTAGTGTAACAAAGTATAAAAAAGTTAATTAAGATGGTTTCAGATTCTACATTATAGCTAAGAATTGACAGCTTGTTGAATTTAGGTATAGTATCAAAGGGGAATAGCCACAGTTTTGTGAAAGGACTTAGAATACTCTCACTTTTTAAATTTCTAGGTCTGTGTGAGCCTTCATTTTCTTTATTTTAATGAAAACTATATGTTACAATAAGTTGAATATAGAAGCTGGTAAGAATCTGTTACAGATTTACAAAAACAAAAAACAGTGCTTCTCAGGCCAGCCAGCGGTGTGGTGATTAAGGTGGCTGAATCCCATATAGCCAACTGCACTGTTTGAGTCCCTTACTGGTAACAAAAAACACACCTGATGTGTGGGCATGCATGCCCAAAATCCCTAGAGGAGAATGGAGAAGTGATTGCAGCTGGTCATCCTCAATAGAGGCGACTTTCTCACTTTCTCTCTCTTGCTCTAGTACACACACACACACACACACACACACACACACTCTGTAGCACACTTTATTTTTTAATTGGGGGGAAGAGATACCTCTCAGTATTTATTTAGGAAAATAAAGTTATAATTTTACAAAAAATATGTATATTAACATGTAATACATTTCATTGTTTTAAAGTGAAGTAATGCATATTTTAAATGATCTGTTTTAACTTTTTTTAAAGTATTATTTAATTTTATTTATTCATTCATTTTATTTTTTTTTTCTTCTTTTTTTTGAGAGGTTTTCGCTATAGGGCGCGTGCGCTCGCCAGAGAGACAGAAAGCGAGAAATCACCCCCCAGGGGGGATGGCCACGCTGCAATCCCTTCTCCATTCTCCTCTCGGGATCTTGTGCACGCACGCACGCGCTCCTGGTGTGAGTTTAAGCCACCGGGTCCGGGACACGAACCATGGTCGACTACGTGGGAGTCCAGTGACATAGCCATTACTCTTAACTGCTGGTCCCACATTCATTCATTTTAATTTGACCAGTGAGACACACACACACACACACACACACACACAGAGAGAGAGAGAGAGAGAGAGAGAGAGAGAGAGAGAGAGAGAGAGAGAGAGAAAGAGAGAGAGAGAGCCCCAGGACTTGATCAATGGCTGGCCATGTGGGAGTGTCCAGCGCCTTATCCACCACACCACCTGCTGATCCCCAGTTTTAACTTCTCTTTTAATATATATCATATGTAGCTCATACAAAAGTTTTTTTTAGGAGAGTTCCTAATAATTTTGAAATGTAAAGATGTGAGACCAGAAAGTCTGTGACTGCTGTTTTGGGGATCAGTGATCCTGGTGTTAGTCATTGTGCAGAGGGCTTTATGTGTAGTATGACATTTGCTCTTAGGGATTATCATCCCCGTTATAAAGCTGAAGAAACAGCATTTTAGAGAAATAAACTTGCTCAGGGTTACACAGTAAGTAGGATAAAGAGCTAGGGCTTTTGACTTAGCATCTGACCCTTAAAAGTTTTGACTTTGACATGCTGCCGTTTATATACTGTACCAGGAACTAATATAATGGAGCCTATAACATAGCCTTTTTTTTTTTTTTATTAAAGAGAGAGATTTTTTGCTATAATGAACATGGGCTCTCCAGAGAGGGAGACAGACAGAAAGTGAGAAATCATCTCCTGGGGGGATGGCCACACTACAGTTCCTTCTCCTCCATTCTTCTCTCAGGATTTTGGGCTTGACTTGGCCTGAGTTTTAAGCCATTGGGTCTAGAACTCAAACAGCAATGTAGCCATTATGTTGCCATCTACTGGTCCCAAACATAGCCTTTTTCAATGCAGAGAATGTAAACAAAGATCCCCTGCTATTTATCAGAACAGTTATTTGAAGCCTACTCTGTAGATGCGACTTTTGTTCCATACCGCCATATATAGATTGGAGGAGTGTAGATTGCTAAAAGGAAATTTGGGAGTGAACATTAAATTGCTTGTATACTTTTATTATATATTTTAAGTGTATTTATTTCCTGACAGAGGGAGGGAGAGGTGTCCAGGGTCTTCATCCTGGGATCCTCTCCCTAGCCTGTAATTTGTAAGAGCACACATATCTGGAGTCTTTCCACAGGACCTGCAGTATCTTGTGGCAGTGCTCCTACTGCCTGTGCCACCTCTGCCAGAGGGTGCATGACTGAGTGGTGTGTGTGTGGGAGAGTGAGAAAGCACTCCCTCTAAAGGGAAGGCTACACTATAATCCCTTTTCTTTCATTTCTCTCTCCTTTCATGATTTTGGGATTTGGGGTATGTATGCACAAGCACCCAATACTTTTTTCAAGCTTCTGGGTCTGCAGTTTGAACAGTGCAGTCAGCCATGTGAGATCAGCCATCTTAATGACTATGCTCCTAGCTGACCCGGGCCTGCATGTCTTATCCACTGTGCTATGGAGCCTGGCCTAGTCCTATGTGTATCTTAAGATTTTGTAAATTTGCTTTTAGGAATAGTTCCTTACAAAATAATTATATAGGTGCACACTGATGTATGTTATATGATGCATATTATGGCATAATTTGATAAATAATTCAGAAACTACTTAAATGTCTAAGTGTAGGAGGTTGGTTAAATTAATTATGAAAAATGGGATTATTATACATTACGGATAATAGACTACTTACAGCTACTAAGAGTGATGGTTTAGATATTGTTGATGTAAATGGTTAACAGTATATTGTTTTAATGGTAAAATTAGCATGTAAAACTAAAAATATATTTATGTTACATTGGTATTTTGTAGAGGGAAGTCTGTACATAAAAATATTAATAATGGTTATCTCTGAATGGAAAGATTTTGGGGGACTTTTGTTTTGTTTGGTTAGATTTTCTAAGTTTTAATTTTAAAACTTAAAAACATAACAGCAACTGTTAGCCACAAGAATGGAGATGGCATGGGTTGTTGATGATATTAAAACCTGATATTTTATGCCCTGTCAGTTACAGTGTTATAGGCATGTCATGGTTTTTAATACTATCGTCAGTGAGTCCTAAATTGAAATAAACTATAATTTATTTGTTTCAGCTTGTATATGAATTTTTCATACGGTTTTTGGAAAGCCAAGAATTTCAACCCAGCATTGCCAAAAAATACATAGATCAAAAATTTGTATTACAGGTAAGAAAATTCTTCTGGCTGTATGTATTTGTATTCATTTTTTTTTTTTTTTGAGAGATTTTCACTGTAGGGCGTGTGCGCTCGCCAGACAGACAGAGAGAGACATAGAGACAGAAAGTGAGAAATCACCCCCCAGGGGAGATGGTCACGCCGCAATCCCTTCTCCTCCATTCTCCTCTCGGGATCTTGGGCATGCACGCACACGCGCTCGGCGTGAGTTTTAAGCCACTGGGTCCGGGACACGAACCGCGGTCGACTACGTGGGAGTCCAGCGACATAGCCATTACGCTAACTGCTGGTTCCCATGTGTTTTGTATTCATTTAAGACATAATTTTTCTTGATGTTTGTTAAAAAATTGCAATAACAGTTTTATTACCTCTAAATGAATAAGTTACTTTCCGTTATTGCCTATTAAAAGTCATAGATATAGGGACCAGCAGATGGCGTAATGCTTACGTCGCTGAACTCCCATGTAGTTGACTGCAGTTCGAGTCCTGGACCTGGTGGCTTAAAACTCATGCTCAGTGGGGCCGGCAGGTGATGTGGTGGTTAGAGACACTTAACTCACACATGGTCAACCACGGGTTCAAGGCCTCACAGCTTGCTTTCTCACTTTTCTCTCTCTCTGTTGCTCCCTGGTCAAGTTAAAAAATAATAAAAATAAAATAAAATAATAATTAAAAAAAAACCAAAAAAACCTCATACTGGTTGCATGAGTGTGCGTGCCCAAAATCCCAGAGGAGAATGGAGGAGAAGGGATTGCAGCGTGGCCATCCCCCTTGGGGGGTGATTTCTCACTGTCTCTCTGTCTCTGGTGAGTGTACGTGCTCTTTAGCAAAAATCTCTCTTTAAAAATAACAAGATATGTCTTTTATTTATGGTGGAAATTATATTTTAAACATTCAGGATGCTAGTACCTAAATCTTAAAGTTTAATCATAAAGGAATTTCATTTATATTCTGGTTTGTGTAAATCTTGATGTAGCTTAAAAACTTAGTTTGCATAAGGATTCTTAAAGAACTATCACATGGACCTGTGAAAATGAACAAGGAAGCCTTGGCTGAATCAGTACCACCACTGAGCGGTACTTGAATGATTTGGCTAACCACTGTGTTAACTACCACATCGGGAATAAACCTTGGGTGCCCATTAGCTCCCATTTTCCAGAATATTCTGTTTATTCACACTGATAACTTGTAAGTTGGCTTCCTGTCACTTTCTCAACCCTTTAATCTGTTCATGACTTGCCTGGGATCACCACATTGAGGGGTCTCAGTCATCGGCCTAGTTTCAAGTTCCCATCCTGGGTGTTTTGGTCCTATCTTGGGTCCTACTAGGAATGGGTAGGTCTTTGAAACTTGAGGGATTATTGCTGATGTTTTCTCCACTCTCTCCCATCCCTCTTT
>NW_006159535.1:671819-676020 GCF_000334495.1 Tupaia belangeri chinensis | reverse complement strand
TCCTTCCCATTCTGCAACGGAGTTAGGTCTTCTTTTTTTTTTTTTTTTGGAGAGGTTTTTGCCATAGGGTGCATGCGCTCGCCAGAAAGACAGAGACAGAGAGACAGAAAGCGAGAAATCACCCCCTGGGGGAATGGCCACGCCGCAATCCCTTCTCCTATATTCTCCTCTCAGGATCTTGGGCACGCACGCACACACGCCCGGCGTGAGTCTTAAGTCACCAGGTCTGGGACTCGAACCGTGGTCGACTACATGGGAGTCCAGCGACATAGCCATTATGCTAACTGCTGGTCCCGTTAGGTCTTTTTTATACCCTCACTCTCCCCCTGCAGTTTCCCTACCCCACAGACTTCCTTGGTGCCACTTGGTTCTAGTATGTTTTTGTACCTGATCCTGGTTCCCTTATAGCATGGAACCCCCTCATACTTTTCCTTTCAACAAGTCAGAATGACATTTTTCTTTTTCTTTGGGCAGATTTCTTATTTTTGGTGACTTCTTAGTAATCTCAGTTTTGGCAATCTCAATTTAAAACTTTTATTAGTTAGACAAAATTTTATTCAAGCTGTAAGGTTTAAATTTATTTTCTATAGAAGTTAGATACAGTCTTTACAATCTTTTCTGACTCATTCTCCGATCAGCGTATACAGAAACAAAGTAAGACTGAGTTATTTTACTATGATACAGTGGAAATTAGGAAGCCCTGAGTTTGAATCCTGACTCTCTTATATACTACAATTATGTGTAAGAGCTGAGAATGTGAACTGTGTGGAGTCAGAATAAACTGCATTTGGACCCTGATGGTCTGTGTACTTATATTGTGACTTTCAGCAAGTTTATACAATTGATGCCTAAGCCTGGGTTTTCTCATTCATGACATAGGCATATCTGGATAAATGAGATACTGTTACGTAAAACAGAAGACACCCCCAATTTGACAGCTGTACAATCTGCTCAGTTCAGTTGACAGTATTAACACAAAGACAGGATCCCTGTCTTTTAAAATATGATTATTTTTAATGCCAGAAGGTATGTGTCTATGTTAGAGAGAGAATGCAAGCTTGCTGCATGGTCACACCTCAGTCCTCTTTCCTCCATTCTTCCTTCCTGTCAAGATCCTGAATACATGTGTAGAAGCTCAGCATGTTTTTCAAGCTGCCAGAGCTGGATTTGAACTGCACTTGGCTGTTTGGGATCTGGCTCCCTCCACATAGTGCTTTAACTGCTGTGTGACAGGGCCAGCTCAAGGTCGCGTCTTAAGTCATGGACAGTTACGAAGCCTTGGGCAGATTATTGACCCTGAGCCTCAGTGTTGTCTTCTGTAGAATGGTGGTAAGAGTCACCTCTGTTATAAGTCACAAGTAGACTTATAAAATAAAACGAGATGGCTTGCAAAAATGTTTGCTAGTATCATATGTGGGGCATAGTATTTGCTCATTAAATATTATTCTCTTTCCACCCCTTTTCATGTTATTTTATCTGCCTACATTGTAAGAAATCTTATTTTTCTCGCTTTTAATACTAGTTTAAAAATCTTCCGTTTTTGGACAAGATTTAAAAATCTAGTATGAAACTGTATTACATTAAAATTTTGCAAAGAAGGCTTGAATAGAGAATAACATACTCCTAGATGGGAGGACTTAACCATAATAATATATCTATATAATTTCCAAATTAATTTATACATTTAGTGTAGTTATAATTAAAATTCTAGTAATTCTAGTAATTTAAAAAATTTGAAACCTTCAGAGTTTCTGAAATAAATTTTTGAAAAAGATGACTAATATTATGGTACTTTACCTGTTAAATTAAAAATCAAAAAACTATAAAAGTACTTTAATTCAAATAGAGTGGTATTGGAAGAGTAGAATAGAACATACAAGAAGGCTGGATGAAGATCATTGAGTAGGCTATAAAACCTATAGGAAGATATATCAATCAATAAGAAAATAGATTGGTCCATACGTACATTCATTGAATTGTTAAAATTGTTCTGACTAGAAAATCTATCAACTTAAATTTTGACCCAGAAATTCCATGAAAAATAATCAGATATATATATATATATAATATATGTATGAAGATATTATATTAATCATTGTTAATAATTTCTTGAAAATTAGAAATAACTTAAAAATTTCTCAGTAATAGTTGGTCGAATAACTCTGAACATTCATATTAATCATGTAGTAAAAGAATGTAATAGAGCAGGGGGACCAGCAGTTAGCGTAATGGCTATGTCGCTGGACTCCCACGTAGTCGACCGTGGTTCACGTCCCGGACCCGGTGGCTTAAAACCCTCGCTGGGCACGTGTGCGTGCGTGCCCAAGACCCTGAGAGGAGAATGGAGAAGAAGGGATTGCGGCATGGCCATCCCCCCTGGGGGGTGATTTCTCGCTTTCTGTCTCTCTGTCTCTCTCTGTCTGGCGAGCGCACACGCCCTATAGCAAAAACCTCTCAAAAAAAAAAAAAAAAAAAAGAATGTAATAGAGCTGTACATGGTCTATTTGTAAGTAAAACATGCATATATGTGATATAATTATATGTTTAATTTTTGAGTCCATGTCTTTTATTTTAGGGGAAAAGGAATGTTTGCATTTTTGTCTTAGTCCATTTGTTGTGTTTTTTTCTCAGTCCATTTACGCTGCTATAACAGAATGCATGAAACTGAGTAGTTTATAAGAATAGAAATTTATTTCTCACATTTACAAAGTCTGGGAGTTAAAGAGCAATACTCTGGTATCTTGTGAAAGCCTTCTGAGTACATTTTCACATGGAAGGTGGAAGGGTGAGAGAAAATGAACCCACTCCCCTAAACCCTTTTTGTAGTGACTTACACACCTTCCAAAAGGTCCCATCTCCTCACACTTGCACTGGGAATTAAGATTATGGCCCATAAATTGAGGACACTTTCACACTGTAGCAATATACATTAACAGTTGTGGACAGAGATATACCAAATTGTTCACTTTCTGGAAGGGTATGATTATGTGTGATGAGCTTCACTTTCTAATTGTTATATCTATATATTTTTTTCATTTAAAATAATAATGAGCCAATTCATTAAAATAAGAATAGTAAAAATTTTAATGGCAAGTCCATTCTCATTTTTTCTTTATTCATGATAGAGTGCATGTGTGTGTATCTCATGAGAGAGAGAGAGAGAGAGAGAGAGAGAGATGAACACCCTCCAGAAGTTCTGGCCACTCTGTCCCCCATCCGCTAGCCCACTGGCACTCATGCACATTCTTGGTGTGTTTCAGGCTATCTGGCCAGGGATTTGAACTGTGGTTGTCATGTCGGATGCTGCTTCTCTTGATCAGCGCATTTCCGCTCTGCCACAGAGCCATCCCTACATTCTCATTTTACTACCTTGTGCTTTCCATTAATCTTAGGTGATTTTCTGCATCAGCCTTCCCAAGACTATTTTCGTAGGACTGTGCCATTCTCTTATGCTCAATAGTCATTGTGCTTCCCTCCCTTAAGCGTTTGTGTATGTCATTTTAAAATCTGAAAAGAAAACTTCTTTTGCCACCTAACCTTTTTCAATACTTGAGTTTTTTGTCCTCATCAGAAAGCCCTATAGATTGGTGGTTAACTATATAGACTGATTTGAATTTAAGCTTTGTCATTTTTTTTTTAATTTTTATTTTTTATCATCATATCTTCTTCATATTACATTGGATTACATATAACTTTACTGTGTGTTACATTGTTTCTTCAAAAGGGAATGCCATGCACGTCAGTCAGTACAGAGACATTAATCTCCCCACTTCAACATTCCAATCATTATCTTTATTATTCTAATTATTTTTATAAAACAGTCAATTGCTATTTCTCGTTTTGCTTGTAAAAATACTTTGCCCGTCATGAAACACTTCTCGGACCAATCCAGTTGAGAATTCTATACATGTCATCATCAACAGTTAATAAGCCCTATCTGTTTCTCACTAACGTCCTGTCTCTCTATTGTTCACTTGCTATCTTTCTCTATCCTCTTCTCTTCACTTACCCCATTCCACACTGTCCTAGTCTCATTAAGTACCTTCACTTCAAGAATGGTAGAGTAGTTCCTGTTCTTCCCTGAGGCAATGCAGGGCTGGTAACCATCATCTTCTCAAGTTACAAGTTCTCAGACCTTGTTTTCCGCTTCAGCTTGCTGGTCCAAAGGCCACACGCCGGCCCTGGAGAGGCAGCTGAACGC
>NW_006159535.1:648948-671474 GCF_000334495.1 Tupaia belangeri chinensis | reverse complement strand
GCCGCGCCCGGCTGCTGGCTTCCGCCGCCAAGCTTTGTCATTTTTGAACCTCGTACTTCAGTTTCCTTATCTGGAAAGTAAATGCCAAATGTTCATAGTAATTACAACATAAGGTTGTTGAATACAGGGACTTAGAAAAATTCCTGACACATGGTAAACGTTCGGTAGATGTTAGTCTGATACCGTCACTACTATTTTTTTTAAGTTCAGTTCTTGTTTTGAGAACCTCGTTTAGCTATATTTCCTTTAATAACGTCAGTTCATGATGTCATACAGTGTTAGTCTACTTAACATGTTATGAATTATTTGAAGTCCAGTACTTATTTTGAAAATCACTGGAAACCCATGGCTCTTCTCAGGTAGTCAGCATCTTTTACGATGTTACATTTGGCCTCCCATGTGCCCAGATTCTCAACAGTTCTACCTTGCCAACTGTTTTCTTCTCATCAGTGTTGAAAATGAATGTTCAGTAGTGCGGGAAGTGTACAGTTTATACCATGCGAAAACCAGGGGGAGCACATTCAAATCACTACAGGGCTTAGACGAGTGGTACATAACAAAGTAGTCTGGGTGTGACCAAAGGGAGTGATGCAATCTGTTGACTTAGATTTGGGCCCCACTAGGCCCTGGCAGGTGATGTGGTGGTTAAGGTGTTGGACTCCCACATGGCCAACCATGATTCGAGTCCTCAGCCTGGCAGCTTACTTTCTCACGCTCCTTCTTGCTCTTTCTGGTCAAAATTGAATTATAATAATTAATTGATTGATTGAATTGAATAAATAATTCTTGAGGAAAAAAAGACTTGGGCACCACTGCCAGTCTACTCTGGTTCTTTATTGGTCTCTAGGTAAGTGAGCCAAGTGTTGCTAGATCTTCTGGTTTTATATGGGCTAGACAAAGCAGTCTTTTTTCTTCTTCTTCTTTTTTTTTTTTAAATTCAAGGGTTTTGGATTTTTTTAGGGTTTTTTTTTTATTTTAATTCAAGGATGGTATGACTAGCTTACTTGATTTCATCGTGATTTTTTTTTAAGTCTATATATAACTTTTAGCAGAGTGTGTGTGTGTGTGTGTGTGCGTGTGTGTGTATGTGTGTGTGTGTGTGTGTACACTCATCTAGGTCTTCACAAGAGATAAATATCCAGAGTATATCCAAGATAGCTCGTTGCATGGTACACTTGTGCCTGTAGTTGTATTGATTTTAGATTTAAGTAACTTGGTAAACTGCCTTCTGTAGCTGTAAGTGTGCAGACTTGCCTAAGCTTATGGAACAATTTTGTCTATTCTCAGTAGAGGTAATTGTCATGTATGCTAGGATGACTGGGAAAATGGTTTCTTTATCATTCCCCAACCCCTTCTTTAGACCCAAATGATTTGCCAAACCTTGAATTATGTAGTTGGGTGAATTATTGTGGCAAGAGTTTAGCAGCATATTTTTAAAGATTGCTTTCAACCACTCTGCAAATCTGAAAAGCAGTCACTGGTTGCTAAGAGACATACTATTCAAGTATCACCATAAACATATGTACTGCTGGAGATTGCTATTTAGCAATTTGTACTTCACATTTGCAGTTATATTTAGCTGAAAGGTACTGTAATTATAATGCAAATTATGCAAATCATCTAGCTTGTCCTTAGAAGTGACCTTTTGTTATTGTGTTTTCAAAAACTCAAGACAAATTGGACATGACATAAACCAACCTGTTGAAAATTTTAAGCTTTAAACTGAAAATTTCCAGGAGGCCTTGAATCTCAACTCCAATACAGAGAACTATTTTCCAGACAAGTTCCCTTGAATCTGTCCAAATGTTTACTTTTCTCTTTCAGAACCTATTGCAAATCAAACTTTTGAGAAATTATTTTCACCTGGGGCTTTATCAGATAGCCATTACCAGTTAACGCTAAGTCATCTTATCCTGTCCTGTCCAACATGTAACTCAAAAACCTTAAAAAATGGGCTTTAGTGCTCCTATTTCCAGAGCCAACTGCTTGGACTTGCAACTTGTGTGGTTGCACCAGGCCCTGTGCTTAGAAGGGCCCTGTGCTTGGTCTGATGCTCTGTTTCTGCCATCTTGAAATTCTTAATATTTTGTGTGTGTGTGTGTGTGTGCGTGTGTGTGTATGTGTGTGTGTGTGTGTGTACACTCATCTAGGTCTTCACAAGAGATAAATATCCAGAGTATATCCAAGATAGCTCGTTGCATGGTACACTTGTGCCTGTAGTTGTATTGATTTTAGATTTAAGTAACTTGGTAAACTGCCTTCTGTAGCTGTAAGTGTGCAGACTTGCCTAAGCTTATGGAACAATTTTGTCTATTCTCAGTAGAGGTAATTGTCATGTATGCTAGGATGACTGGGAAAATGGTTTCTTTATCATTCCCCAACCCCTTCTTTAGACCCAAATGATTTGCCAAACCTTGAATTATGTAGTTGGGTGAATTATTGTGGCAAGAGTTTAGCAGCATATTTTTAAAGATTGCTTTCAACCACTCTGCAAATCTGAAAAGCAGTCACTGGTTGCTAAGAGACATACTATTCAAGTATCACCATAAACATATGTACTGCTGGAGATTGCTATTTAGCAATTTGTACTTCACATTTGCAGTTATATTTAGCTGAAAGGTACTGTAATTATAATGCAAATTATGCAAATCATCTAGCTTGTCCTTAGAAGTGACCTTTTGTTATTGTGTTTTCAAAAACTCAAGACAAATTGGACATGACATAAACCAACCTGTTGAAAATTTTAAGCTTTAAACTGAAAATTTCCAGGAGGCCTTGAATCTCAACTCCAATACAGAGAACTATTTTCCAGACAAGTTCCCTTGAATCTGTCCAAATGTTTACTTTTCTCTTTCAGAACCTATTGCAAATCAAACTTTTGAGAAATTATTTTCACCTGGGGCTTTATCAGATAGCCATTACCAGTTAACGCTAAGTCATCTTATCCTGTCCTGTCCAACATGTAACTCAAAAACCTTAAAAAATGGGCTTTAGTGCTCCTATTTCCAGAGCCAACTGCTTGGACTTGCAACTTGTGTGGTTGCACCAGGCCCTGTGCTTAGAAGGGCCCTGTGCTTGGTCTGATGCTCTGTTTCTGCCATCTTGAAATTCTTAATAGTTTTTGAACAAGGAACACTGAGTGCTTATTTTTTAAAATTAGTTTTTTCTTTTTACATGAGAGAGAGTGTGCATGTATGTGCAGACATGAGAAGAGGGGAGAGAAGCAAGGAAGGAGAGAGGAAAGGAAAGGAAAAGGAAGAGAGACCCTTCAGGGAGTCTGGTCATACTGTGATCCCCTTCCTCCATTCCTCTAGTCTGCCTGATCTTGGGTATTCATGCCATGCCCGGCATGCTTCAGGCTGACTGGGTATTTGAACAGCAGTCACCATGTGGGATCCAATTTCTCCTAAGCGGTACATATGACTGGTCCATGGAGCTGGTCCTGCATGCTCTTTTTGCACGACCCAATTGTGTAGTGAGTCCTAGCCTATATCCTACTAGTGAATTATTTAGCATAATATCTCTTTCTCAAATTGCTGACCAAATGGTTGTCTTAAAATTTTAAGTCATAGGGGCTGGCAGGTGGTGTGGTGGTTGAGACACTGGACTCCCACATGTCTGGCCACAGTTCAAGTCTCGAACCTGGCGGCTTGCTTTCTCACTCTCCCTTTCTCTCTGTCTGTCTGTCTCTGGTCAAAATTGAAGAATAATGATGATAAATAAAATTAAAAATAAATAAATCTTAAAAAATTTTAAGTCATGAGATTTGCTTGAATCAGATAGAATGCTTAAGGGCAGGGAAATTGGCTTCTCTAGTGTGTGGAAAGAATGACTGAAATTGTGAGGAAAAAAAAAGCATTTGATTTGGGGGAGTTCATATTTATATGACTTAACACCTTTGAAATTTTTATACTGATTTTTATAGGGGTCTTGAGCTTAGAATTGCTAAGCTTATGATTGCATCCTGGGATTCTTTGTTACCACTGTGCTTTCTGAGTGGTTGCCCGTAGGTTGCCTCATTTCATATAGTGGTCCCCTTGAGTCTTTCTGATTCACTGGACTCATTGAATCATTTTGATTAAGGCAGCTGTTGGCTCTTGATTTTTGGTTCGGTGCTGTTGTCTCCATGTACATTATTTCCTCAAGGTAACGATATGAGGAAGATATTCAGTTTTCTTGTGGTGGATAGCTAACATCACAAACAAAGCCAGAAATGTGGAGCTCTGATTTTAGAGTTCTGTGATAGGATGGAAATAGTTATTTCATTGATTATCTACTTAAAGATTTCTGATATTTTCTAAAATGTTAGAGAAAAATTTTAAGACAGAGAAATGCCTTTTTTATTATAGGAGTGGGCAACAAGATTTTTTTGCTTTGCAGTCCTGCCCTTGGCTCTTAATGACTTTTAAAAATTGTTTCAATGAACAGAGTTATGCATTTTTAAAATTTCAAGTATACTTATATGGCTTATAATGAAAAAAGACAGTCCCTGCCTCATCCTTCCCCAACTCAGAGTCTTACTCTCTGGAGGTAATGACATTTAACTCCTATTTCCATAAATTTATCTTCATATTTTTAAATGTCATACAAATACTGCTATCTTTATTTTTCATTTTAGATTTTGGCTATTGACTGCCTACTAAAAAGCCACTATCTGTCTAGTTTCTTCCACATTCAGTGTACTTACACTATACAAATTAAATCAAATTATTGTGTTTATATTATCATAGATGTACCTATGTTGCTCATACCCACAGCACATAATTATATTTCTTTTCTTGTACAGCTTTTCTTCTTAAACCTGAAATTTTTTTTTTTTTTTTTAAAGAGAGATTTTTGCTGTAGGGCATGCACATTGTAGGCCATGCACTGGCCAGAGAGACAGAAAGTGAGAAATCACCCCCTGGGGAGATGGCCATGTTGTAATCCCTTCTCCATTCTCCTCTTGGGATTTTGGACATGCATGCACGTATGCCTGGTGCCTGGCGTGAGTTTGAAGCCTCTAGGTCCAGGACTCCAACCGCGATTGGCCATGTGGGGGAGTCCAGCAACGTAACCATTTTGCCATCTGCTGGTCCCAACCCTGAAATGAGTAGTTGCCATTTTTTTTTAAAAAAACTTTCTTGCTTTCCTGTGTATCGGTCACTATTTCTTCTCTTAATTCTCTGAGAGTATCATACAACTCTTCTCAGGGTGGCCACACATCAGGTAATCTTATCACTTTTCTGCTGTTGTCCCCCTGCCCCGCCTCCCCCCCCACTCCCCGACTTGAGGCCTCTTTCCTGGAGTCCTAGTCATCCTGCTTAAATTGGTTGCTTCCTCTAGGCCATATCCACAGAAGTTATCCTGGGACTTCCCGTTGACACACTTTGGACTGTGTCTTTGCATGTTGAAATTTTTCTTTTCCATTTTGATATAACATATCCTCTAGATAACTCCTAAGAACACATCAACAGGATGTTAGCTTTCTAGAATCACTCGTCCGAGAACATCTTTATTCTGCTGAAATATTAGAGGACATTTTGGCTTGGTATGAATTTATAGTTTGAAACTCATTCCCTCAGGTGTTTTAAGGAATTGCTCCATTGTTTTCCAGCATCCAGTGTTAGTATTGAGAAGGCCCACACCAGCTGAGCACTTTATTTTTTAACCCATTTTCTCTGTAAGCTTTTGAGAACTTTTCTAAGTTGAGAAACTTGGTGTGTAGGTCTTTGTTCATTTACTGTTCAGAACACCTAATGGACCATATGTATATTGAAATTTATGTCGTTTTTTCCCCTAGAAAATTGCATTGAATTCTTCCTCAGATAATTTCCTTTTCTTTATTTTCTGTTTCTTTTTCTCAGTGTTTTTCTGAAGTGTCTATCATTCTTGTATTAGATCTGCACACATCCTCTAGTTTTCTAATCTTTCTTCTATATTATAGTCTTTGTCTTATAATTATACTTTCAGAAGTAGATTTGCTCAAGTTAATGCTCCAATACTTCTGAAATGGTTATTTCTGCTATTCTGTGAATTTCCCAAAACCTTTTAATTTCTGAAGATTCACCTGTAATAGTATTCTGTTTTTGTTTCAGGGATCCCACTATCTCCTCTCTGAGGATGTTACAGTCTCGGTTTTTGCTGTTTGTTTTGTTTTGCTTTGTTTGTTTGTTTGTTTGTTTTTTTTTTTCCTTTTCCTACTCCTTGCATTATGCCTGTTTCCTCTGAGTTTCTTATAATTGTTTGCTTTGGTCTCTGTCTTTTATGTTTGAATGTCAGGTGATCCTTCACTTCTTAGCTATAGTTAGTCTACCAAAAGGCTACTTAGAATCTATGCCTATGCGTGTGTATACCCTTGTGTTTTTATGTTTGCACAGGCGACACTCGTAACTGGTGACCTTCAAAGGATAATTGGCAGGAAATTGGGAAGCCCTTAGATGTTTAATATATTTATGGGGCTTTTCTCTTGAGACTACCAGTTTCCTCAAAAAGGGACCTTATAGTTTCCTGCCTTGTACAGATTTGGAGCTCAGTCAAGAGGGTTGGCAAAGGTCTCATTCTTCAGTATGCAGAGATTTATTTTATCCTGTTGTTTTCAGTAAGTGTTTCATGTAGCTGTGTGTGTTGCTTCCAGGACTAGATACCTGCCAATGTAGTCTCTCCCAGAGTTTAGTTATACATCTTCAGTACATTGCATAGAACAGGGATCTGGGAGGTCTTGTTATTCTTCTATAAACATTCAACAAGTCCTCCTGTTTTAGCTCCTTCTCACATCCTTGTCATCAAATATATCTGGCACCTTTAGTTCTGAAGCCTTTTAAGGGTTCTCTGGTCTACATTGGCCTGCTTATTGTTGGCTTCCTTCCCTGCTGGCAGTATGGGAAAATACTTGGCAGAATGGAGAAAGAGGAAACCTAAGATAGCAACCTCTTGTCATCCACTTTCCATCTTTGAAAAGTCTACAAACATGTCATATCTTCTCTCCAGTTCTCTATTCTGTGAGTTTCTTCCATTTTTAATTCTTTACTGACAACTCAGAGAGGGTTTAAGAGGAGATAGGTTTAATCTCTCATGTCTAACTAAAAGACCTTTCTGCCTTTTTCATTTTGCCCTTCTTATCTCTCTGTAGATTTAGTATTAAATTCAAAGATGGGTTCCATGATGGTATTATTGTATGATTCATTTCTGTTGGTTAACTTCAGGAAGGTTAGTTTTTATAAACGTGGAGTCTTCATATTGACGGATCTGTCTTCGCTCTGTAACCCCCTTGGGAAAACTCTGGCTTCTTTTCTTTGACAGCAAGCTATCTATTAGATGGTGGATGGTGTAATCTACCTAGGCATTTACAAATGCTGGACTGTATTGCTTTTTTAAAAATTTTGGGGGTGAGAAATGTTTGGGAGTATATATAACTAAGCATCCTCATTTTCCTTTGAAAACCAGAGATTATTCTACTATTGTTTTTTGTTGTTGTTGTTCATTTATTTATTTTTTTAGCCTATGCATTATTGTACTTACTCTTGTCTCATACATCTTAAAATTGTCAAAAGTATGTTCTTTAGAGTGCCAAAAAATAGTTTATTGCTGCAATTCATCTTTCTCAAAGAACATGATATAGTCAATATTTGTGGCTTTGTTAAATGACTAAAGTTAGGTGCCTAGTAATGCATTTTCTTTGAGAACCTAATGAAATAATTTTTAATTATTGTGTTTTGATTAAACTCGATATTAACAATACATAAGCATAGTTGATTCAAGTTTTAATAATATTGCACACTCCCAAACCTTCTATGTTCATTGAAAATAACTCATTAATTTCCTTTACAACACTTAAAATAGAAACCAAATTTAAAAATTAATTTTAAAAAGCTAATTGTTTCCATTAACAAGGAATGGGATGGGTGGACTAGAGATCTGGTGTCATTTAGAGTATGTCATAGATAAAGAGACATTGAGCCCATATGGAGCTTTTTTGGGGGGGACTGTTGTGGCCACTTGCCTCTTCTAGATAGGGTGGTTTTCTGTGTATTGTTAATGTGTTCATCGCCTTCCCTAGTCATCTCCAGCTTTGTTCAATGATGTGTGTGTCTGGCAATGAGAATAATCCCTGAAATACAGAAAGATCTCAGTACATAGCTTTTTATTCTATTGCCAAACGGATAGAGAGATGGTGAGTGTTATTAATAGCATCTCCTATTGGGGTAGACTACTAATAGGGTAAGTAGGTACTGTCAAATCTGTCATGGGCACTCCTGCCTAAGTTGGTAGCATAGCACAGTTGTTGAGATCATGGTCATTGGGCTTTGACTGCTTGGGTTCAAATCACAGCTCTGCTACTTAGCTGTGAGACCATAGGCAAATTACTTAAATTTTCTGTGCCCCAGTTTCCACCTCTGTAAAATGGGAATAAAACCACCCTATAGTAAGAGTAATATGTGTAGATGGCTTAGAAAATTGCTCGATGATCATAGTAAGTACTGTTCATGTGTTAGCTATTACTATTATTGTTATTACTATTATTGTATATCTCTTCACTAGAATATAAACCCCTTGTCTGGCTTACTTATTACCCTAGCCCTCAAAACTAGCAAGCACTGTGCTTGGCACATAATAGATACCCAAAAATTTTTTGAGGAAGAAAGAAGGGGATTTTAAATGATGACTTATACAGCCTGGTCCCATGGCCTGGCACTTGAAGGAGCTGAATCCCACATGGCTGACTGTGTGGGACAGGTCCTGGATCCACTGACTTATAACCATGCCAGGTGTGTGTACATTATGTGCCCAGAATCTTGTCAGGATGGGGAAATGGAGGAGAAGGGGTTGCAGTGTGACTATGCCCCTTTGGGGAGTACATTCTCCCTCTCTGCCACTCTTTCTCTCTCTGGCAAGTACGAGTGCCCTTTGGTAATTGAAAAAGAAAAAAAATAATGAGTGAGAGAATCTTAAATTCTTCCTGAAACTACCTTTGACAGCTATACTGTTTTCATTTACAACAGCTCCTGGAGCTATTTGACAGTGAAGACCCTCGGGAACGGGACTACTTAAAAACAGTCTTACACAGAATTTATGGCAAGTTTCTTGGTCTTAGAGCATTTATCCGAAAACAGATTAACAATATTTTTCTAAGGTAAGTGGAGGGGTGGAGGGAGAAGGAAAAGCAGAGCTGGTATTTAAGAAATGTTAAGTAAATCTCAAATATTTGAACATGATGTACTGACTTTATTCTCCCCCTCCACTCCCCTCTCCCCTCCATTTTCTCTTTTCTCTTCTTTAAGGTTTGTTTATGAAACAGAACACTTCAATGGTGTAGCCGAACTGCTGGAAATATTAGGAAGGTAAACACTTTTTATCTAATTGCTAATCTCAGATGAATTATCATTCTGAAAATTAGGTTCAGGTGGTGCAGGGCACATACTTCACGCTGGGTATGTATATTGGGTCTCTCATTTGCACTTAGCATGTTTCCCAACTGACTCTACAAGACATGAGTTCCTGTTTCCCTCGTTCCAGAGATATGTGTTGCTAATGCCACTGGAATAACTGAAAGAGCTAACAGTTCCTTTATTACAGCAGAGACAGTACTTCTAATTGTGGTCAGGCCAGTGATTTTAAAACATCTTATTCGCATCATTTTTTGGGCTACCTGTCCATTGCCATATCTGTTGAAAGCAAGTTTATAATAAATTGGGAAGATTGCCATTTTTGAGGTGACCATGTACCCAGATATAGTTATTGAACAGCTGCTGCCTGGAATAGTGGAATTAATTGGAAAGAGACAGCTGATGTGTGAGTTTCTATCACAAGGGAGGCTAATATGGCTGGATAAGGGATAACCTAGCTTTTCCTCCTAATATGAGGAGTTAAAGAAGGTGGAATCACATCAGTTTTTTTCTCAGTGACTTCCCTAGACTGGGCAGAAATTTCAGGAATGAGAAGGAATGATGTTTGGAAATGGAAAGGGTCTTATTTAAAGAGGAAGTGAGCAAGGCAGATGATTATTTGGAGAAGGAAAAGCGGGTGAAGAAAATAAAGAATTTTTGAGAACCATTGACTAGATAAGAACACAGGAGCCTTTGTTGGGTGATCACAAGCAGATTTCCTTCTTTTCTTTTAATAAATATGTTCTTTGAAGTAACTTTTAAATGTATTCTTTGACGTGACTAAGAAATCTTGAATGCCAGTGGGGTGGGTTTTGGGTGGTTTTGGGCAAATGTGAACTGATGAAGTTTAACCAATCTCACAAGGGCAGTTCGTCTCAGTTTAGCTTGTTGTGGTAACATTGCTAATTCGTGTCTCTTTTCTTTTTCCTAGTATTATCAATGGCTTTGCTTTACCTCTTAAGGCAGAACACAAACAGTTTCTGGTGAAAGTGTTGATCCCTTTACACACTGTCAGGAGCTTATCACTCTTCCATGCCCAGGTAGAATTTTGTACGACTACTTTTGGAAGCAAAATAAAAAGTTTGCAAATTAGTGTTTGATTTTGACATTTCCTTAATTTAAAAAAATTGTTAAAATACTCCCCAAGTAAATAAAAGCGTGTCTATATTTTTTCTATGCACAGTAGAATCATGGGAGTAGTTTTAAAGTGGGAAGAGCCTTTGTTCAGTCATCTCATTTTACAGAGAACTTAGGTGACTTGCCCAAGATCACATAATTAATCATTGAACAAATGGCATATAATGCAGTGTACGTGGGCTGTTCATGTTTAGATCTCCGAACATGTTATACCATCTTTTAATGTTTCTGAACATTTTATTTCATCCTCACTTTATATTAGCCTGTCAGTTTTCGTTTTGCCCTCTCTTCTAGTTCTTCCACCATTTTTTCTTCACTTCTCTACATACAAATAAACACTCTCACAAGTAAACCAATCAGTGTTTTCACATTATGATTTTTTTTTTAGCCTTCATTAGCATACCCTGTCTGTCCCCATTCTAATCCCCGTGCTAACACTGCCTTGCATGGTAAGCATGTCACTAGGGGTAGATACATGATGAAGTGGTATTTTTAATTTTAGTATTTGGAGCCTCTGATTCCCTCTTCCCCTCCCCCCATGGGAATGTTTTGAGCTTGCATTAAAAAATGTAACACGTTTTTCTAAGCAGTGTCCTTTTTTTAAATGTGAAATTCTGTGTTTTGAGGAAAAAAATTAGTCCATATGTTTCTGATTTAGAGCATCATCAAAACGTTGTTTTGTGAGGGTATTTTTTTGGTCCAGGAATCTTTACAAGCCCTTTTACAAATCTTGCCTTTAGATTTTGAAATGGGATATCATATTTCATACTCATTTAAAAGAATTTTTACTTAGATGTGTTAGTGTCAGATCTTTTCCCATTTCTCCAGATTCTAAACTGGCAAGTATAACCTTTTATCTCCTAATAAAACTGCATTAGTTTGCATGTTTCGTTTCAGGCAATCAGCCAGGTTTTCAGAAAAGGCCTACTTCCTGTATAGGCCTCAGTAAGACCCAGTACTGTAGACATTAGCAAAGAAAAGAAGCCAGTGGTGAGATGTAGCTCAGTCTTTATGTAGATGAGATACTTTTAGAATACACTGCGACATTTCATTTCTGCTTGCCATTAGCTGGATACTTCATGTCCTAGTACAGTTTTTAATAGCATTTCCCTGAAGCCTTATTAATATCAGTCTTTGGCTTGAAAAAAAAATTTTTTTTAATTTGGTACTATATGTATTTTATTTTTATTTATTTTTTTGGAGAGGTTTTTGCTATAGGGCGCGTGTGCTCGCCAGAAAGAGACATAGAAAGCGAGAAATCACCCCCCAAGGGGGGATGGCTACCCCACAATCCCTTCTCCTCCATTCTCCTCTCGGGATCTTGGGCACACACGCATATGCGTCCAGCCTGAGTTTAAACCACCAGGTCCAGGACTCAAACCACAATCGACTGCATGGGAGTCCAGTGACATAGCCATAACGCTAACTGTTGGTCCCTGTATTTTATTTTTATGATAGTTAAAATAAATTGAATGTGAGGTTATTAAAATCAGAGATCTAGATTTAAAAAAAATATATTAATGAGAGGGGGCTGTGATTTTAGACATCATATTGAGATTCTCTTGCTCCAGCTTCCCAGTTAGCTAAGATCATAGGTGTGAGTCACTGTACCAGGCCTGTTTAGGTTGACCTAGGAAACAAACCTAGGCCTCCCATGGGCCTCAGCCACTTCACAGCTGAGCCTTCCATCTTGTGCCACCGTAGCTGGGCCTAGAGTCTGCAAACTTTTTAGGAAGTTTTAATAATAGATCTTTTGAGCCCTTACTATATAGAATTTATAATTTTTTGTTTGTTTGTTTCTTTAGCTGGCATATTGTATAGTACAGTTTCTGGAGAAAGATCCTTCACTCACAGAACCAGTAAGTGTTTTTTTTCCTTAATTTCAAAAAAACTTTAGAAAACTACCTTTCCTAGAAGTGAAAATTATGAAAAATTAAATGTCATTTGTTTTTCTGCTTTTCATTTTAGGTCATTAGGGGGTTAATGAAGTTTTGGCCTAAAACATGTAGTCAAAAAGAGGTAAGTGCTTAATGTCCCAAGTGTTAACAGCTCACTTTGCTGAATGCCAGGCATCGGGCCAAGTACTCATAAAGATGCATCATCTAGGCCTAGCTGTGGTGCTGAACGTGGTAGGGTGCCTCCTGCATGTGGTTCCACTGCCTGGGAAGTCTGGGTTCAATTCCTAGATCAATGTGAACAGGCCTGGTGCAGTGATACATACCTAGTGGGGAGGGAGAGTCATGGCACAGCAAGACCCTTTCAAAAATACCTCATTGGGGCCAGCTAGTGTTGTGTTGGTTAAGGTGGCTGGATCTCACGTGGCTAACTTTGTTGTTCAAATCCCGGACCTGATGGCTTGAGAAATGTGCTGGGTGTGTATACCCACCCAAAATTCCCAGAGAAGGAAGAAATGGACAAAAAGGGATGGTGGCATGACCATGCCCCATTCAGGGCAGTGTGCTTTCTCACTTTTCCTCTTTTTTTCTCTCTTTTTCTGGTGAGTGATGTACCCTCTGGCAAAATTTAAAATTATAATAATAAAATTAAATTAAAAAAAAACATTTTCTGGGATCAGTAGGTGGCAAGGTGGCCAAGGCATTGGACTCCCATATGACTGACTGAGGTTCAAACCTTGTGGCTTGAAACTCACTCTGGGCATGTGTGCATTTGTCCCCAAAATTCCAAGAGAAGAATGGAGGAGAAGGGATTGTGGCATGGCCATGCCCCTGAGGGGTGATTTTTCACTTTCTCTGTCAGTCTTCAGCGTACATCCCCCTAGGGCAAAAACCTTTTTAAAAAATCCTTCTCTTTTTCCCCTTTCTCTCTCTCTCATTCTCTCTTTTTAATTTGCCACAGAGTATGCGCACTCATCAGAGAGAGACATACAGGGAAAAAGCAACCCCTCAATGGGCGTGGTCACACTACAATCCCTTCTCTTCCATTTCTGTCTTGTTGGGATTTGGAGCACGCATGCACATGTGCCTGGTGTATTTTCCAAGCTACCAGGGCTAGGATTTTAACTTTGATCAGTCAGTGGGATCAGGTTCCCTTAACTACCAGGCCATAAGGCTGGCCCTCTTATTTGTCATGGGAAAAAAAAAAGAGCATTATATCATCTAAACCTCATTGTAGCTCTGTCAGGCAAGATTGTAAATCTTGCTTTATGAGTTAGAAACTGAGTCTTAGAAAAGTTATGTAGCCTACCTCAGGTACTAGTAGGAATGTTGATTAGGCCACACCCACCTCCCTGACTTTTGAATCCTAAGTTAACCACTGTGCTATTTAGCCTCAGGTCAACCCAGGCCTACCCCTAGTCATCTGTCTAGTTGTCTAGCTCTGTTAATGTCATTTTTCTAATGACCCACTTCATACTTAGGCGGTTTTGCTGTCACTGTAGATATTAGAGGAACTTGCCCCAATACCTAGTAGGTATAACCTTAAAATATACAATAGGCCTTTAGTCTCAACTATTCACAAATGGCCTTGGAGAGTCTAGATCTACAATCTACAATCGTTTGTACCACTGCTGAGAATTCACCAGGCATTTACTACTCTGTGTGTGTGTGTGTGTGTGCGCTGGAAGAATAAGTCTTACAGGCTTATAGGTGAGCCTAACAGACATCTGGGCTGCAGCCACTCTTCTGACATGTTAGAAACTATGTGGAAATGGCTCAGAACAAAAGGTCATCTCTTAATTTTATATTTTGGGTGAATTTTGAGAGAACTTTGTGTGTACCTTGATAAATGCAAGGGTTTCCTATGCTTTGCTTTTAACAGAAACACTTAAGTCAGCTTTAATACTCCAAATCCTACTTTATACAGTTACAAAAAAATCATCTAATTTCTTAAGACCTCCTAGGTAAAATTAAATGATGTGTTGCTACCCAGGTGCATCTCAAGATATGAAAACATTGTCATTTTCCCTATTTCAATTGTGTACTTATTTTCTGAAGTAACGAGTTTTTAAAGGCTAAATAGGTAACTGTTTTTTTTTTTCTTTGTCATTTTTTTCATTATCTTTAACACAGTTGACTATAACATTGATTTGGGTTCCATATCATGATTGAAAAGTTTTGTTCGTTGAGGCACAAAATGCTGAGGCCACGAGATTCACTGTGCTTGATAGAGGACAGCTGTGTGTGTGCAGGTGTGGGCGTGCCTAGTGTGTGTGAGTGTAGAGAACGGGTTAGCTGTGCTAATGAGTTTAAAGCAGCCTCGTGTGTGAATGGGTTCACTCGTGTTTCTCAGACTTGACTGTTGTATCACAGAGGAGTACCGGGCGCATACCAGGGGCTGTAACCATTTGGCAAATGACCGTGAACTTTTGCACATCTATGCAGGAAGGCCACCCTCCCACTAGTTTTTTAGAAAAGGTCTGGTGGAGATGGGGGGCTGGACTGTTGGGAGTTGAGAGGAGAAACCTCCCAGGGAGGCTCCTGTTTCCCAGGGGCTCGGTGCAGTGTGTATGTGCCCATTGTGTTTTGTTTTGTTTTGTTTTTGAGAGAGAGATTTTTGCCATAGGGCATGTGTATTCACTGGAGAGACAGACAGAAGGTGAGAAATCAACCCCCAGAGGGGATGGCCACGCTGCAATCCCTTCTCCATACTCTTGGGATTCTGGGCATGCACACACTCGTGCCCTGTGTGAATTTCAAGCCAACAGGTCTGGGACTTGAATGGCGGTTGACTACGTGGGGGTCCAGTGATGTAGCCACCACATCATTTGCTGGTCCCAGTGCCCATTATTTCATGTAATATACAGTTGAGGTTTTATTTTGTTATTATTATTTTTTAATGAATTGGGTAGAATCATATTTTCAATGATATAAGGAATTTTTAATAAGCACTGAATGGAGACCAGCAGATGGCGTAATGGCTGCATCGCTGGACTCCCATGTAGTCGACTGCGATTTGGGTCCTGGACCTGGTGGCTTAAACTCAGGCTGGGCACGTATTCGTGTGTGTCCAAGATCCCGGGAGGAGAATGAAGGAGAAAGGGATTGCGGTGTGGCCATTCCCTGGGGGGTGATTTCTCAGTTTCTGTCTCTTTGTTTCCCTCTTTCTGGAAGCACATGTACCCTATAGCAAAAACCTTTCCAAAAAAAAAAAAAAAAACTTAATGTATGTTGAATTCATCATGAGATGTGAACACATTTTAACATGGGATGATATCTGGTTCGCTTATGTTTGGTTTTATGTACGAAGTTTTCTTAAAACAGCACAAGCTCATTTATCTTCATTGTTCATATGGATTTTTAAATTAAGTGCCTCAGATTTTGTATTTTACCTGTCTTTATAGGTCATGTTCCTTGGGGAGCTGGAAGAAATACTGGATGTGATTGAGCCTTCACAATTTGTTAAAATCCAAGAACCTTTGTTTAAACAAATCGCCAAGTGTGTATCTAGCCCCCATTTTCAGGTTAGTGGGAAAGACCCATAGTGGCCTAGATTGCAAAAGTTATTTTGGTTAAATGTTGTGTTGAAGGATATAATGGGCACTAGTTACCAGGTTTTTTTTTTAGTTTGCTGTGTGCTTGTGTGACAACAATAAATTTAACAGTACCTCCTTCATCTTGAGCACTGCTACCTGGCAACAGTTGTAATGGTGCTTTCGGTCTCATAACACTGCAAAGAAGGCATTGTTGCTTTTACAGATTTGCAGATGTGAACACCGAAACTCTGGAAAGTGGCAAAATATACTTTTGGTAAATTGCTGAACAAGAAGGGGGCTGGTAGTGTTCCTCTGTTTAAGAAAGAAACCTAATATTATTAGGAAAAAGAACGCTTATATTGTATACTGTGCAAGATGTTTTATAAGCTTCACTCTCCTGTAAAGCTTTTTTCCTGTTTCTAGATGATAAAATCTGAGGCTCAGCGAATGATTTGCTCAAGATTTCACCTTAAATAGGAAGTAAAGTCAAATTTTGATCTTAGGTGTAGTTTTTTGCTAAAGCTGGCATTTGACTTTCCTGTGACACCGCTCTGCCTCCTGGTGGCCACTCGGGGAGAACACAGGGAAGGAGAACTGGGCCGCTGTTTTCCTTACTGGGGCCATTGATTCCAGTGCTACAGAGCCACACAGGAGGAAAGAGGGCGATCTGGGTTGCGGTTAGGTTCATCCTTCGCTTGTCTCACTGAAGGTCCAGCTCACGGATCTACAGAGATTTACTTTTACAATCTATAGAGATTGATTTTTCACTACTGCCTGCCAACTTGAAGAGATTATTCAGATTATAGCTTGTTGCACAGAACCATACCTCTGGTAGGTTCATTTGATAGTGGGCTTTTCCTCTAAGCTGTCATTGTCCTACATAATTAGAGGCACTGACTATTGTGGTTTTATTTATTTATTTATTTATTTTGAGAGGTTTTTTTTGCTACAGGACACGTGCACTCGCCAGACAGACAAAGAGAGACAGAAGGCAAGAAATCACCCCCCAGGGGGGATGGCCACGCCGCAATCCCTTCTCTTCTGTTCTCCGCTCAGGATCTTGGGCACGCACACACATGCACCTGGCGTGAGTTTTAAGCCACTGGGTCCGGGACGTGAACTGTGGTTGACTACGTGGGAGTCCAGCGACATAGCCATTACGCTAACTGCTGGTCCCATTGGTTTTAATTTTTGACCTAAAGACATGTGAGTATGTTATCTTATGACAATCTAATTATTGTACCACAAAGCCAAAAAAGAAAAAAAAAAAAGGAGAAAAGAAAGGTAAAAACCATTACACAAAGTATTCAGATGATAAAACACATGGCAAGGAGAAAGAAATGTAGAACTTTATATAGAAGGTGTTCCATTATTACATGGATTCTGTAGTGTTCCACCACTTGGATTGTTTACCTTTTTTGTTTTCTTTTGATCAAGATACTTGGTGTTATGAAGGTCCAGAGCAGGAATTTCTCTTTTTTAAAATTTAAGTTTCATTTATTATTAATGGCAGGGTGTGTGTGCCAGAGAGAATAAGAGAGAAAGCACCCTCATATCTCTGCTGTGTTTTCGGGCCATGTGGCTTCCAGCACTAAAGTTCAGTTTGTTATCAACTGCACCCCCAGGCTGGACCAGGAACCTCTTTTAAAATGATCAATACCAGGCGGCTTAAATAATGTTTAGAAAAAAGAGACAGTGTCTCAGCTCAGGGTGTCATAACAAAACACCGTAGACTGGTTGACTTAAACAACAGAGATGTGTTTATCACATCCACAGTTAAGACCAAGGTGCCGGCTTGGTTGGTTTCTGGTGAGGGCCCCATGCTCTGGCAGGTAAGACTTCCTCCTCACTGTGTGCCCCTGAGGCCTTTTCTCGGTGTGCGCACTCAGAGGAGGTTGAACTCTCTTTCACTTCTTACAAGGCTTCTGGTCCTTTCTGGTTAGGACACCACCTTGTGACTTCATTTAACCTTAATTACCTCCTAGAAGTCCTATGCCAAATACGACCACATCGGGGTTCGGATTCAACATATGAATTGTGGGGGAGCACAATTCAGTTCATAGCAGAAAGAAGAAAGAATTTTCTTTTTCTTTTTTTTTGGAGAGGTTTTTGCTATAGGGCGCGTGCGCTTGCCAGACAGACAGAGAAAGATGGAGAGACAGAAAGCGAGAAATCACCCCCCGGGGGGGTGGCCACGCCACAATCCCTTCTCCTCCATTCTCCTCTCGGGATCTTGGGTATGCATGCACACGCGCCCAGCGTGAGTTTAAGCCACCGGGTCTGGGACTCGAACCGCGATCGACTACGTGGGAGTCCAGCGACATAGCCATTACGCTAACTGCTGGTCCCAAGAAGAAAGAATTTTTAATCACTTGATGGAAGTAAAGCAGAATAAAGAAAGAGCCCCTCCCCCTTTGTTTTTTTAAGTTAAGTGTTCATTTGTCCATCTGGCAAACATTTGTAGTGCCTAATCTGTGTAGCTAGATCCTGTCACTACTTCCCCCAGGTGTGGCGTTGGGGTCTGAAGTCTCTAAGCTGGTGACGCTGCCACTGTATGTTCAAGACAGGTTTCGGGAAGGTGGCGGCTCTGTCCTACTGTTAGACATAGCATTGGGTTTTCGGAAAAGTCATGATAGATTTTTGCATAGAAAAAAAAATACATCATGACTTTTCTGACAACTCAGTAGTTTTTTTATTTTGTGTGAACAGTGCTTTTCCACTTTGAGGGGCTTGATACATCTTTTCTTTCTATAAGTGATTACACATATTAAAAATAGATACATGAAGTTAAAAATAACCTGTTAGCAGGGCTGGCCTCATAGTCTAGTGGTTAAGGGAACTGGGTCCAAGCTCTGTCACACATGACTCACTGTGCAGATCAAGTCCTGGTCCATGCAACTTGAAAAACATACCAGGGCTGTGTACGTGTGTGTCCCAGATCTCAGCAGGGTGGACAAATGGAGGAGAAGGAATTGCAGCATGACCATTCCCCACTGGGTAGTGCTTTCTTCCTCTCCCTTTCTCTCGGTATATATACCATCTGACAATTAAAAAAAACAACAACAAAAAACTTAAAAAGCAGGTAAATATTAGACTCATAATTAAATATAGGAAAATCTTTCTCTTTTTTTTTTTTTCTTTTTTTTTTGAGAGATTTTCACTGTAGGGCGTGTGCGCTCGCCAGACAGAGACATAGAGACAGAAAGCGAGAAATCACCCCCCAGGGGGGATGGTCACGCCGCAATCCCTTCTCCTCCATTCTCCTCTCGGGATCTTGGGCACGCACGCACACGCGCCCGGCGTGAGTTTTAAGCCACCGGGTCCGGGACACGAACCGCGGTCGACTACGTGGGAGTCCAGCGACATAGCCATTACGCTAACTGCTGATTCCCAATATAGGAAAATCTGAGATTCCTTTTTTACTAACATCTTCCTATGTTCTCTTTGGAAACTTCTTTTTCAGTTGTTAGTTTTAGGATAGCCTCATTCCCATTTCTCTTCTCGTTCTCTCCTCCCTTCTGTAGTGCCGACCTTGGTCAGCCACACCATTTCCGTTAATGGCTTTCAAACTCATTGTCCACACCAATGCCTCTGCCCTTCTTTCCTGGGATTCCCTTTGCCGGGAATGACTTTTCCTTCGTCCTTCTGAGCCCAGCTCATATGCCATTTCCTATGTTAGGTTTCTGCCACCTTCTTTCCCCGTGTCATCAGATTGTTCTAGTCTTTCTTCTGACTTGTTATTCCTGTATCTGATACAGCATTGGTCACGGTTTACGTTGGGTAGGCTCTCCTATGTCTGCTTCCCATGCAGTGTGTGAACTCCGTAGAGACGGCAGTAAGAGCTTAAGAGCAGAGACTCCGGAGGCTGCAGCCATTAGCCATGTTATCTTGAGCCAGTCATTTGTCTTCTGAGCCTCAGTTTTTGCTTCCACAAATTAGAAATAACAGTCCAGTTCTGTTGTTGTGATGATTGATAAACATAGAACACTTAGCACAGTGCTTGCCTTGTAGCGAACTTCCAGCCATGGTGTTCTTTATACTCTTAGGGTCTAGAACCTAAGGAATCCCCCTCCTTTTTTTTTGAACCAAGTGAATAATGTAAATGGAAAGGTTCTAATTTCTCAGAATCTAATGGTGGTGCATTTTGTACCCTTTGTTTTCTTCTAAAACACAATTTCTTCATCTGTATGAATGAAGCCACTCCTTTTGTTTTCTTTCTTTTCCTCTCTAACTGCCAGTTTTAGAGATTTTAGGTTAAGTTTTTGAGCTATTTCGTTGAATTCATGAAATCTAAAATGAGCATCTCAGGCTCAGCAGACCAAATTAGAGTCGATTTATAGCGTAGTTCTGAGATAGCAAGCAGGTGTGCGTGCAGTGTGTCCTGAGCCCAAAATCTGAGCAGTCATCTGGCTTGCCTGTTTCAAAAGAACACACCAGAAATGAGTTCTGGAGAGAGCCTAGGCCCTAGACTTGGGTCCCTTTCTTTTACCACTTATTTGCAGTGTCACCTTGGGTAGATGACGTAGTCTCTCTGAACCTCTAAGATGAGCACAGTGGTGCCTACTCCTGATGGGTGTAAGGACGGTACATTCTACCTGCAGTGCAGGCACAGTGCCTGGCCAGATGAGGTGCCGTTAGCAAATGCAGTTGCTCTGTGGGGCTGGGCAGTGGTGGGTTTTCCTCAACAGCAGTGACTGAATGCCAGCCATGTGCTGGGCCCGTGGTTGATCTGAAGGGTGCGGGATGAAAGCGGCGAGCCAGGAGAGGGGAGCGAGAAGGTGGCCAAAGTGATGGGGGAAAGTGTGGTATGTGGAAGTAGGGTAAAGATGTTTGGAGCTTGGGAGCTGCGTAGGGAAAATACAGAATCAGATGACGTGGGCAGAATAAGAGGAAAACTAAATTAACAGATAGGAAAACTTACATTTTTCTTTTTCCAAATTGATAAACCACTTTGAAACTTAATGAGAGATTTTAAATTGCAAAAATGTAAAATGTGATTCATATTTAATTTTTCACATGATTGAGTGCCTTTTAAAAATTGTCTTTTAAAATATATTTGTTTGGAAAAATGATAATTTTCTCTCTCTTCTCTCTCAATGTTTTTTTTTTTCTCCCCCCAAAGGTGGCAGAAAGGGCACTCTATTATTGGAATAATGAATACATCATGAGTTTGATAGAAGAAAACTCTAATGTCATCCTTCCCATCATGTTTTCCAGTCTTTATAGGATTTCGAAAGAACATTGGAATCCGTAAGTTTTCAGTTTTTTCTCCTTTCTTCCTACCCTCCTCCTTTGTTTTCCTTTGACATTTTCTCCCTTCCTTCTTCCTCTTTTGCTTAATAAAAAGTCCTAAATGCTTACTGCCTGCCAGATGCTGTGTCTGTTTCCGAAGACATAAAACCCCTCCATTGTAGGAATTCACTGACTGGCTAGGGAGAACCACAAGTAAACAGATAGTTACCAAACCACCAAAACATTGCTGCTTTGTTAAAGTACCTGTTTACTTATATATTTTGGGTTGCTCTGGAACCAAGATGAGAGGTTTGTGAATGTTAATTAAGTGGTGATGTTTAACTGAATCTTAAAAAAATGCTGACAGGTGGCTGGAATGGGGACTCATTTTAGATAGTGGGCCTGTCCATCACATGGGAAGGCACCAAGAAGTACAAGCACCTGTCAAGCCCTGAAACCTGTGGGCTTGGGAGGACTTGAGTCACAAGGGCTTTGGGGATGCTGCTGGAAGACAAAGTTAGAAAAGGGAATGGGGAGACCAGCAGATGGTGTAGCAGTTACGACGCTGGACTCACACATGGCTGACTGTGGTTTGAGTCCTGGACCCTGAGCGTGCATCCTGGAAGGAGAATGGAGGAGAAGGGATTGCGGCGTGACCATCCCCCCTGGGGGATGATTTCTCGCTTTCCCTCTCACTGTCTCTGTCTCTCTCCAGTGAGCACACATGCCAAACGGCAAAAAAACAAAAACAAAACAAAACAAAACAAAAAATCCTCTTAATTCTTAAGAGAGGGACTAGCAGTTAGTGTAATGACTATGTCACTGGACTCCCACATAGTTAACCGTGGTTCAAGTCCTGGACCCGGTGGCTTAAGCTCGCGCCAGGCATGTGTGTGTGTATGCGTGCCCAAGATCCCAAGAGGAGAATGGAGGAGAAGGGATTGTGGCGTGACCGTCCCCCCTGGGGGGTGATTTCTTGCTTTCTGTCTCTCTGTCTCGCTCTGTCTGTCTGGCAAGCACACGCGCCCTATAGCAAAAACCTCTCCAAAAAAAGAAAAAAGAAAAGAGATAAAGGAGTGGGGCCTGCAAGAGCTTTCATCAGGTGGGTGATAAGGAAACATTTAAGGTGTGTAAAAAGGAAAGTGGTCTGAATAGATTTGCATTTTTAGTAAGATCTATTTCTTTCTTTCTTCTTAGTTTTTTCTATAGGGCACATGGGCTTTCCAAAGAGAGAGAGAGACAGTGAGAAATCAACCCCCCAGGAGGGCTGATCATGCCACATTCCTATCTCCTTCAATCTCTTCAATCTCTTTTTAAACTTTTTTTTTTTTTTAGAGGTTTTTGCTATAGGGCACGTGCGC
>NW_006159535.1:647571-648878 GCF_000334495.1 Tupaia belangeri chinensis | reverse complement strand
CCCCCACCCCGTGATTTTCAAGCTTCTGGGTCCAGGATTTGAACTGTACAGTCAGCTATGTGGGATCCAGCACTTAACCTCCATGCCACCTTCTGGCCCACAAGGTCCATCTGCTGGCCCACAAGGTTCATTTCTTTCTTACTTTTTTTCTTTCTCTCTCTCTCTCTTCCTTTCTTTCTCTTTCTTTTTCTTCTATGTTTGATCAGAGAGGGACAGAGTGAGAGCGAGCAAGAGAGACAGAAAGTGAGAAAGCAAGCCACCAGGTTCAGGACTAGAACCATGGTCACTCATGTGGGAGTCCAGTGTCCTTAACCACCATGCCACCTGCCAGCCTTGGTCCATTTCTTAATAACCAAATCAGTCATTATACATACTTTTTAGGAAAAAAATGTTTAATCTTCCAGGAGGAGTTATCATTCAGCCCTATAGACGTTAAAGCATTTTGCATTCAAATGGCTTTATATATTTCTTTATGGAATAGAAGGAAAATTTAATGTGGCATTAAAAAGTTGGTAGATGTAATTCAATATATTCATATATATGTCTTAATCATTTTTGTATGCAATTGTAAAGTACCACATTTCTCATTTACAAATTTGCCAAATTTTTATTAAGAGACCTTGTGAAGATAAAGAGCTGATATACAGGGAAGCACAGGAGTGTGTGTGTTTCAAAGTGGAAGCAGAGTTATGTATATTTTTGCAAAGGACAAAGCTGTTTAGCCTCTAGCAGAGGTTGTCAAACCTATCATGGCACAGTTCTCACATTGCCCAGGAATTTATTCTTCCCCTGATAAGTATGGACCACTATTTTGACTGTTCACCTGTAGGATGGTGTTCATGTCCATCACAGCTTGCCAGTTATTTTAGCAGGCCTATTGGGTCAGCAATGGGAGTAAGCAGGAGTAAGTGGACTGATGCAAATTATAATTCCCAAAATAACTCTTAGTAGGCTGTCCAGCTTAGAGGGACTTAATATCCCATCTTTGAATATTAATTTTATATACATATAAAATGTTTATTTTTAGGATGAAGTTTATTTTTCTTTTTTTTTTCAAATTTTTTCTTTATAAGAGGTTTTCGCTATAGGGCACGTGCACTCACCAGACAGACAGACAGAAAGTGAGAAATCACCCCCCAGAGGGGATGGTCATGCTGCAATCCCTTCTCCATTCTCCTGTCGGAATCTTGTGCACGCACGCCCGGAGTGAGTTTTAAGCCACTGGGTCCAGGACATGAACCGCGGTCGACTACGTGGGAGTCCAGTGACATAGCCATTACGCTAACTGCTGGTTCCCTCCTTTTTTT
>NW_006159535.1:606380-647560 GCF_000334495.1 Tupaia belangeri chinensis | reverse complement strand
AAGAGAGGTTATTGCTATAGGGCGTATGTACTCGCCAGAGAGAGAGAGAATGAGAAGTCACTCCCCCCAGGTGGGGATGGCCTCTCAACAATGCCTTCTTCTCTATTCTCTTGGGATCTTGGGCGCCTACGCACACGCGCCTGGGCAGTTTTAAGTTGCTAGGTCCAGGACTCGGGAATCCAGTGACGTAACCATTATGCCATCTGCTGGTCCTAAAGTTCATTTGTTTTTATACTTGCCTTTTTATTACATAAAGTTATCTGATGCCCACAGGCAGAGTCTATTCTTGGTACTGGTAATCAGAAAGGAACAATTAGATTTTTTTTCTCCTAATCCTGCCATTCCTCAGGGAGATATCTTGCTTTGAACAGTAAAGAACATTAACGTCTTCATATGGAAATGAGCTATTGGTCATTCTTAGTGGTTCCAACCAAAAAGTGTATTGGGTCTGATGCATTTTTCTTTTTCTTTCTTTTTTTTTTTGGAGAGGTTTTCGCTATAGGGTGTGTGCGCTCGCCAGACAGACAGAGACAGAGACAGAAAGCGAGAAATCACCCCCCGGGGGGATGGTCACGCCGCAATCCCTTCTCTTCCATTCTCCTCTCGGGATCCTGGACACGCACGCACACGTGCCTGGCGTGAATTTTAAGCCACTGGGTCTGGGACGCGAACCACGGTCGACTACGTGGGAGTCCAGCGACATAGCCATTACGCTAACTGCTGGTTCCCTGATGCATTTTTCTGATGCATTTTTGTACAGAAAAACATAAAAGAAAATACATCGTTACTTTTCTGACAATCCAATAGTACCGAGTTTATTCAGGCAAAAAGTTGTGCTTTTGCTTTCTTCTCTCAGCATCCCATTTGGTAAGACTAACCTATATTTTCCCTTCTCTCTGTGCTTCACAGGGCTATTGTGGCGTTAGTATACAATGTGTTGAAGGCATTCATGGAAATGAACAGCACCATGTTTGACGAGCTGACAGCCACATACAAGTCAGATCGTCAGCGGTAACTTTTTAAAGCTTTTTTGTCAGCTGTGCTTAAGACTCTTGAGTTCTTTTCTTGCTCTTTGCTGAAGTTGCCTAATTACACCCAAAATCATAAACAAAACATTTTTATTTATTTATGTATTCATTTTGCATGCTCATTAGCTATGTCCTTATTAGTGCATCACTGAATAACAAAGCTCCGTTTCAGTGTCATCTTGATAAAGCCTGCTTTCATCCTTCCCTTCAGTGATACTTCAGTTCTGCTCTAGATGAGAGCCTGGCACATAGCAGACATTTCAGGCAAATGTAAGGGGACCATCAGGTAGTTTGCCACCTGTATTTGCTCCTGTTCTGAACTTGCTTGAGCTAGAATTGAGCTGATTTTGTACCTCATTCCAGCAGCAGGAGGGGAGAGACATCAGGTGTTTAAAATCTTTGGCTCATAACTTAATTTAGTCTTTTCTAGCACCCAGCAAGTTCATTACCATGTATAACAGTATTATATAAGTCTTGAAATGTTTATTAGGATAGGGAGCAAAAACTAGTGGAAGTGTGTACAGTAAGTGCTTATGGTTTAGTATAGCTTCTCCTGCTTTCATTTACATATTTCCTCAATTTTTTATCGTTTGCCCAATGTGTCCAGTTTTCCTAAAGATGTACCTGGAGAGATTAGGGAAAGCCTTGGGAGCTATTAGTAGTTGGGCCTCTGATTTGGTGTTGATCACTTGAAACAAGTTTGGGTTTTGTATATCATAAAACCATAGACCCTAGAACATGCCAGTAGTTTGTGCAAGGGTTCATACCCAGGCCTTGCTGAATCTCCTGAACACAGGCCCTCTGCAGGTCCCCTTTTTCTTTCTTTTGCCTGATTTTGAATGTGTTACTTGTGTTTTACTGCTAAAGGAGCAATGAAGGGAAAGGTTGAGCGGCAGAGGGCAAAGGAGCAGTACAGTTATTTTGTTATTTTTAAGGTTCCGGGGAAATGGTTTGTGAAAAGACAACTTACATATGGAATATGGCAAGTGATTAGCTATAGACAGAAGCGGCTGAGACTTCTTTACTATAATATTAGGATAAAAATCAATTGTAGGCTATGTTGTAACACGCTTGTAATTCTAACAACTTTTAATTCATTGTATTAGCAGTTATAAACCATTAAGTTTATGATAATATTCCTTGTTCCCAATTTAAATTAAAATCTTCTTAAAATGTTACTTAAAAAAATTGCTAAAGGTGGGACCAGTAGATGGCTTAACAGGTACATTACTTGACTCCCTCATAGTCTACTGTAGTTCGAGTTCTGGAAGTCGTGTCTTAAAACTCACGCCTGGCACGTGTATGTGCATGCCCAAAATCCAGAGAGGAGAATGGAGAAGGGATTACAGCATGGCCATCCCCCCTGGGGGGTAATTTCTCGTTTTCTGTCTCCTTGGCAAGCGCATGAGGACTATTGCAAAAATTTCTCTTAAAAATATTGCGAAAGATACATTTAAAAAAAAAATTGCTATGGAGTATGCACGCTTGCTGGAGAAAGTGAGTCAGAGAGACACAGGGGGAGTGAGAAAGCACCTCTCCCCAGTGGGGATGGCTGCATTACAGTCCCTTTTCCTGCATTTTTCTCTTGGGATTTTGGTGTGCACATGCATCTGGCATGTTTTGTTTTTTTTTTGGGGAGAGGTTTTCGCCATAGGGCGCGTGCACTTGCCAGACAGAGAGAGACATAGAGACAAAAAGCGAGAAATCACCCCCAGGGGGGGATGGTCATGCCGCAATCCCTTCTTCTCCATTCTCCTCTTGGGATCTTGGGCACACACACACGCGCGCCCGGCGTGAGTTTTAAGCCACCGGGTCCGGGACGCGAACCGCGGTCGACTACATGGGAGTCCAGTGACATAGCCATTACACTAAATGCTGGTTCCCAAGACCTTATTTCTAAAATAATCCAATTAATTGGTTCATATTTACTGAACTTAAGTAATAAAACTGTCTTCTCAAAAAGATAATAACCAGAGGTACCAGAAATAGACAAACTATGAGGTTATTTCTGGTGTTCTGGCTGTTTTAGTGGACTTTCTTCATGAGGGAAGGATTTTTTTGAAGTAAGGATAATACTTGTGCCAGATGTGCAGTCAAAGGTTGTACTGAACAGATGGAAGCATTGGCTTCTCCATAGATATGGGACTATGGGAGCAGGAAAAGAGAATGAAGAAATTTATTTGGTATCATCAAAGAACTGAGTGGAGTGTTTACTTCTGATGGCAATAAGTAAATGGTTTTGGTTCAGATAAAATTTTTAGGTATTACAAATCTGAATATGGTGAGTGGAGTAAGTATTTAACACCATTATATACATATGCCAACATCAATGCTATCCAAAATTGAAATTGGAGGGAAATTGACAATTTCCCTGCAGGATAATATGATTGTTTTAACATTCCCACCAAAAGGGAGAGAGAAAAGTAGGAAAGAATGGAGATGACAATACTGTATCGGATAATAACCATATCTATTTAAGATAAAGTAGTTAGTATGAAAGCTGTAAGATAACTCAGCATGAAGTGGAAGAAGAGCTCAATAGGACAAATTGCATTGAATGTTATAAAATAATTGATCAAAAACATGAATGAAATGCTTCAGTAGCTTAAGTTTTAATGATGTCAGCACTTAATTTGAACTACAAAACAAGGCAATGTGAATCTGACACATGTTGACCTTTTTAAAAGTCAGTAAAATTTCCAAGCCCTTGCTTATCAACCCTTCTCCCTCTAAGTAAAGAGATTATACTCACTCAAACTCAACAGGACCTAGGATTGATTTTGTGTACTCAATTCAGTGGTTTGTGATGACATTTACTTAGAGTACTGTTCTCAGACTATACTGAGAAACAAAAAGGTGATCAGTTGCCAAACAACTTGCTTATAATTAATTAAGACTCTGGAATCCATAATAACTGGGAGATTATCTTAATTTTAGCCCCCTTTTGCTCTGCAAATGCAGTTTTTCAGAGTTGAAAGTAATTGTTTGAAAAGTGTTATGTCCACTGAAGTTCATATTGTGCAGATTGTATTTGTGATAGCTGAAACTAATTATAGCAAACAAGGCCTAAATTGCCAAAATATTAATTGTGAAATGCTAATATTAATTTACCATAGTATATAACTCAACATTCCCTCAGGACTCTAGTGGAATGAAATTATAAAATTAGTTAGGTTTTTCTAGAGATTTTATCTGAGTAGGGACTGAAGATTAACTTCTATTATTTGTAAATATTAACACAACTTTTCAAAATATTGATGACAGCATAAAAAGTATGAGGCATTAGAATTGCATTGAATTTTACTTAATTTAACTTAATGTGGATTTTTCGAGTAAAAAAACCGTATTGCGTGTGGCCAGTGTTAAATCTTTGTGATGTGAAGGTAGTGCCTGGGCCAAGTCCCCATTCCTGAGGTGGCCGAGCCCCTATTTTCAGGAATTATCTGCATTCATGGGTTATGTTCTCTAGGTCCACTTTTGACTGGTTCATTTTAACATGAGAAAACTTAGGGACAGCTCTTTGAATTATTTTTAATAAATATGAGTTTATTTAATTTACAATATTATTATGTACCCCCTGGATTATGTATTTCCTACTTGGTTCATTATGTATCCCTGGATTATGTATTTCCTACTTAGTTCATAGCTAAAACAGCCTTTAAAAAAAGATATAATAAATTAAAAAGTGTTCTTGACAAAATAAAATTCATTGACCCTGTTTTGAACATCTATTTTTTTTTTGGCAAATTTTACCAAACAATGAAATCTGAAAGTCTGGAAATCACGAGTAACATTGACATTAGATCAAATTTGAAGGCTTGATATGTTAACAGATTAATATATAATATCAACAAAGTTCTGTTCAGATCATTAATACTGAAGTCAAAAACTTTTTCTTCCAAACTGCTAAAGATTTTAAATATAAATGAGGAAAAATAGATATAAATAGAGGGGGTTTTTTTTTGGACACACTGTATTTTCTGTATCAGCGTAATCTCCAGCATCTTTTTTGAGAAATGATTGAGAGACAAGAGAAAATTAGATTCTAATTAATCTCCATGCAAAAATGTCTTTGGTCTTAGGATAACTAATATATGTCCATTCCCCATTTTTGTTTCTCAGTAATTTCTTTTTTTTTTTTCCTGGAGAGGTTTTTTTTGCTATAGGGCACATGCACTCGCTAGAAAGACAGAGATAGAGAGACAGAAAGCGAGAAATCATCCCCCCAGGGTGGGATGGCCACGCTGCAATTCCTTCTCCTCCATTCTCCTCTTGGGATCTTGGGCATGCACGCACACGTGCCCAGCATGAGTTTAAGCCATCAGGTCCGGGACTCGAACCACAGTCAACTACATGGGAGTCCAGTGACATAGCCATTACGCTAACTGCTGGTCCCTTTCTCAGTAATTTTTAAGTTAATTTTATTTATTAAGTGACTATAAAGGGATTTTTTTTTGGGGCGGGGAGGATTTTTTGCTATAGGGCACATGCGCTCGTCAGACAGATAGAGAGACAGAGAGACAGAAAGCGAGAAATCACTCCCTAGGGGGGATGGCCACGCCGCAATCCCTTCTCCTCTGTTCTCTTCTTGGGATCTTGGGCATGCACGCATCTGCGCCCAGCGTGAGTTTTAAGCCACTGGGTCCAGGACGTGAACCGCGGTCGACTACATGGGAGTCCAGCGACATAGCCATTATGCTAACTGCTGGTCAAGGGATATTCATGTGAAATTTTAAAATATTCTTATCATCTCCTACTGTGTTCATTAATGCTACTTCTGTGTTTAGATGTGTTAAAAACAACAGCAAAAAAAGCATGAGTGAAAAACCCAAAAGAAAAATATCCATAATCTAATCCCAAACTTTTAAAAGACCCTTTAAAACATGCATAGGGGCCCAGGTGCAGGTGCTGCTCCTTGGCAGGCTAAGACCACATGAGAGGCTCGGGTTTAGTTCTGGCCCACTCTAAAAGGCCAGATGTGCTGGTGCACACCTGTAGTCCCAGCTAGGGAGTCTGAGGCGGAAGCGAGGCTGAGCAAGACTCTGTCTTTAAAAAAATAATATTAAGCAAAATATGTGAATGGGGCAGTTATTATTGGATAATCTGAACCTCTCAGTTATTTTACTTTTTATTCTGTTTCTTCCCCAGTGAGAAAAAGAAAGAAAAGGAACGTGAAGAATTGTGGAAAAAATTGGAGGATCTGGAGTTAAAGAGAGGTCTTAGACGTGATGGGATAATTCCAACTTAACAAAAATATTGATGACAACATTACTAACCTGTGGAGTCACACATTTATGTAGTAGAAGATGGAGCAACAGTTTTCTGTATTGTGCAACTTTACAGTAGATTTCACATTTGTTTCATTATTACAACAGCACTGTATATACCTGTCTCTAAGTAAAGGAAAAAAAAATAAGGACTTCAATCCAAAGTTTGGACAGTAGATGGACTTCTCAGAACTTTGCAAACATAATCATTGTTCTAACCCTCTTAAAAAAAAGAAAAGCAGTCTTCAAAGATTTGTTGATGAAATTGCTATGTTAAAATTCCATTATCGGGAGTTCCTTATTTATCACTAGCAGAGAGTATGATACAATTTTCAAATGTGAACAATCTTAAATTTAGCTTGTCTTTCTGCTAAGCTGTTAAATGTATTTATAGTAAAGGAAGAAACAAACAAACAAAAAAAGACTGTCATTTCCTTATAAGTTTGTATCACATCCTCCTCTGGATAACTTGACTGTAATTTGACATCTTTTCCTTTTGCACATCTTCATGAGTTGAATGTCCACGTGGAATGGGGCCATGAATTGTGGAGGTTCCTGATAAAAGTTTTGTTTACTGGAGTGAACATCTTTCCAGTAACCAGGTAGTCCTGGGACTCCTTTGGTTTTAAAATTAGGAGTAAAAAGAGAAGAGGTGATAAACATAGTAGGGAAGGGAATTTTGGATTCACGCATCAGCTTACGGTGAATCCAGATCACTGTCTTGAATCCTTTGAAAACAGGCACTGGGACATCACAGGCTTCAGTGCTTGACCAGTATTAGTTGCATACATCATTGAACACACATACCAGAGATATTTTAGAAATGTCAGTAAAACATCCTTTTGGACCATTTAAAATAAGAAAGACAAATACTAAACAATACAACCATGAAATTGATTGCCAAGATTGTGAATCTAATTGGAAAAAGAGTTGAGCAAACAGCTTGGACTGTTTGGAGTTGTTGCCTTACTTTTTAATATGTATTTATAAAGTATTCCAGCAAAAGAGGATGTAGCCTCTGGGGAAAAAACAAACATGTTACAGTGTTTTTTGTAGATTCTCGTTCTATATCTCATCACAGCGCCAGCCCTGTTTTTAGCCAGAAAGGATTCAGGATAAACATTATTATGCATTCTGAATTGGATGCGTATTCCTAACTACTGTATTTGTTACCAAAAGTGGTTCTACAAATGCTACTGAAAAAAAATCTGGAAATTCCTAATGTCCTGAGTATTAATAATAAAGTTTAAAAATGCTTTTATATCAAAGGTGCATCGTGACCAAATTGTTTAAGAAAAAAAAAAACAAACAAAAAACAAAATCTAGGGCTGTATTATAGATGTATCTTATTGGCTTTTTGTTTTGTATTTAAAAGAGGCATCTTATATTTTGGCAGGCAAACTGCTGATAAAACTTGTATACAGTACATACTTACCTGATGCGGTTGCATATTATGTACTGAAAGATATGTGTTTTGGGATTTATTTGCAGGATGCTTTTGCTTATTACAGACATGGCAGCAATGAGTGGGTAATGCTGACCCTGACCCATCATCTCCAGCAGTATTCACGGTATAGAGCTGAGTCTGTGTTCATGTGTTGAATTGTGATAGCAGCAAACATGAACATAGGAACTGTTGTTGCTCTTAGTAGAAATATAATATAAATATGGGCTTGTATATTTTCTTCCTTTCATTTAAATATAAGGTAGAATACACAGTTTTATTATTTCCAAGAAAAAGAAAAAGAAAAAAAAAGGCACTGACTTTTGTCCCCAGTGAAATGTTTCAGGATTATCAGGTTCAGAGGGTGTACCAACAGTCAGCCAATTATGGATATTGCTGTCTTGGTAACTTTGTAAAAATACAAACCAATATTTGGCATCGTCCATCCCTAAAAAGGAACAGCAGTAAAAGAACAAGAAAAGTCATATGCAGTACCAAACACAACATGGTTCATTGGGATTAATAGATTTTTTTTTTTTCCAAAAAGGACATAATGAGAATTTAATGTATTGTTGGCAGAGGCTGCCAGAAATGAAACAACTTCCTTTAAAAGTGCTGGAGCAAAGGTGCAGGTTCAAATATTAATGATACAAAATAAATTTGTAACAAATCTCCTTTAGCCCTTTTGATTTTAGCTCTTTAGTTTCGACTCTGCATTACACTTATTTTTAGTAGTATAAACTTTTGCTTGCCATTAAGTCATCTTTTGTGATAGAAGACATTAAAATCACAGGTTTATGAAGAATCTCTGCCCATTGGAACGAAATGCAGTCATGTGAAATAAGAAAGGCCAGGATCCTCTTTTGCACTTGACGCTGTCCTCAGAGTTAAGGTGAAAACTACTCAGATATCCTTGATGCCGATTTTATATGTTGATCATTCCAAACTGAGAAGAATAAAAGCCACATTTTAGACATACTTAAGTACTATGTCTAAAATTCATAGGGCAACTTTTGAGAAGAAACACTGTCTTTTTGTTTTTTAACTGAAAGTGACAATGTGACATTTGTCATGTTGTGTGCGGTGATGCAGAGTAACTGAGGTAATCTGACTGTTGCACTATGTGACATATTTAAGGACATACTTGCTGCATTTGCAGCAGCCCTCTCTGTCCCTTCCCACAGTTCTGCTGTTGCTGCAACTTGAGTTAATTGTGACAAAATGCATCTTTGTGTTATATTTTATTTGTTTCCTGATTTCCAGAACTATATATAAATATATTTTTAAAATAGCAAATATTGTAGTTAGTGAGTGATGATCACTCCAAACTTAGCCCTACCATATTGGTTTTAGGGATAAGGATTAAGAGTGTCTTTGGAAGAAAAAAATACACACAACCCTGTGGTTTGAAACGAGGCTGAGGCCTTAGGCTGTGGGCCTAGAACAACTATGTGAGTGAAATGACCCATCTCATACTTTGAATCAAGCATGCATTCCTTCTTCTCATTGTGCAAGTGTCCCTAGTTGTTTTCCTTTAGTGTTTAGTTTTGTCTTTTAAAATTTTATTATGTTTTGCTCTCCCTGACATCTGACTGTTTTTTTATAAAAGAAAAGAAAAGAAAAAAAAATTTTAAAGTGAGAAATAAATAATACCCTCGATGCCGCTGGATACTCACAAGCAGGGTTTGCTCCTTCATCTTGGGCTGGTTGCCTAAATGGAAGGGTTTAATTTATTTTGTACCTCCTTCTATGCGTGGGACAGTCCAGGGTGCAGGGCCAGGAATTGCTTGTAATTGCACCTGCTATACTTAAATGTATAGCCCTAGGCTCAATCACACTATGGAAAGAAAAAAAAAAAAGTATATTTAGAGCTTTAAAAGCTTTTTTATTTTTTTGTGGGGATGTGGGTGGGTGGGAAAGGGGATGTGTGGATGTTATTGGCATTTTTAAGTCTTCAGAGGTTTCGCTGTTTTTTTTTTTTTCCTTGTTTTGTTTTTAATTAGATGCACTGACCTGGCCCAGGAAATGAAGAGATGCTCTCTTTGATGCTATTACCAATATTATCACAGAAAACAGTCACCTGTAGTAAAAAGGTGGCACCACATACGATCAGTGATGTTTTATTTGCACATCAGTATTTTTATTTTTGTATTCTGGCTCAGCTGCTTCTCTGAGTGGAGTTGAGGAATGAGCCACAGAGGATTTTTGTAGTAGGTATATTGACAATGCATTTTATATTCCTGTTTAGTTTTTAAAAGTCTAAAAGAAGGATTGTGCATCTTGAGAGAAAGTTGAGCAAATTTGGATGTAGCGGAATGTTAATTTGTGCTGCTTCTTATGCACGAAGGCAGCAGTAGTAGCTCTCTTGGAAATAAACATCCCATCTTACGTCTATAAATATAGCTTTCCTTTTCTTCTCCCCTCCCTCCCTCTTCTCTCTTTCCTCCCCCTCTATTCTTTTTTTCCCTTCTCCTTCCTCTCTTCCCCTTCTCTCATTTCATTTTCTTTTATCTCATTCAGCCTTTCTCCCTCTCTCCCTTCCTCTTTACTTTTTTCAAAATCACTTACTGTAAATAAGTTGTAATCCAAACCTCATGTATCAGTGGGGCACTCAAATATAAATATTACCAATACATTTTCCGGTTGTTGTCTGAGTTTTGATTGAAGTATGAGAATGACATGTCTATTGCTTTCGGTTTGAGGATTTCACTTTTAGCTTCATAAATCTTTCAGAATTTGAGTATTTCATTGTTTTAGCAGGAGAGGGCAGCAAAAGTTCATTTTCCCTGTTAGTTATGCTGTGGTTCCTGATTGGTTTTCAATTTAGCTGTGTGTATGTGTTTTTTTAAACAGCATCTGTTTGTGGGTAGAGGTAAAAATGAAACATTTTTGATATGAAAAGTTGCATATGAAAATTATAGACTGGTTCAACCAGACAGTGAAGACTTCTGATCCACATCAAAGTTAAAATGCCACAAAACAACCTTTCAGCTCGGGCTAAGACATGCTACTTCTTTTTCAAACACCACGAAATGCAAGCTGAGTCTTAAACACTTGGAATTTAAAATGTTTTTCTTTGAAAATGATTTACTTTTTTCAAAGTGGTAACAGAAACAAAAATGAAGGTGCTCCCAAAAAGAAATGTAACCTTCCCCTCTCACAGCTGTGTGAGAGGTTCTGTACTGTGGGTGCATCATAATAAAGAAGCAGTGAAGAGTTCTCAGGCGCCTGACTGTTTTTGTTTGTTTGTTTCTGACTTCTGCGGCCTTGAACCATGCAGGTAACAGATTTGGTTAACTTTGAGGTACTGGGCTTGGTGGGAGTATTTAATGTTAGGGACTGGCTCAGTGTCTGTGGCTATGTAACAAACTACTTCAGAAGTTAGTGGCTTAAGGGAACCAGCAGTTAGCGTAATGGCTATGTCGCTGGACTCCCACGTAGTCGACCGCGGTTTGCGTCTCGGACCCGGTGACTTAAATCTCACGCCGGGCGCGTGTGCGTGCGTGCCCAAGATCCCGAGAGGAGAATGGAGGAGAAGGGATTGCGGCGTGACCATCCCCCCTGGGGGGTGATTTCTCGCTTTCTGTCTCTATGTCTCTGTCTGTCTGGCGAGCGCACACACCCTATAGCAAAAACCTCTCCAAAAAAAAAGTTAGTGGCTTAAAACAACCATTCCTGTGTTCACAAATCCATAGTTTGGAAAGGACTTGGCAAAACCATCTCATCTCTGATTCTTAAGTGTCAGCTGTGTCTCAAGTGGGGCAGAATTCACTTCCAACATGGTTGACTCACACAGCTGGTAACTTAGTGCTGGCTGTTAGCTTGGAGTTCAGCTAGGGGTCTCAATTCTTCCTACGCTTCCTCCTTGGGCTCCCTCACAGTGTGGCAGCTGGGTTCCAACAGACAGGATGTAGTAACTGCCAGTTCTTTGAGGCCTAGGCCAACAAGCTCACAACATCACTTTCATCATATTCTATTGGTCAAACAGTCACAAAACCTACTTGAATTCAAGTGGAGGGGACATCCACCTCACTGTGGATTGAGAGGAATATCATAAAATTTGCAGCCATCTGTATGTTACCACGGGGGATAGTTTCTTTGTAAAGCATTTGATTTAGATGTCATCTCTCTTAGCCAATTAAATCATACCACATTTGTAAACACATTTGTAAACCTGGTGTTTCATTTCAGTTATGTCTGGGTTGAGAAGGGAAACATTTTTGTAAATTCAGCAATTTTATATTTCAAAGTATAACCATTTGTAGCATCTGAAGATTAACCTCTTGGCAAGTCACAGGAAAAAGAAACCTGAAAATTGTTTTTAGAGTTCAAAGAAATTTTATAGATGACTTCAGAATATCTAATCCTTTCTATAGCATTGCTTCCTACTTGTAAATAAATGTGCACAAAAATGGAGGCAAAATAAATATACACTTCAATTCTTGTTTGCCAGATTTTTATATAAGTAGCATGTTCTGAAGGATTCTATTAGATTAGGTTCATATTAGATGTTTTTTAAGAGAATTATTTATTTAATTCATTAATTCATTTATTTATTTTAATTTGACCAGAAAGAGAGAGAGGGAAAGTGAGAAAGCAAGCCACCAGGTCCAGAATTTGAACCATGGTCTGTCATGTGGGAGTGTCCAGTGCCTTAACCACCAAGCCACCTGCTGGTCCCACATATTAGATCATTTTTAAAAAGGAGATTAATGTAGGATAGTTAATGCTAATTAAAATTTGCTTTTATTATGATAACATGTTCATTATATAATACACATTTTTCAAAAGGTGGAATTTTTCTTTTGTGTTTATTGTACTTGGTTGTCTAAGAAACCTTTCCTCTTTCCCCACCTCCTCCCCATCCCAGGCCAAAAAATATTCTTGTAGTTTTTCTCTAAGAGCTTTACTATTTTAACTTTTATATTTAGATCCATGATTTACCTACTTCATCTTTTTGTTAACCTTTGGTATAGAGTGCATGCTCTTGCCAAAGACAGACAGAGTAGGGCTTAGTGGGAGGGAGTGAGAAATCATGCCCCTTGTGGGGTGGGGGGGGGGAACTATGCCTCAATTCCTTCTCCCTTTGTGATTTTGGGTTCACATGCATGTCCCTCTGAGATGTTTTTCCTTTTTTTTTTTCTGAGAGACTTTTTCTAAAGGGCATGTGTGTTTGCCATAGAGAGAGAGAGGCAGGGAGAAATCATCCTCTGGGGGAATGGCCATACTGTAATCCCTTCTCCAATTTTCCACTTGGGATTTTGGGCATCTACAGACACACACCTGGCCTGAGATTCAAGCTGTCAGGTCCAGGACTTGAACTGCTGTTGACCATGTGGGAGTCTAGCACCTTAACTAATATGCCACCTGCTGCCCCTGCCTACTATGTTTTTCAGGCAATCATCTCTAGGACTCGAACTGCGAAGTCGTCTATGTGAGATCTAGCAGCCTTAACCATGATGCCATCAGCCAGCCCCGCCTGTATTACTTTCTTGCAAATTGGTTGTGAAACAGAAATCTAGATCAATTTTTCTCCATATGAATATCCAGTTATTGTTACACAAATTGTTGAGATATTTCCCATAAGAATTGCTTTGGTCCCTTTGTCAAAAAGCTTCTATATAATTGCAGATATAAATCTGGGTTTGTTCTTTTGTTCTTGTGGTTGATTTACTGATCCTTGGACCAGAATCACAGTGTCATGATTACTATAGCTTTTTAACAACCTTAGATCAAGTTGTCTGTGTCCTTAAATTTTGTATTTCTTTTTCAAGATTGCTCTCAGTATTCTAGGTTCTTTGCATGTCTACATAAAAATTTAGAAGTAGCATGTCAATTTTTACAAAAAGGAAGGAAAAAACAATATGATTGGGGTTATACTGAATCTATAATTTTGGGAACAATTAATGTTTAGTAATATTGAGTCTTATAATTTGCTATAGTTTGAATGTGTTTTCCAAAAAGCATGTGTTGAAAATTTAACCCCCAATGCAACAGTATTGGGAGGTGGGGCCTGTAGTACAGGCCATTATGACTCCAACCTCATGAATGGATTAATGTTATCAATGGGAGTGAGCTCAGGGCAAGTTTGGTCCCCTTACATCCCTCCTCCTTTTCCGACACACCCACTTTGTTCTGTAATGGAATGACGCTGCAAGATAGCTCTTTCCAAATGTGGACATTGATAATGGACTTCCCATCCTCCAGAACTGTGAGAATATCTTTTCTTTGTAAGTTACCAGTCTCTGGTATTCTGTTATAGTAGCACAAAATGGACTAAGACATAACCCATGAATACCATACAGTGTTTGATTTATTTAGTCTTTAATCTCTTGCAGCCACATTTTGTAGTTTGAAGTGTAGATATCTTGCATGTTTTGTTAAATGTGTACTAAATATTTTATGTTTTTTAGAAGGTATTATAAATGAAATGTTTTACGTCTTTTTCCAATCGTTTGCTGTTAGTATATAAATACGGTTGGTGTTTGCATAGTAACTGGCATCCTTAAACCTTGCTGAATTCACTTCTTAGTTCAAGTAATTGTTTTATAGAGTCCTTCAAATTTTCCATGTGAGCGATCATGCTATCTGCAAATAGAAACAATTTTACTTCTTTAATTTTGATCTCTAAGGTTCTATTACTTAAAATTATTATAGGGTGCATGTGCTTGCTGGAGACAGAAAAAGAGAAAGAAAGCACACACATACCTCCCAGGGGGTGTAACCATCACAGTCCTCCACTCTTCTCTCAGGATTTTAGGCACACAGGCACATGCCCCCAATATATTTTTCAAGCTATGAGGTCTGGGACTTGAACTACACAGTCAGCCCTGTAGGAGTCAGCTGCCTTAACCACCCTGTCACTTGGCTGACCCTTCTATTACTTTTTATTTCTTTTTTCCCCCTTGTTATGGTTAAGACTTCCAGTATATATTAAATAGAAGTGGTGGAAGTGGGCATCCTTTATACTTAATCTTAGGGGGAAAGTGTTTAATATTTATTCATCAAATGCAATGTTAACTATAGTTTTTTTGTTTGTTTGTTTTTGTTTTGTAGATGTCCTTGATCAACTTGAGGGAATTCCCTTCTATTTATAGTTTGCTGAGATTTATTTATTTATTTATATCATGAGTAGTATTTGCTACTGTATTTTTTCCCTGCATATATTAAAGTTATTTGATTTTTCTTCTTTAGTCTACTAATATGGTAATTGTATTGAATTTCTGGGAAAAACTGTATATAGATTATAAGATAGACATCAAGGTGCATATGTGTATATAATGTGTGTGTGTGTGTATGTATAATGTGTGTGTCTATAATGTGTGTGTATACAGATAGCAGATATCACTGAGCTTCTTACATCCCTAAACCTCTTAATTTATGTTTTTCACAACATTTGGTAAGTTCCTACTCATTTTTTTCAAGGTGTTTTTGTCTGAATCTGTTTTCTTCTATGACACTAATTACATGTTTTAAACATGTTGATATTGTTCCATAGTTCACAGAGGTACTATTTAAGAAAAACTTTTTAATTGAGATGAAATTCATATAACAAAAGCAACCACTTTAAAGTGTACAGTTCGGTGGCATTCAGTACTCATGGCATTGTGTGCCCATTATTTCTGCCTCATTCCAACACACTTTCATCTGTCCAGAAGAATGCCCAGTACCCATTAAATAGTCCCTATTCTTCCCTCAGCTTCTGGCCACTATTAATCTACTTTCTGTCTTTACGGATTTACTTATTCTGAATATTTTGTATAAATAAAACCATGTGACCTTTGTGTCTGGCACCTTTCACTTAGAATGTTTTAAAAATTTATTCATGTGACGTGTGTCAATACTGCATTATTTTTTATGAGTGAATTTTCATTTTTCATAGCAGCTAGCTGCACTGTACGTTTCTGCCAGCATTGCATGAAGGTTCAGTTTCTCTATATCTTTGTCAAAACTTGTTATTTTTGTTTTATTATTATTGCCATGGGCATGCTGGTTCATTTTTAATACAACTTATCCCCAATGTTTTTTAAATTGAATACTTTTGTATTTAAATTCATCATCTCTGGCACCTCTATTCACTGCTAAGTTCATATGGTAATTTTTTCTTTTAGATGCTATATAGTTTTTATTTTAGAATTTCTGCTGTGTAGGACCAGCAGTTAGCATAACGGCTATGTTGCTAGACTTCCATGTAGTCAACCGTGGTTCAAGTCCCAGACCCGGTGGCTTAAACTCATGCTGAGCGTGTGTGCGTGCGTGCCCAAGATCCCGAGAGGAGAATGGAGGAGAAGGGATTGCGGCGTGTCCAAGTGATTTCTCCCTTTCTGTCTCTCTCTTTCTGGCAAGCACACACACCCTTATAGCAAAAACCTCTCCAAAAGAAAAAAAAAAAAGAGTTTCTGCTTTGTTTTTGTAGTTTCCCTTTCTTAGATTGCTGTCACTTACTCACTGTGAATATTTCTTTTTCTTTTTTTAGATGTTTTTGCTATGGGGTGCGCATACTTGCCAGAAAGACAGAGAGAGACAGAAAGCGAGAACTCACCCCCCTGGGGGGATGTTCATGCCACAGTCCCTTCTCCATTCTCAGGATTTTGGACATGCACGCACATGGGCCTGGTGTGAGTTTTAAGCCACTGGGTCTGGAACTAGAACCACGTTCGACCATGTGGGAGTCCAGCAATGTAACCATTACACCATCTGCTGGTCCCCTGTATCTGTTTTAATAGTTTTTTTTCCTTGAGAATTTGTCACATTTCCCTGGTTCTTCACATGTTGGGTAATTTTGGACTTTGTCCTGGCTGTTTGGAATATTATGTTAAGGGAACTCTGAATTCTATTATGGTCCTCTGAAGAGTGTTATGTTGTTTTCTTTTAGCAAACAGCGAACCTGGAAGAACTCAGGTCGCAGATTCCTCTGGGACATCAGCTCCAATCTCACTCTAGTTCTTTTACCCATTCCTGGAGTTTGTTCCATGTATGCCAGAACCAAGACTTTGCCATGGGTTTGGGAACTTGCCTTTTGGACTCTGCTTTTTTCTGGGGTACCCCCCCACACACTGGAACCCCCACACACACACACACACACACACACACACACACACTTTCCAGTGGCTGTGGTTGCCCTGAACTCTCTGGTTCTTTTTTTTAAAGAATTATTTTATTTATTTATTATTATTATCTTCGCATGAATTTTTCCAGAGAGAGGAAGAGTGAGAAAGCAAGCCACCAAGTCCAGAACTTGAACCAAGGTCAGCCATGTGGGAATTCCAACACCTTAACCACCCATGCCACCTGCTGGTCCCCAACTCTCTGGTTCTTCAGGCCAAAAAGACAGTTTTTCTCTTGCTGTTCTGCCTCACATAGTGTTGACTCTTGGCCTAAAGTACATAAAAATGGCTCATTGATCCATTGTAATCCTTTTTTCCAAGTTGATGTCCCTCTAGAATATGCTTTTCAATGCTTTCCAGTTGTAGCATCCTTTTTCTCTTCCTTTCTTGACCCCTTCTTTCCTGCCTGCCTCCCTTCCCTATCCTCTTTGTATTTTGACTGTATTTTATTTTTATTTGCAAGAGCAAGCTTAGTAGGATTTTAATCAGACTGTCTGAAGTCAGATCTTCCCTCAAAGGTTAGATTGTAGAGACCCAGGAGTTTTCCCTCCAGCATTTATTTATTTATTAAACATTTATTTAATTTTATTTGTTATAATTATTTTAAGATTTGCTATTGGGTATATATGCTCACTAGAGAGGAGAAAGTAAGAAAACAAGCCGCTGGGTCCAGGACTTGAACTATAGTCAGCCTGTGGGCATCCAACACTCTAACCATCCTGCCACCTACTGGCCTCACCCCAGCATATATTTATGCTGCACATCAGGCATTGTGCTAAGTTGAAATGATTGTTTTCTATACATCAGTCATTTATATATCACTGTCAGGAATTTGCCATATATTCTATTACACTTATAATTCCACTTATTTTTAAATGACTCATTTAAATTCAAATCTATTGTTTATTTATTTATTTATTTATTTATTTATTTGAGAGTTTTTGGTTACAGGGTGCATGCGCTCACTGGAAAGAGAGAGAAAGACAGCGAGAAATCACCCCCCAGGGGGGATGGCCACTCCGCAATCCCTTCTCCTCCATTCTCCTCTCAGGATCTTGGGCACGCGTGCACACGCACCCGGCGTGAGTTTAAGCCACCAGGTCCGGGACTCGAACTGCAGTCGACTACATGGGAGTCCAGTGACATAGCCATTGCACTAACTGCTGGTCCCCAAATGTATTGTTTTTAAGTATTTTATTTTGAGATAATTTTTGAGTTACAGAAGAGTAGAAAAATAGTACCAGTAATTCCTGAGTACCTTCTACCCAGTTTCCCCTTATGTCATCAGCAACTTCTGTAACCAAAGAACATTTGTCCTTGGTACGGTGAGCTTAGGTCAGTCATAGTAGCTAAAGCACTGAATTTACTCTGGTTTCATCGGTCTTTCCAGTTGTGTCCTTTGCTCTTCCAGGATTCCCCCGTACTCCACATTGTACTCGGTGTTATGTCTTGTCACTATTTTCCAGTCTGTGACAATCGCCTAGTCCTCCTTATCTTTCCTGACTTCCACTTTTGAACTTTTATGGTCAGTTTTTTAGAAAGTCCTTCAGCCCCACAACCCATTGCAATCAATCATTTTCCTGAATAAAATCTGTTCTTGCTGCTTTAAAAAAAGAGAAAGTCCTTCATTTTGGATTTTTCTGTCGTTTTCTCATGATAGGGTTGAAATTATGTATTATTTGGATGTTTGAGAGATGATAATGTTTCTATGCATAATGTCAGGGACATATGTCATTATGTATTACTGGTGATGTTAACCTTGGTCATTTGGCTAAGGTTCTGTCTGCAAGGATTTTTCACTGTGAAATTCCTATTTTCCTTTTTGTAATTACTAAATACTTAAGTGGGAAATACTTTGAGACTATGCAAATTTCTGCTTAAATTTTTGTCCCCTCATTTTATTTTTTGAGATATTTTTGCTATAACGCACATATATCTGGAGAGGCAGAGCCAGAGACAGAAAGTGAGAAGTCACCCCTAGAAGTGATGGCTACAGTGCAATCCCTTCTCCTTCATTCTCTCAGGATTTTGGACACACACACACACTCCTGGCCTGAGTTTCAAGCTGCTGGGTCCAGGACTTGAACCAGGTTGACCACCTGGAAGTCCAGTGCCTTAACCATTGCACCACCTGCTGGCCTCTTGTCCCCTATTTTTTTTTAAAGAAGTTTTTGCCTTAGGGTGTATGCTTGCTGGAGGGAGAGAGAGACAGTGAGAGGGAAAGTGAGAAATCACCCCCCAGGGGGAATGGCCACGCCACAATCCTTTCTCCATTCTCCTCCCAGGATCTTGGTTGGGCATGCATGCATATATGCCTGGCATGATTTTCATGCTACCAGATTTGGGGCTTGAACTGTGGCTGACCATGTGGGAGTCCAGTGACATAACTGCTGTGCCATCTGCTGCCCCATCCCCTGATTTTTAATGCAGTATTCTAATGAAGATTTTCTCCCATTCCTGAGAAATCTGTTCATTGAAATTATTTTAGAAAAAATATTTATTTGGATAATTATATAAATGTGGACTTGGCTATTTATTCTTTGGGATATAACCCAACAGATACTTCTTACTGAAGGTAACTATTGGGAGCTTTTTCAGGTTGATATGCCCTCCTATTTTTTTAAATTTTTATTTTTTTATTTTTAAGAGAGAGAGGGCACATGCACTCACTGGAGAGACAGAAAGCAAGAAATCATCACCCAGGGGGCAAGGCTATGCCACAACCCCTTCTCCTCCATTCTCCACTTGGGATTTTGGGCATGCATTTTAAGCTGCTGGGTCCAGGACTCAAACTGTGGTCAACTATGTGGGAGTCCAGTGACTTAACTATGACACCATCTGCTAGTCCCAACTCTCCTCTTTTTTATTATTATTTTATTTTTATTACTTTTTTTACTGTAGGGTGTGCTCGCCAGAGTGACAGAAAGAAAGTGAGAAACATCCCCTCCCCCCAGGGAGATGGCCACACTGCAGTCCCTTTTCTATTCTCCTGAGATTTCGGCACATGCTCACATGCACTCTGCCTGAGTTTCAAGCCACCGTGTCAGCAACTCCAACTGTAGTTGGCCATGTGAGAGTCCTGTGCCTTAACCACTATGCCACCTGCTGGTCCCTCCCCTTTCTTTTAAAAAAGTATTTTCTTATTTTCTGGAACCACAAGATGCTTCAGGCTCGCTCATCCTGTATTTTCCTGTCCTAATCCCAGTAGTTAGCAGTTCCATAGTGAGTCCCTATTTCTTTTATTAGAGAGTGATATTTACAAACCAAGACCTGGACACCAGATGTGTTTGTTGCTACTGTTTCTAGCTCCTCCTAGTAGATATTGCCAGTGTATTTATACTTATTCATGCATACAATGCAGACACACATGTATTCTTTTTTGTTTTTTTACCACATGGTGCGTGTGTCCTCCAGAGAGCCAGAGAGAGGGGAAGTGAGAAATCACCTCCCAGGAGGATGGCCATGCCGCAATCCCTTCTCTTCCATTCTCCTCTTGGGATTTTGAGCACTTATGCACATGCACCCTGTGTGATTTTCAAGCTGCTGGATCTGGGACTTGGTTGGCATGTGGGAGTCCAGCGCCTTAACCACCATACCACTTGCTAGTCCTGCATGCATTTAATTTTCTATATCTGTTTACACACAGCTTTTGCTCTGTGTCTCAGCTGAACAGTTCCAGAACCCCATGTGGATACCCAAATCTGAGAATGCCTCAGTCCCTGATATAAGAGGCATAGTGCGGCCAGCAGGTGGCGTGGTAGTTAAGGGCGCTGGATCCCACAGGATCAACCACTGTTTGAGTTTTAGACCTGGTGGCTTGCTTTCTCATTTTCCCTCTCTCTTGCTTGCTCTCGCTCTGTCCCTCTCTGGTCAAATTATAAAAAAAAAAAAAAAAAAAAAAAAAAAAAAATTTGTTAAATAAAATAATTCTTAAAAAAAAAAAGAGAGGGCATAGTATTTGTACATAACCTGTGCACAACCTCTTCTATACTTTAATTGTCTCTAGATTACTCCTAACACCTAATACAATGTAGCTGCTATGTAAATAGTTGTTGCACTCTGTTGTTTAGGGAATAATGACAAGGGCGGGAAATCTGAACATGGTCAGTGCAGATACAATGCAATTTTTTCCCAAATGTTTTCAATCTGTGGTTGTTGAATCTACAAATATAAAACCCACGGATACGGAGGGCCGATTGTATATGTATTTAAAATATGAGTACATATTGATATCTCCAACTCAGTTCAACGCTACAGAGTTCATTCTGGCTTCTCTTTTCTTCTTATTGGAAACTCCTTTCAATAGTGAAAAGCCTGGTAATATCTGTATTGTATCTACTTATTTGTTCAACTTTAGTATGCAAATAGGTTTTTTTTTTTTCCAATTTGCTAGAGGGCACGTACACTCAACAGAGAAAGTGTGGGAAAATGAGAAAGCATCCGGCCATGGGCATGGTCATGCCGCAATACCTCCTCTTCCACTTCTGCTTTTTGAATTTTGGGTGCACCTAGGTGCCTAGCATGTTTTCAAATTGCCAGATCCAGGACTCGAACTGTGCAGTTGATCATGTGGGACCCATCTGTCTTAATCACTGGCTGGCTAACAAATAAAGTAGTTTGAGTTGTTAACTAATACCTACATATGAAACATATGGACCACCTACAGTGCACTGTGTACAGTTCTTTTTGTTTTTAGTTTCACAGTACTCATTTATTCCACAGCAGTTTAGGTCAACCTCTTTATTCCCCATACCCTTTATTGTGATTATTTGATTCATTTGTAATACAGTTATTTGTCAGTCTGCTTTCCATTTTTCTTTCCGTATCTTGGCTGATTTTAAAAACTGACGTATAGTACAGTTCCTCTCGTGTTATATGGTGCTATGGCTTTGACAGATGCATAGAACCTGATTTCCACCGCCACACTTTCACGTAGAAAAGTCCTGTGGGCTCCCCAAACACTTTTTGCACCTTCTTAAAAAAATTTTTTTTTAGGTTTTTGCCACAGGGCATTATGCACTCGCAGGAGAGAGAAAGTGAAAAAACCACTCCTCTGGGGGAGTGGGGGGATGGCCACACTGCAACCCATTTTCCTTTCAGGATTTTGGGCATGCACACACACGCACGCCTGGTGTGAGTTTTAAGCTGCCGGGTCCAGAGCTCAAACTGCAGTTCGCCATGTGGGAGTCTAGTGCTTTAGTGACTCTGCCATCTGCTGGCCCCCATGCACCCTTTTTATAGATAACCCCTCTTGCAAACCCCAAGTCTTGGTAACCACTAATCTGTTTCCCTTTCCAGAGTGTGTGAAGGAAATCATACGGTATGTAGTCTTACAGATGGGTGTGGTCTATTCCACTCAGCAGAATGCATTCGGGATTCATCCATGTTGGGATATTGCAGAATAGCATTCCATCGTTTGTCTCCTTGCCAGGTAACGGGCACCTGGTTGTTACTGGTTTTTGGTAACCATGAATAAAGTTGCTATAATCATTTGTGTGCAGGCCTTTGTGTGAAAACAAGTTTTCCATATTCTTTGGTATATATACCTAAGTGTACCCATATTCAAATTTATAAGGCCCCTGGGTACCCATCAAAATGAATTAAAAAGACTCATTAGGGCCCATTCTTCAGAAATGTTCACAACATAGTGAGTAACCAGATTCTAAGAGCTTCAGTTGGGGGAAACATATTTAGAGGACCATGAATCAGAATAACATTTAGTTCCCTCAAAAATAACATTGGACGAAAAAGGCAATGGGACAGTGCTTTAATTTTGATAGGAAAACTCATTTCAACCTAGAATTCCATGTGCAGTCTGGAAATCAACTGTGGGCAAGTCAGTGTTCAGAAAATTCACTTGTTGTTATTTACTTAGATCCCAAACCACTTGTGGATATACTCCAGGAAGACCAGAAGAGCCAGACAAGAGAGGAGTCACAGGGTTGAGGAGGTACGCGGTCCCCTTTAGGAAGGCAACACAGAGCAATTCAATAGCCATATTAGCAGGACTGGAGAGCGGATGAGTGTGGGGATAAGATTCTGGATGCAAGGGAAACATGGGGAGAGACTGGGTGAAAGAATACAAACAAAGCCCTCATGTAATATTTGGAAAGGATTAATGAAATGTAGGTGGCAGGTAGAGTAAGAGAAAAATGATATGCAATTAAAAACTCCAGAGAAAATAACAGCTATATAAGAGAGGAAATGTAATCATGGTGTTATTACTGGGCTGGCCTAGAATGTGTGTGCAGTCATTAGCACCAATCCGGATTACTGGTTTAATTAAAAATGGTAATATATTAGGAAAATGGGCCAGGGGAAATAAAGGTGGTACGAGAGTGCTAAATCTCCGGTAATGTCTGTAGAATTGCTAAATCCCGGAACAGCAGTATAAGCACATTGGAAATGTGGAAGCAATTACTGACGGCTTAAGAAATAAAAATTATTTAAGAGTAGTCAAAAAAAAAAAAAAAGAGGAGAGTGGTCATGCGAAGGAGGCATAACTATCTTTTGCAAAGTCTCCATGCTTGGAAAATAGGTCAAATAGAGTACATGTTCTGTTCTTCAAACGCTCAGCATAACTGACCTTAGATGACCTCGACAGCTGATTCCAGCATGCCTATCGTATAAAAGGGCTTTGAGACCAGAGTGATTACATATGTGAGGATAAAGCAGATCCAGAGCGAGTGTTAGCAAGTTGGGCTGATAGCTCCCCCAAATACATAGCTTTTTTTTTTCCCCCCTTTTCAGCTTTTGAGACTGCTGAGGTCAAGAACTAACCTGGGCTGCTTTTTATTGTATCGCAGATTAAAAAAGAAACCTGGCACTTACAGCCTCCGATTTTGCTTGACTGAAGAAATGTGAACATCGGATGGTGTTAATGAGTTAGGTGTTTACAGGCTATTTCACTGACACAAAAAGGATATTATCACTGCCCCCTCCCTTGCACTTGAGCACCTGGACTGGCTCAGACAATAGCGAATTCACGTCGTGAGCGATCTGAAGTGTCAAGTGATGAGGACTGAACTAATGAAGCTTGTGGAATCGCGAAGGAAGTCCAATTTGTGAGAACTCGGAAACCACACTGATCTTTAGAAAGCCCAGTGCTATAGGAGGTCTGGCTGGCTGGGAAGGGGCCAGTGGAAGGATCTGAGAGGAGGCCTCTGGAGAGGGACAGGAAATTGATTGCCTCAGCAGACTGTAAGTCCTAGGACCAAAGGCCACTGGGCATCCTCGTGGGGGCTGTAGTCTTGTATCCTTGTTGATAATTTGATGAGGAATTATCACCGACAGAAACCTCTGAAGATCCATAAACTCTGCAGGAACAATTTAGCTAAATTACTGCAGCTTGGGGAGGGAAGAGAAGTGCTGGGGAGAATCAGTGCAAAGCGTATGAATAAAAAGCACATCAATTTGGGAGGCTTTATTTTCATTAAGAAATTACATGCATCCTTTAGCTTTTACTGTTTACTGAAGTGTAATATCCTTGTAGAAAAGCACACCTATCATACCTGAGCAGCACATTGCATTTTTACTGATTTGTTTTTTAAGATAAAAACAAGAAACCAAACTGAGAAGGAGAAGACAGGTTTGGGGAGGCCGTGTTCTGCTCTGTCACCGCCCAGTGACAAGAGGTGGTGATGCTCCAGCGCGTGTCAGCTGGCAGGTGTGGCTGCATCTCTCTGGACGTGTCTCCCTTGGTGGGGGTGGGGGGGTGTGAGGACGCCCAGCAGCATTTAGGCAGGCAGTAAATATCTTCAGGTTCCGGTTATAAAAGAAAGAGGACTATGAGCAAGCAAAGGGATAAACACAAAGACCTTGCTAAGGTTTTTCCAGGAAGCCCACTGTTTCCATCCCATGATTCATCACTAATTCAGATAAGTGAAAGGAAAGCCTGAAAGAAAAGCAGCAGAGTGTTCTAAATATCATTATGTCGCTCCCCTTCCTCAAACCCTTCCATAACTACCTGAGATACAAGGAATAAAAATGATTCCCAACCACAGCTTTCAAGGGGCTAAGTTATGACACTGCCTGACTCTGACCTCTTCTGCCATTTTACTTTCCCAAGTATTTGATGCAGAGGACCTGGGAGGCACTCCGTTACTGTTGGAAGAGCCCTTTGTATGACTAGTCCTTTCATCTGTCCTGAGATTTTAATAAGAGGTTGTACAGTCACTCTCGGCTTTTTCTGCATGCCACATTTTCCTGACTTTGCTACGAAGCCACTTCTTAATCGTAGCATCAAAAGATGCCACCTGGAAAATGTGATACATTTCTAAGTAATTAAGCCCTGATTCTCTGTTGTTTAACAGATTTACCTCAATTTATCTGTCTCCTCATGCACTTTACTATAAGCAGCACAAAGGAACCGGGTGGTACTTTCTTCGCTTTGTTTGGAAATTCCTTGAGCTAAATAACCAAAGTCATCCCTTTACATTTTACTTTGCGTATAACCTTAGGAGACAGCTTCGCTGAGCTTTCTGCCACGGCACGGCAAGCATCTCTCTTCCTCTGGTTGTAAGTAACACGTACCTCACTTCCTTCTGAGCCTTCACCAACAACATCCTCAAAATCCCTTCTACTACCCATCTCTTGAGCCCATTTAGTCTTTTTCTATCATGCTTCTCAAAATTTTTCTAGACTTTGCCCAATTCCAAACCCACTCTCACGTTTTGAGGTATTGATTACAGCAGCACTCATTCCATGTACCCCACGCTCTATTAATAGGCTTTGGGGAGCTTCTCACCAAGCTGTTAAAGGAAGTGGACAGTTGACTCCCTTTGATTCTGGAAGTTGAATGAAAGCTTACCATGCTCCCAGAAGGGTGTTAGGTGTAAAGAAACTGATGATAGTTATCTTTCTGAGCAAAGACAACACTGTTATCCTGACTGTTATTCTGTCACCATGGGCAGATTTATTCTCTGTGCACATTTATATACCAGTCAGGGTTGAGTCTTTCTCTCCTGAGTGAGTAGGATAAATTCTCTTGAAGCTAAGCCAGTGGGTGTAGATTCTGGGGTTGCTGGGAGATGTTAGCAGCAAGGACACAATTGGGTGAGAGTGGCTGAAGGGGGTATTAAGGATAGGACATTTGAGGATGGGCTTGTGACCCATCTAAGAACATGTGGACTACCCAGCGGGTCATGGACCGCTGCCCACATGTTCCCCCCAGCAGTCTGACCTTTGAGCTGGATGAGCAGTCCCTGGATGACTGTCCCCTGGCATAGAAACCAGGGCACCAAACATCTTGACACATTATGAAGAAGCTTCAGGCTGGAAGTCCTCCTAGTAACCCTATTCTGCTTCTAACAAGCCAGGTTGTCAGTGGGATACCATGGCCTGCATCCTCTTCTGGAGATGCAACCTCAAGGCAAGCCTTGGGATCCCACTGGGAGCCTCCCACAGCTCGGGAGTGCTGCTTGGCATTCATGCAGGGCCCCTATTAATCTGGAATGTTGTTCTATGGCAAAAACCAAAATGACAAGTCTATAGACATATGGGTACCCTAAGGCTCATGCCTGTCTAACTTGGTATGTATCTCATGAGCTTAAGTTAGCATGATGCCATGAGTGCCACAGGCATATCTTTATGTCCTGGTGTCTCAAGATCTTTTCTGACTAAGTGAATTATTCTTCTGAATGGGAAATTGCTACAGCCTGAGCAGCATCCACCCTTCTAGATGTTTCCATTCCATCCAGGCTAGTATGTTCCTCAGGTCCAGCCAGGATCCTGCTCTCCACTGTGATGTAAATATATTCTCTTCATTTTCACTTTTCATCTATTAGGAAGGCTCTTTCAGTCATGAGTGGCCCTACTTTGTATTTACTCTTGAGAGCCTTTGTTCAATTTCTCAATTGATTTAATTAAAATTAATTATCTGTTTTCCTTTTTTTTTTGGGTGAATAGGAGACAAGGCTCTCAGGGACAGAGTCATCTGGGAACAATAATTGTAGTTGATGTGAGAAACAGTGCTTGGCTCTTTTGCTAAGTGGAAAATGCCAATTGTTTAAAGAAAGATAATTTTTATTTTATTAAATCTTTTAAGAGTCAAGCTATTTTTTAAAAAATATTGATTTTTTTTAAACTTTATTTATTTATTTTAATTTGACCAGAGAAGGACAGAGAGAGAGAGAGAAAGCAAGAAAACAAGCCACCAGGTCCAGGACTTGAACCCTAGTCGGTCATGTGGGAGTCCAGCACCCTTAATAGCCATACCACCTGTTGGCTCCAAGAGTCAAGTTATGTTGCATTATTTCTGACCATCAGGTTATACTTGGAGTGGAACTTATCCAGATATGAAGGATAGACTGTCTTTGCAGAGTTCAACTTAGTGTTTCTTTTATAAATTTCTAATTTATTATTATTATTTCTTAACTTGACGAGAGAGAGAGAGAGAGAGAGAGAGAGAGAGAGAGAGTGAGAGAGGGAAAATGAGAAAGTAAACCACCAGGTCTAGAACCCAAGCCAGGGTTGGCCATGTGGGAGTCCATGGCCACCTGCTGGCCTCCATTATTTCTTGATTCCCACCTGACTCCTCCTAAGACAACTGGGCAGTCCTCTGTAGCCTCCTCTTAAGGTGTAATGGATTGAATAGTGCCCCCCAAATATATGGCTCTATGAATGTGACCTTATTGGAATGGTTATTCGTGAATATAATTAAGTGAATGATCTCGAGATGCAATTATCCAATGCAATTCAAAGACAGGTGGCCTTATAAGAGAAAGACCACTGCTGGCATGATGACTTGGTGGTTAAGGGAACCAGATCCCACATAACCTACCTACCCTGTGGTGTGTATCCTGGCCATGGTGGCTTGAAGAACACACACAGTGTGTATGCATGTGTGCCCCAAATCCTGACAGGATGGAGAGATGGAGGAGAAGGGGTGGGAACATGACCATAGCCATTGAAAGTATTTTCTCTCTCTCTCCCTTTCTCTGTCACTGTCTCTCTCTGGTGAGCACATGCAAGCTCTGGCAAATTAAAACAGAAAAGAGGAAAGACAGAGGGAAAGTGAAATACAGACCCAGAGCAGAAGGTGATGTGATAACAAAGGCAAAGACTAAAGTTCTGCAGTCTACACCAAGGATTGCCAGCAGCCAGCAGAAACTATGAGAATTATGAAATGGATTCTCTCTCAGAGACTTCAGAAGGAACCAAGCCTACTGACACCCTGGTTTTGTACTGCCAGCCTTCAGAACTATGAAAGCATAAATTACTAGTTCGTGGTGATCTGTTATGGCAGCCCTGTAGAGCTAATGGAAACAAGACTTGTGTCACAGATGTGAGGCATTGTTGCTTACTGGATTGTTTGGCATGGGATAATCTGAGTTTCCTTCAAGGGAAAGGACTGGAGGCCAGAGGAAGTTATGTGGAGTTGGTGTCATGGGACCAGAATGGCTATTGTAAGGCCTTTGAAACCAAAGGAGGCCAAGATGGAGGCTGGAGCTGCTACAGTCCAGGCATTGGGTTGAAGGAGATCCAAAGAGTGTACTTCTGTCATGAGAGACGATTTTATGCTGTCTGGCTGGTAAATTAACATTGCTAGGATAGGATTTGAGGTAAGTTTGGAGGAAAATGCCTACAGCCCTAGCCAGTGCAGAAACTGAATTGGAAACTACTATTTCCCTCCTACTCTTGTGGGAGGAAAGTTGAAAGGTTGGCGCACACCTTCCCCTCTGGAGTCATCAAAAATCTGTACGTAGAGAAGTGTCCATTAACATCTGGCTTATGTAAATGCTAGACTTCGCCAGATCTAAATAAGCACAGAAGCCGGAGCCTCATTTCTCATGTGGTGAGGGCCAGGGTTTTCTACAGGGTGCGGAGACACCAGGTGGGAAGGAGAGGGGCTGCATGTGAATGCTGTGAAGAGGGGACATCACCTGCTTTCCGGTCAAGGACTTTTTTGGCCTGCCATATTGAGAGGGCTGCTGGTCAGCCTTGGCCTCCCCAAAGCATAAGAAGATTTCCACTGACTGTCCTCTCCTTGGTCCGTATAACTGGCCATAAAAGAGGTACCCAGGCCCATTCGGGTATATTGGGAATAAGAAACATTGGCTGATGTCTTGGTAGAGTCTATTCTAGCCCTGCCCCTTTATGATATAGAAGTTGAAAGCTGGTTTATTTGACATTTTATCACCTAGGGTCTAAATCCCTACAAGGGAAAAGTAACTGGAAATAGATAATCTAAACAGAGAAGAGGAAAACAGGGCCACTCTCCGTTCCTGGTAGCCATAATGAGGGACCTATGGGCTTTCACTAATGATAATCATCAGAACTTCTGGAAGACCACAGGACGTGGGTTTTAGAGGGGAAAGGCTGAGGTTGTGTTGTCTTCACTACGATAGAACAGCTTACTAGAGCAAGGGGGGAGAGCCCAGCCCCACGGCCATTAGGCCTGAGTTCCAATTTCAGTCATGACACCAGTTTGTTTGATGCACAGTCAGTGGGGTTCTGACTGCTCAACATCGGAAACCTTATAAAAGGTTTATAAACCCTTGGGAAAAGCCACGGAGCACATCTCCTACCCCTTTCCCGGTCTGTAGAATCCAAAGTGATGCCTCTAGAAGAGACATACCTCCATTGTTCTGATGGGGCTTCCATCGGGAGCATTGATGCGAGGGTGGTGCAGCAGAGCTGCTCAGTGTCGGATGGTGCTGGTGCCCATGGTGGCCTGTACGTCCAGGGCCAGCCAACTATTGTCTCCTGACTAGATCAGTCCTGCTTGCTCCTGTCTGAGCCTGTTCTCCAGCTTTCTTCATCTCTTCCCCCAAGTTTACCGAAGTTTGTTTCTCTTGTTTGCACAATGGTGAGATTTAGTATGGATTAAATGTTTTGGAATTCAGTTAAAAATGAAGCCCCTTGTAGTTCTGGGATGAAAGATTGAAAACTAGAGGGATCAAGGGACTGGAGTTAGAATACGGCCTCCTTGAGGTTTCCTCCTGATCAGGAAGTGAAAGGATAGTTTGGAAAAGCAGTCATAACGTGTGCTCAGTTACTCATGGCAATATGGTTTGTGGGAGACAGTGAGGCGATAGGGGCCCAATGAAACATGCAGTACTGTACCGGGCAGCTCATAAGACAGGGTGAGCGCGCTCTGGAAACTGATACCGTGCAATCTCCAGAACATATCATTAGGTGATAAAGGAATATTTAAGAAGTTTATAGTATGCTTACATTTTTTTGTAAAAAGGAAAGGGGAAAATAAGTTTTTTTCTTTCTTTTTTTTTTAATGAATAGTATTTCCTCTCCCTGTGGGGGAGGGGGTGTGCTTTCTCACTTTCCCTCTTTCTCTTTCTCTCCCTCTCTCTGATGAGCATGTCCTTACAGCAAAATTTAAAAATAAGTCATTAAAAGTGTAAGATAGATCTATGAATTTTAATGTAGTGCAATATAAAAAGGTCATTGATATGGTTTCAGATCCACATAACCACCAGCCTTTAAAACTCTATCACTTGCGGGGCCAACAGGTGGCGCAGTGGTAAGGTGTTGGACTCCCACATGGCTGACTGTGGTGGGTTCCATACCTGGTGGCTTGAAACTCACACCCGGTGTGTACATGTGCTTGCTCAAATTTCCAAGAGGAGAATGGAGGAGAAGGGATTGCAGCGTGGCCAACCCCCTTGGGGGGGGTGATTTCTCATTTTCTGTCTCTCTGGTAAGTTCACACATCCTACAGCAAAAATCTTGCCAAAAAAACCAAAACCAAACCAAAAACCAACCAACCAGACAAACAAACAAAAATAAAACACAAACTCCCCAAACTATCACTTGGGTTTTGGTTCAGTATCAAAGCATATCCACAATGATCTGAAAAGGATATTAAAATATTCCTCTCATTTCCAACTATGAATCATTGTGAGGCTAGATTTTCTTCATATACATCAACTAAAACAACATTCAATACACTGAATATACAAATACCTAGGAGAACCCAGATGTTTCATTATGCCAGAATTAAAGTGATTTGAAAGTGGTTTGTTTGCACAAATATGTACTTTTTATGTTATCATGTGATGCAGGGGTCCCCATCCGCCAGACGGCAGACGTGCTGGTCTGCCGGGCTGCATATACACTGCATACTGGACAGAGAAAGAGGGAGACATTTAAAAATGAAAGCATCTTTCTCGACTCTTTATTATTCTCTTCTCCTGCAAAATGGGTTTAATATTGCCAAACTCGTGGGGTCGTTGCTAGGATTAGATGGGATTTACAAAATGCATGGTGTGATTGATCCCATTTGTCTTTCAATGGTCTATTTTTCAAGTAGATTTATAAATATGCTTCAACTTGTTGACTTATTTGAGTGTTACCTTCCTCCCTGGTGGCTTTGTTAGCACATTCATGTGTGGTTTGTACATTCATATAGGTGTCTCTCTCATCTCAAATGAAAATTTAATATAATACTTTAGACGTTTTTCTTCATGCCCTACGAGAAGAGTGGGTCCAGGTGGTAACCCCTGAGTAACAGTTGTTGTTGCTTAAAAAAACAAAGCGATGAGAGCTGCTATAGAAGATTTTTAATGGCGAACTGGGAAGCCCAGGATGATGCATATTGTTCTATAACTATCCTGGGACCTCAGTGAATTTGAGTGACAAGTTCCTAAGAGGAGAGATTACAGAATTCTTTCAGGGCATTGAAACATCCCAGTTAATGATCTTTTCTTTCTTCCCTCTAGTTGACAAATGAGTTCTAAAATCCATTACCCTTACTACTATCTTTTTTTTTTTTTTTCCACATTCCCCAACAACCCCTTTCAGAAACTCTTGGCTCTGATGTCTGAGATTTGGAAGCAGTGTGTGGCTCATTCTTGTGACTAGAAACTGGATAATGAAATTTGTATTTGGCTTAACTACCAGGGAAAAGAGCGTGGAGAAATATGCTGCAAGTATTGTCCTTTGATTAAGTGTCATGGTGATAGATTAATGGAAATCCTGGGTTGGTTGGAGAATTTACTTCACAGCATGGAGTTACTATGTTACCCTAAAGCAAACAAATGTCTGCCTTCGTCATCTTTGTGGTTTCTTTGTACAGAAGTGTTTTAAAGGTTTTGTATGATCATGACATGGATTTTAATACCATTAATGCAATCTGATGGACAGTTTATTAACATAGTTAGAAGAAGATGAATTATCTAGGAGAAAGTTTGGAAACGGCTGGAGAATGTTTCCTTAACACACAGGCATTCTTTCTGAAGGAAACTTTTCCAGTATCTAGTCATGGAAGAGGTGAGAGGGAAACTCACTGAAAGCCTGCTGGAGAGACACAGATAATGGAATTGGAAGGGATGGATGTGAATGTTGACTTCTCTGTATTATCTTACTCCAAGTTCTGAATAAGTTGGCTTCAGTGATTAGGTTTATTGTAACAGTGGAATATTGCTTTATGTCTTCTTTCTCTTACTTTCAGGGACTTCTCTATTTTTAATTCCTTATCAGCACCCACACCAACAGATGAAGATGATCACAGAGAAGAAACTTACAGCAAGAAGGGAATGTGATGGCTACTTTCAGCCTTACTTCTCTCATTCATAAAATGGACATAATAATACTCCTTGCTTTATAGAGTTGTTCTAGGGATTAAAAGGGGTAATGTGTACAAAATGCTCAATATTGTACTGGGTACATAGTAAGATCAACAAATATGAATTACAAACCATTTTATATGAATTTGTTGACTGAGAGGGAAAGGGGTCAAATCATGCCCTGAAATGAGGCTTAGACTTTATTGGTTTCTTTCAGTTACTCTTGAACTGACCAGAAATATGGTCAACAACATAACCATGCATCAACCCCAAGTTGTCATGCTTCTGAACTCCCTGACCTCAAGTGGCTGGTTTCAGGATTTGAACTGTACAGTTGACCATATGGGATCAGCTCCCTTAACCACCAGGCCAAGGACCAACCCTTTATGGTATTCATTTTCCATGAAATTTTGAAGACTCATTGTGTATGGACAATGAGGACTAGAAATTGTCTATGTCCGTCTACAGATGTGTCTTTGACTGGAAAATCCCGAGATGGGAGTTATTGGCCACCCCAAGGATTCCAATCAATACAGAGATAAAGTGACTCAGACCTGGAGGTAAAACCTGTGAAGATCGGGACACTCTCAGATAGCAGGATCTGCTTTGAATCTTTTGAATGGACATTGTGCCCATTAGTCTCCAAGGAATGCATCAGGCTGTGTCATCTGTTGTTCAGTTTTATAGTTTGAGTGATGAAATTCAGTACACATATATACATACATACATACATACATACACACATATACATATGTATACCTATGTGTATATTACTGAGAAAGTATCTATTTTTCTAAGAATTTAAATATTATTTTAAATCAAGAATATTTGTTGCATTTATCTTTTCTTTTGGAGAGTTTTTTTTTTCTTTTTCTTTTTTTTTTGCTGTAGGGCACGTTACGTTTTCCAGACAGACAGAGAGAGACATAGAGACAGAAAGTGAGAAATCACCTCCGAGGGGGAATGGCCACGCCGCAATCCCTTCTCCTCCATTCTCCTCTCGGGATCTTGGGCACGCACGCACACGCGTCCGGCGTGAGTTTAAGCTACCGGGTCCGACACTTGAACCACGGCTGACTACATGGGAGTCCAGCAACATAGCCATTACGCTAACTGCTGGTGCCTGCATTTATCTTATATGCCTTTGTAGCCTCTGTTGAAAAGACATCATGTGCTTTTCTTCTTTTGATCTATTAATATGGACAATTATATGAACAGATTTCCTGTTACTGAATCATCCTTGCATTTCTGGAACAAACCCAACTTGGCCACAGTATATCATTTGTTTAATATATTGCTGAATTCAATTTACTAATATTTTATTTAGTATTTTTACATCTGTACTCATGGGAGAAATAAGATTATAGCTTTTTTTCCCCTGGTGCTCTCTCATTCTAATTTTAGTATTAGTGTCTTTGTAAAAAGAATTGGGTTGTTTTCCACTCTAGGATTACTTAAGTAGTATCATAATTTTCTTTCCTTAAAGGCTTGAAATAATTCAATTTTTATGGTTAACATAATCTTCTCACCTTAAAAAATCAATTACCATTTTTCATATGATTTTCCAGTTTTTTCCATAGGCTTGCATAATTGTTAAACAGATATAGTTATATCTTTTATTATGTATAATTTTGCATTCTGATTTTTCCTCTTAATCTTAAGTCAAATGCTTTTTCACATATAATAGTCTTTTTTTTTTTTATCAGATTTTTGCCACAGGCTGTGTGTGCTCACAGAGAGGGAAAGTGAGAAATCACTCCTCTATGGGGGTATGACCACACCTCATTCCCTTCTCCTCCATTCTCCTCTCTGGATTATGGGCATGCATGTACACATGCCCCGAAACATGTATTTTTCAGGCTGCTGGGTCCAGGACTCAAACAGCGGAGTTGTACATGTGGGATCCAGAGCCTTAACCACTATGCCACTGATGGTTGCATTTGTTGTTTTTTTCTTTTTTTTTTTTTTGGGACTGTGTCCCTCTGTACTGTGATCCTACGGCCTCAGCCTCCCAGTTGGGACTCTAGGTACACACCACTACACCTGCCTTTTTTCAGACAAGGTCTCACTATATTGCCTAGGCTGACCTCGAGCTTGTAATCTTCAGCAGAGAAAAAGAGAAAGACGGAGAGAGGGAGAGACAGAGACAGTATTGGGGGAGCAAAATGAGAAAGCACTTTGAATGAGGAATGTTCATGCAGGAATCGCTTCTCCTCCATTTCTCCCTCCTTTGGGGATTTTGGGCACACACGCCCTTGCTGTGTGTTTCAAGATGCTGGGTTTGGGATTCAGGCCACATTGTTGGCTGTGCAGGATCCAGCTGCCTTAATTATTGTAAGTGCATGTGCATGTGCGTGGGCCGTACTTAACCTTTAGATTGGACCAGATCTCCCATGTGGTTCTAGCCTACAGAGCACAGTGTTTTATCAGTGAGCCACCACAGCTGGGCCCAACATGCTATAGTCTTCATAATAATTTTAATTAATAAACACCAGTGCAGATGGCCCACAGTTAATAAATACTAGTGTAGTTAGATCATAATTTAATGTTTTCCTATCTTTGTATGATAAAGATGCTGTCTGTTGCTATATGTGTAAAACAATGCTGTGATAATTTTATTTTGCATAACATTGTGTTATCATTTTAGAGTTTTCCTTTCAGATAAATTGCCAGGTGGCTGGCAGGTGGTGTGGTGGTTAAGGTGCTGGACTCCCACATGGCCGACTAGTGTTTGAGTGCGGGACCTAGCGGCTTACTTTCTCACTTTCCTTCTCTCTCTCTCTCGGGCAAGGACACGTGCCCTATAGAAAATTAAGAATAATAGTAATAATAAATAAAATTTTAGACAAGATTAATTGCCAGGAATAGAAGAGTAGAAAACTTCCTTCGACTTTTAGACTTAAGGGAAAAATTGTTCCCCCAAAGGTTTGTACCAATATATAAGGCCCTGTAGTAGAATTTGAGTTCATTCTTGGTTAAGCATCTTAGCAGCAGTTATTTACACATATTTTCTGTCTTATGAAGTGACCGCATACGTATCTGGTCTGCAGTCTCAGGGGTGAGGGACTGAGGAGAGAACTTGCTAGCCATCGCAGCAGGTTCCAGAACCGACTGAGTCACTGTCCTATCTCCGGTGTGCTTGGAGTTAGTCCTGAGCTCTAAGGGACCCTGGCCCTGGTCCTTGGCTCACCAAACTCAAGTCTTATTCTCACTGAAGCCAAATCCTAGAACTTAGACTTTGTTGACTTTGTTTTCGTTTTGCTTTTTAGTGTTTTTCGAGCACAGATACAGGCTCAGCACAAAGCCTTAACTGCCCTTGCTTGCTGTTAGCTACCAAGTAGACATGCGAGATGCTACTGGTGGTCCACACAGAGCCTGCGGTGGTAACTTCCCTACGACAAAATGGCGTCCACTACGACACCCTCTCTAGCTTTAATTTCATGGCACACAAATCACCATCTTCTGAGAGAGTGAATGCTGGGTTAGGCAGGGAAGAAATCTTGGCTCTTTAACACCCAACTTGTGGTTCTTGCTTGGTTAAAAAACAAAACCCTGGGACCAGCAGTTGGCGTAATGGCTATGTCGCTGGACTCCCACGTAGTCGACCGCGGTTCGCGTCCCGAACCTGGTGGCTTAAAATTCACGCCGGGCGCGTGCGCGTGCGTGCCCAAGATCCCGAGAGGAGAATGGAGGAGAAGGGATTGCGGTGTGGCCATGCCCCCTGGGGGGTGATTTCTCGCTTTCTGTCTCTATGTCTGTCTCCGTCTGTCTGGCGAGTGCATGCGCCCTATAGTGAAAACCTCTCAAAAACAAAAACAAAAACAAAACAAAACAAAAAACCCACTCACTACCTTAGCAGAGACCTTCCATTTTTGTGAAATCAAAGTACCTTGTAACCAGGAGGAATTTCCACTGTCAGTAAACTGTCTCCAGGAAGAGGTTCTCATTATAAAGGCTTCCCATAGAATAAGCACACTCTTTTCCTCCAGCTGAGAGCCTCCCGTAGATGGGAGGCTGATCTCACCCCCCAGCACACACTCCCACCCCAATTCAGCCAGGCTGGAAAAGGATTAACTGGAGAGCAGAAACCAGTCAGGAGCATTCCTATGGTTTGTAAATGTAGTTTTAAAAGTGAACTAGGGAGTCGAAAATACTCTTGTTTTTATAGTGAGGAGAGGAAAGAAATGGTAGAGCTTGGAGACCAGAATTTTGCTCTGAAGCGAGTGAAGAGAAATAGGGGACCAAGAGAAGGGGTGTGCTCTTAGGTAAAACTTTTTCATGAGAAGACTGGCATTTTCCTGATTTTGAAGCTTGCCAGACTTGCTATTATATTTTTCTGCCTCTTTGATAAACTATATGAAGTTACAATCATTGTTTTATAAACATTTACTGATATACAGGCATTCTTAGTTGTGTATTTGATCCTGGGAATACTAAATCAAGTGAAGACTTTCGTCCTTACCTGTACATTCATTGTGTCTAGTGTGGGAGAAACACTTACAAATGAGGACCATCAGATCTCAGTGCTGTGGGAACCCTGAGGAGACAGACAGCTGGGGTCTGAATTAGCTGGACACTAAGTTAAAGGCGACTTATTTGACTTTTGCCTCCCCACCCCATTTTCTTTTTCTTTCTTTCTTTCTTTCTTTCTTTCTTTCTTTCTTTCTTTCTTTCTTTCTTTCTTTCTTTCTTTCTTTCTTTCTTTTTCTTTCTTTCTTTCTTTCTTTCTTTCTTTCTTTCTTTCTTTCTTTCTTTCTCTCTTTCTCTTTCTTCTTTCTTTCTTCTTTCTTTCTTTCTCTTTCTTCTTTCTTTTTCTTTCTTCTTTCTTTCTCTTTCTTCTTTTTTTTTTTTTTTAATTTACTAGCAGGTGTGTGTGTGTGTGCTCACTGGGGGAGACAGAGAAAGAAAGGAAAAGTGAGAAAGCATCCCTCATGGGAGATGGTCACACTAAAATCCCTTCTTGATTTCTCCTTTTAGGATTTTGGGCACACTGGCACACGTGCTTGGTGTTTTTCAAGCCACCAAATCCAGGACTCAAACTGTGCAGTCAGCAGTGTGGGATCCAGCAGCCTTACCTACCATGCCACTGGCTGACTTTGCCCATTTTCTTTACTGCACGTCTTTCCTTGGAGATTTTGTTTGTCCCCTGTGGTTTCCATACCCCTGTGTGGAGACTGGTGTTTTCTCTCATACCCTGACCGTTCTGTGGAGTGCAATCCTACGTGCTTACCCATGAGTAGGAACTTCTGCTCAAATCATCTGTCCCACAACCTATTCCCTAAAAGTCCTCTGTTGGCCAGTCAGCAGAGCCAGATGAGCCACCTGGGACGCCTCCTCCTCCTTTATCCTTTATACCTATTGGGTCGTTGGGAAAGTCACGATGCACTTTTGCATGGAAAAACAGAAAACTATGTCCTGACTTTCCTGACAACCTAATAGATCCTGTTGAGTCAACCTCCCAAATAGATTTCCACTGCTGCCTGTCCTCCTTCACCCACACCTCCATTGTCTCAGTCCACACTCTCAGGATTTCTCCTTTCAGCCACTTGATGTTCTCATGGTTTTAGTCTCTCTCCAATCTCACCCTCCCTCCCCTACCACAGACACAGTCCAGTCCTCCGGGCCAGAGAGCTCTATTTAAAACTCCTATTTGATCGGAGCACTCCTCAAAGCAAAACCCTCTGATAGCTTTGCAGCAGAAGCTGGCCCTTGCTCACCTCTGGAAGAGCTCGTCATTGGCTGCTTCACCCTATGCCCAATGGATGCCTTGTACTTCCCTGTCCTCTGCCTTCTCTCTCACTTCAGAACCTTTCAATGTGCTTCTTCCTATGCCCAGAATGTCCTTGTCCTTGTTCTTGACACACTCACTTCTGGGTTCTTCACATGGTCAGAGGACATTCCCCCCCAGGAAGGCTTCTCTCCCTCCAGCCTGGGGTAAATGCCCCTCCTAGCACATCACCCCTCCACACGTCTCTGTTGCAGCATTTATCATTACCATAATTGTTGGCCTGTTCTCAGTCTGTTCTCTGAGCTCAGAGTTCCTCACTAGCAAGGACTACTAACGTGTTTACCCTCTATCCCCAGGATGTAGGATGGTACGCAACAGGTGACTGCAGGATGAATGTTTTTCAAAGAAGCAACGAAAGCCTCACATTCAATGAATGTACTCGAATATCCAGCGCCAGGCGAATGACATTCTAATAGACCTTATGGACCTGGCGGCAGACCTTTCACTAGTGAACATTTGGAAACATGGAAGAGAGCAAGGGAGTCAAGAGATCAACAAATATTGACCAAATTTAAAGAAAGTCATTGAAATGAGAAAGGTAAGCTTTAGAGCCGTGTGAGCACTTAAGGAAGAATATTCATTAGTGAACATGGGTTTACTAAAAAGTCATATTGAAATACTGAGTCATGGGGCCGGCAGGTGGCATGGTGCATGGGGATACTGGACTCCCATATGGTTGACCCCGGTTCAAGTCCCAGACCTGGTGGCTTGCTTCTCGCTTTCCCTTTCTCTCTCTCTCTTTGTCTCTGTCAACTTAAAAAATAATAATGATGACAAATGAAATTAAAGAAATAAATAGTTCTTTAAAAAAAAAAGAAATACTGAGTCATTGGAAAAATCATGATGGATTTTTGCATAGAAAAACAGAAAAATACATCATGACTTTTCTCATGACCCAATAAAAGGAAATTTGAGAGGCTTACAAAGTCATTAAATGAGAAGGATATAGTGCGTTCTGATTAAGAAAACTGAAAACTCTTAGACCTTAGATGTCTTATTCTCATTTATTTATTTATTTATTTATTATCATAAGGCACGTGGAGAGAGAAAGAGAGAAAGTGAGCAATTACCCCCTAGCGGGGATGGCCATGCTGCAGTCCTTTCTCTTCCATTCTCCTCTTGGGATTTTGGGCCCATACACACACACACCCAGTGAGTTTTTTAAGCCACGGAGTCTGGGCTTCGAACTGTGCAGTTGACCATGTGGGATCCAGCTGCCTTAACCACCATGCCACTGGCTAGCCCTCTTATTCTCCTTTTTCTTTGGCAGAGTGAAGAAGGGGTCCCTCACTTGTGGTGGTCACTAGTGGTGTTCCACGGGCTCAACTTGTGGCCCAATCTTTCTCAGTCTTTTCCCTCTTTCTCTTGAACCTCTTCAGGAAGGCAGAGGCCATTACGGAGTATTTTCAAAACAAACTGGATGAAGGAGAAAACACTGCTTGGGGTTTACAGAAGGTGTCTGATACGTACATGTGTCCTGCCCCTTCTCCCTTCTTTGACCTTTTGCGGCCCTCCTAAGAGCCTTGGTGAGACTGGATAGGACAACTGAACAGAGGATAAGAACTTTCTTCCTCTCTAATCTTTATTTAAACATACATATATTTTTTAGCATAACAAATTGTTACATGGTTAAAAAGTCAAATACTATACCAAACATTAAAGTGAAAAATGGCTCTCTCTTGTTCCCCCTCCCCCGAGTTCTGCTATTGTGGGGACACATTTTAATCTTGTTTAAAGCGGTTTCTTTAGTAATTTACTTCTCTATTTCCTAGTAATACGCCTACACTGCTAATTATAGACTTAAAAGCTTTAGACATTAGTGATTGGCTTCCTGCTACAGAAGGTGAGTCTAAGTGTAAGTCAGGGCACGGTGACATAATAGATCACCAGCCCAATGTCTCTGTGCCCACCCTTCAAATGCAGTCACCCTTCTGTTCCAGTTTACGTCTGTTACTCTCCAAGCCTGCCACACAGCTCTTATCCCTGGGCTTAAACTTTCTCTTGCACTGGATCCCTGACTCCTAGGTTAGATTTTTTTTTTTTATTTCCTTCCTTGTTTATATTATTTGGTAGCTTCCTAAAAAAGGGTGGGTAGAGTATACAGTTTTTGAGATCTTGCATGTCTGAATATATATTTTTTTAAACTCCCCCAATGAACCAACCAGGAGACAGTTACTCCCCCATGTCCCCCCTTTTTTTTTTGAGAGGTTTTTGCTATAGTGCGCTTGCCAGACAGACAGAGACAGAAAGTGAGAAATCACCCCCCGGGGGGTGGCCACGCCGCAATCCCTTCTCCTCCATTCTCCTCTCGGGATCTTGGGCACACACGCACATACACCCGGCATGAGGTTTAAGCCCCCGGGTCCAGGACGTGAACCGCGGTCGACTACGTGGGAGTCCAGCAACATAGCCATTACACTAACTGCTGGTCCCTGTCTGAATATTTCTTTATTCTACTCTTGTGCTTGATTGAAAGTTTGGATGACTATAGAATTTTAAGAGGAGAATCGTTCTCAGAATTTTGAAGGGGTTGCTCCATGTTACTGTGAAGAAGTGGGAGTACTTTTGTGTGATCAGCAAATTAATTTCCTCTTCTTGGGTATGCAAGATGACCTTATTCTCCCGCCTTACTTGTAATTAGGAGGGGGTCATAAGACTGAGTTGTGGGCAGTGTAACGTGGGTGGAAATAATGTACCCACTTTGTACAACTACCCAGGCTCTCTCTTCCCCCTCTGTGGGGGTCATATAGGTTACGTCTTAAATATGGTCGCACTGGAGTTAGCAGATAGTATAGTGGTTACATTGCATTGCTGGACTCCCACATGGTTGACTGTAGTTCAAGTCCCAGATCCAGTGGCTTGAAAATCACACTGGGTGTGTGTGCATGCGTGCGCAAGATCCCAGGAGGAAAATGGAGGAGAAGGGATTGTGGTATGGCCATCCCCTTGAGGAGTGATTTCTTTTTCTTTTTCTTTTTCTTTTTTTTTTTGAGAGGTTTTTGCTTAAGGGGGCGTGGGCAGG
>NW_006159535.1:585247-606234 GCF_000334495.1 Tupaia belangeri chinensis | reverse complement strand
TGTGAGCGGTGTTCTCCTATGTGGGAGTCTAGCGAAATAGCCATTACGCTAACTGCTGGTCCCAGGGGGGTGATTTCTTACTTTCCCTCTCACTGTCTCGGTTTCTCTCCCTCTCCAGAGAATGCACGCACCCTAAGGCAAAACAAACAAACAAACAAACAAAACTCTTAAAAAAAAAGATGATGGCAGTACAAGATGGACCTGCTATCCCTTATGGTCACAGAGCCATGTCTGCTGCTTCTCATGACTGTAATTTTATTTTGTTAAGTTGTGGAGATTTGGGCCCTACTGTTAGCTGACCCTGATTAATAAGGCAGGCCTGTGCTATTCTGATTGTAATTTCTTTGTTTCTGAGGTGGTTTCTACATGAAGAACTCAGCATGGGTATGACATCTGAACACATTCCTGAAGAAGGAGTAGGAGTCTTTTGGGCAGAGGGCAGAGCGTAAGCTGAGGCATATGAAGCACTACAGCAGAGTATGCTTGAAGAGCGAGGTCTCTAGGAACCAGCAGCTGGTGTGATGGCTACGTCACTGGACTCCCATGTCGTCATTTGGCTTAAACTCACGCCAGACATGTGTGCGTGCTTGCTCAAGATCCTAAGGAGAATGGAGGAGAAGGGACTGCAGCGTGGCCATTCCCCCGGGGGGTGATTTCATGCTTTCTATCTCGCTGTCTTTCTGGTGAGCACACACGCCCTATAGCAAAAACCTCTCAAAAACGCCACCCCCCCAAAAAAAAAAAACCCCACAAAAAAAAAAAAAAAAAAAAAAAGAGTGAGAAGAGTGAGGTCTCTACAGGAAGTCATTCATTCACTAAGTATAGATTGAATGTCAGATATACTTATTAGCTACCAGATACTAAGGGATGAAGAGACAATGGCTCCATGCAGATTGGTGGTGTAAACAGAATTGTATAAATAAATTAATAGAATATTTAAATTCTATCAAGCACTATGACAGAGTGGGTAAGGCACGGGCTCTGGACATAGACTGCCAATGTTCAAGTTCCTGCTTCATCACATTTTATTGTATGACCTTGGGCAAATTACTAACTTCATAGGTAAAATGTCGTCATATGTAAAAGGGAATTAATATAATGATATTGTTGTGAGATCTGAAAGAGAACACAATGTGAAGTATGGTAGGGTCAGAAAGTCCATGAATAATGCATATTATTATTGCTTTTTAAAATAATTATTTTATTTAACTTTGTTTATTTATTAATTGTTTTATTTTTTTTGACCAGAGAGGGTCAGAGTGAGTGTAAGAGAGAGGAGAAAGGAGAGAGGAGAGAGGAGAGAGAGAGAGAGAGAGAGAGAAAGAAAGTGAGAAACAATCTGCCAGGTCTGGGGCTCGAATCATGGTCAGGCCTGTGGGAGTCCAGCACCCTTAACCACCACACCACCTGCCGGCTCCCCAAATGCATATTATTAAAAAAAAAAACTATGCATAGATTTCAAAAAACTTTAGTGACTTGTCATTCTGTTTGCCTTACAAAACTCATTTTTAAGGAAGCAGCAATTTTCCAAAACTCTTGTAAGCCCGTTACATGGCTATCCCCAATTACATGCCTGGGGCACATTCACAAGTTTTTATTTTTATTAAACTAACACTGGCTTCAAAGTTCATCCTTATTTACAATTTTTGATTCCCTTAGGTCAGTATGAATCAATGTGAGTCAAATTTCTTCCTTTCGTAACATTTGTTAGGCTGCTTGAGATTTGATTCACCGCCTGGGGACACTTGAATGCAGTCATGGATCATAGACTATCAGGGCTGGAAGTGGGGGGCCGGAGATGCTCACATCCAGTCCCCTTGCTTTCCAGAAAAGATCCCCAAATCCGAAGGCACGTGGTGGTTGATTTTCCTACAGTGCTTGCGGTAATTGTCATGTTTGGGATGATAAGTAATCATATCCCTCTGCTTATTCTGAGCTTAGGACTAACAGAAAAACAAGATGCAAGAATTAGGAGATAAAAATAATTGGTTTTCTTTGTGGATGATGTTAAATTAGAGAGTACAGCCTGCTCTGTGTGTAGTCAAATGGCCTTTGTTCTGAATTGAACCTATGTCTCTGACAGGCACTGGTAGTTGTCTACCCCGTAGCTATTCTGTTTTTCATCCCTCACGAGTAGAGCTGGTTTCCAACCACAGAGTCTGAAAGTCCCTGGTACTCTCCTTCTCGGCCTCCCGTGCAGCAGGGCATGACCATGTGACCTGATTCTGGCCAATGCGACTACAGAGAACACCCTCAGGAAGGAGACTGCGATAAGACTTTTTAATCTCTTAAAAGACAGATGCTTTTGCCATGGTATCTTCTCTTTATTCTCTATTTTGTTTTTGGATGCTTTTGCTTAGGACACTGAGTTTGGAGCTGGGGAGGCATGCTGATGGATGAGAATGGCAGAGAGGAATAAAGGAAACACCAGGTCCTTGAGGCTGAGAAGCAGCTCCAGGCAGATCTTCCCGACTCTGGGCTTCTTGGGACTTAAGAAACATAAGAAAACTTGTGCCACCTTCAGTCACTTGTAACGGGCAGCCCAGACCATCCTAAATGATAAATCTATTTTAACAGGCAGCCCAGACCATCCTAAATGATAAATCTACCTGAACTCTAAACTCCAGGATGTTGAGTCACCATTTTATTTCCCGCCCTTACCGATCAGGTAAGACTCCAAGTGGAAGCATAGTGTGATGAGGCACAAGCCAGAAGTTCTCTATCTGTACGTTTCCTCCTGGTCTGTCATAGAAAGGTGAAAATAAGAGAAGCATTTCTTCCCCACCAACCATAACCATGACACTGGAAGGAAAGGATTAGATAGGAGTCTAAAAATAAAAGTGTCATGTAATTTTTTAAATTGGGGTATTAGACTCATTTTTTTCTTTTTTTTTTTGATTTTTGCTATAGGGCACGAGCATTTGCCAGAAAGCAAGAAATCACCCCCCGGAGGGATGGCCATGCCCCAACCCCTTCTCTCCCATTCTCCTCTTGGGATCTTGGGCATGCACACACACGCGCCCAGCGTGAGTTTTAAGTCACTGGGTCCAGGACTCAAACCGCGGTCAACTGCATGGGAGTTCAGAGACATAGCCATTATGCTAACTGCTGGTCCCGACCCATAATTTTATGTGATGAATGGAATTGGAGTGTGTGTGTATGTTCTAATAGTATTTCCAAACTTCATGCATTCGGCCTCCTTGAGTCTCCACTGCTCCACAAAGCGGTTCCGAAAACAGAACGTTAGCAGCAGTGTCAGGCAGGCTCGAAATATGCATCTTGTTTCCAGAGTCCTGGACATGAACAATGCACAAAAGGATCAATCTAGTGACTACCTCTTTCAGGCACAGTAATTTCATTGCGAAGTTTCCTTCTTTACTTTTGCCCCTGAGAGGAAAGGATGATTACAATGATATCATTGCCTATCAGGCTGTCAGAGAAGCCCAAACTCCCTTTACCACAGAGACTACAGAACAGCACAAGTGACTGAGGCAAGTAGCTGGCTGTCAGTCACATCGAATTTCCATATCCTCCACATTTCTTTCATGAGATTTTTCAAGCTGTAATGAGGGAAAATGTGTGATTCCGCCTTCCCCGACCCCTCCCAAATAGTCAAAACGAGTCATAAACCTTAGCCAAACCGAGCAAGGTGCCAACGAGGGCCAGGAGGCAGACATGTGCACTGACCATTCCCGCAGAGGATGATCAAATTGGTGGGGGCTGGGGGGGAGCAGGGTGAATGTCCCGTGATAGGAAAGAAGATGATGGGGAAGTGGGTGCTGCCCCTCCTGTATGAGCCTAATGCTTCAAGGGCCCCTTGTTACCTGGCTATGTCCACACCACCACCACCTGGGGGCCCTCATTGCACCAACACAAAGCTCTTGGCACTTCGTGATGACTGGCCTCCTGAATTCTCATTTGAATATGGGATGGCAGGTGTTTTTTTGTTTGTTTGTTTTTTGCCATAGGGTACATATGCTCACTGGAGAGAGCCAGAGAGAGGCAAAGTGAGAAATCACCCCTCCGGGGGAATGGCCACAATGCAATCCTTTCTCCTCTTGGGGTTTTGGGCACGTGGGAGTCCAGCGACATAGCCATTACGCTAACTGCTGGTTCCCTATGCTAATTGTTTAAAAACTTTCTCTTCTATTAGCTTTTATCATGCTACCTTCTCCAAGTTTTGTTTTGTTTTGTTTTGTTTTGTTTTCTTTCTTTCTTTCTTTCTTTCTTTCTTTCTTTCTTTCTTTCTTTCTTTCTTTCTTTCTTTCTTTTTTGTTAAAGGGCACATGTGGTTGAGAGAGAGAGAGAGAGAGAGAAGAGAAGAGAAGAGAAGAGAAGAGAAGAGAAGAGAAAAAGCACTCCTGATGGGGAGTGGTCATGCTGTAATCCCTTCTTTTCCATGTGTCCCTCCTTTTGGGGTTTTGGGCATGCATGTGCATATGCCTGGTGTGTCTTCCAAGCCACCAGCCTGGGACTAGAACTACATAGTCATATGGGAGACAAGTGAAGTTGATGACAGTACAGGTGAAAGGAAGTGCCAGGAGAGAGTACATGGGTACCCATCTCTGGCTTGGAGAATCGGGGAGGGCTTCCCAAAGGAGTCAGCAGCTACGCCAAATAAGGGGTGAAGCAGAGGCAGGAACTGGAGAGGAAAAGATCAGCATGAAGGCCATAGGGAGAGAGAAAGTGGACCTTGGTTTAAGCTGTAAGTCCTGAGTGTGGAGTGAGAATGGGAGGGGAAGGAGAAGCAGAAAGGGCCAAGGACAGAGCTCTATCAAGGAATTTGCATTTGTCCTTGTAGCCATGGGGAGCATGAAGAGCTTCACCCACAATGTCCACCTCAGGAGTAGATTTACATTTACAGATGACCTTTCCAGCTACAGGGAGCAGAAAGGCAGGGGTCTGCAAGGGTTCTCAATTAAGACGGAGTCCCAGCTGTCTGGGAGAGTGGACAGAACTGTGTGTGTGTGCAGGATAGGGGCAGGGAAGTGTCTAGAACGAATGGTGGATAGTGCCATTTACAGGGACGGGAAACACAAGATGAAGGGGGTGGGGAAGTGCCTGGAGAGAGATAATGAACTTTGGTTGATAATGAGGTTGAGGGGTTTCTGTGACAGCCAAATAAGAAGATGAAGTAGATAGTGAGGAAATCAATGACTAGTATTGAATGTTTGTATGCTTAATATTCAGGCTGCTTCAGACTTCTGTTCTCAGCCTAGTTTGTTTTCTATTCATGGCTTGTTAACTCCAAATCTGACAGTGTGACACTTTGCATGCCTCAAAAGCATTTGAGACTTCTGCTTTACTAAGCTCTTAAGTTTCAAATTACATCTGTAATCTTTGGCCAGCATTTTGCAAAGGTGGGTCACTGATTCCAAAAGACACTGATTCAAAGAGACATGCAAGATCCAGGGACCACGGCCACAGACAAAAATGTCTTCTATCAGCCTTAAAAATGGTGCTGTTCAATATATAATACTCACGGCTGTCATGGCGTCAAGATCTTAAATTTTTTTTTTTCTGTCCCCTCAGCCTTCGCCTGTCCAGCCTGGGTTAGTGATTTTTTCCCCCCCATCCTATCCTTTATTATGAAATTCCTTTATCTTTTGGATGATATTAGTTTCTCTTCCCTAAACCTGATTACTATTCTGGCTTCATCATTCACTAAATGTCAGGGCCATCTTTACTTAGGAGAAATTTCTCTCTGTAATTCATTGTGGTTCAGGCCCTTCAGTGACGTGAGGGTCAGAAGCAATGATTCAGTCAGGCAAGCAGGCACATTTCCAAAGATTGAGACTTTCAAGTGAAATCATTAGGTTTGGCAGATGAAAAAGTCATAGTTCTGGGTAAATAAGCATTTTGATAAATTCCTGGAAAAATTGGCTTTGATGGACTCCGTGCTGCTTTCAGCTTTGACTTTTCACGTGCATCAGCTGCATGGGCTCAGCTGGCAAGGACTCAGAAATTTCTGTAAGGTTCATCTAATGATCGCTTCACTGTGGGCCAAGATTTTCACCGCAACAGCATAACAAAGTGGCTGAAACAGTAAAAAAAAGCAGTCAGAACCAAATTTAAATGCTAGGTCCATCACTGATTAGTAGGGAGACCATGTTTAATTTGTGTAAGTTTGGGGGGTCTCCATTTTCTCATCATAAATAGTACCTAATAATACTCACAAGATTGTCGTTGTAAGAATGAATATGGCACATGAAGAGGGTCTAGAAGGTGTGCAGACGTTTACTCCTCGTCCTTGGAGAGCATGAGTCCTGCCCTTTTGAGTAGTAGTCACTCCTCTAGAAGTCTCTCCTGGCAAGCCATAGTCTAAGCTCTCATCGCACCCTGTTTTCATCTTCTTTTATATACAATTATTTATTTTATATTAATTCACTGAGCATGATCACAGCATATCATGGCATTTCTCACACTTAATGCTATGTTGATTTTTAAAACCAAGTTTTTATTTTGAGATAATTGTGCATTCATACGTAGTAGTAAGAATGCAGAGATCCCTTACATCCTTTTCCCAGAATGGTAACATCTAGCAAAAAGAGTTCAATATCATGCCTGTGGAACTGACATTGATGTAATCACTGATCTTGTTCAGAGTCTTGGCTTTAATTGTATTCCTATACTAGTGCCTGTATATTTATTTAGTTCATTGTAATTTTTTTTTTTTTTTTGAGAGTTTTTTTTTTTTTTTTTCCTATAGGGTACATGCACTCACCAGAAAGACAGAGAGAGAGACAGAGAGAAAGAAAGTGAGAAATCACCCCCCATGGGGGATGGCCACGTCACAATCCCTTCTCCTCCATTTCATCTTGGGTTCTTGGGCACGCGTGCACATATGCTTGGCGTGAGTTTAAGCCACTGGGTCTGGGACTCAAACCGTGGTCGACTACATGGGAGTCCAGCGACACAGCCATTACACCAACTGCTGGTCCCATAGTTCTATGCAATTTTATTACATGTTTCTCTCATGTATTTACTGCCACGTTCAAGAGAAAGAATATTTCCATTGTCACAAAAATCGTTGTGGTTGCCATTTTATAAATCACACTCTGTCCTTCTCTCTGCTGACCCTTTTCTTTTCTTTTCTTTTCTTTGCTATAGGGTATGTGTGCTCACTGGACAGAGACAGAGAGATGCAGAGAGAGGGAAAGTGAGAAATCATCCCCCAGGGGGGATGGTCATGCTCCAATTCCTTCTTCTCCATTCTCCTCTTGGGAGTTCGGGCATGTACGCACATGTATTTGTATTCTTATTTCTGTGTGTCTGACTTTAGTTTTCCTGACATAGCGCTTCCCTCAGCACTTCTTCAGAGCTGGCCTGGTGTTGGTAAATTCTCTTAGGTTTTGTTTTTCTGAGAATGTTTTTGTCTTTTCTTCCCATATGAAGGATAATCTTGCTGGATATAGCATTCTTGGTTGAAATTCTTTTTCACTTACACTTTGAATATATTTTCCCATTCTATCCTGCTTGCATTGTTTCCAATGAGAGGTTCAATGTTAGCCTGATGGGTTATCCTTTGCAAGTAACTTGATGTTTCTCTCTCGCCAATTTTAATACCTTGTCTCTGTGGTTTTAGTCAATCTGGCCATGATGTGCCTTGGAGAAGATCTTCTTGGGTTGATTCTGTGTGGGGTCCTTTGCATTTCTTGGGTTTGGATATTTGAATGCCTCTCTAGGTTTGGAAAGTTTTCTTCCAGGATCTCATGGAATAGATTACGAATGCCCTTATTATTTTCTTCACCTTCTGGGATATCAATTATCTGGATGTTTGGGCATTTAAAAGTGTCTAGTATTACTTGTATATTATTCTCATTTTTGAGTGTTATTTTCTCAGTCTTTTTGGTGAATTTTTCCAAGTCAGAGGTTCTATCTTCTACATCAGAGATTTGATCTTCTGCATGATTTAATCTGCTTTTAATACTTTCAAGGGAGGTTTTGATTTCCTATACTACAGCCTTCATCTCTAACAATTCTGTTTGATTCTTTTTTATGGTTTGTATTTCTCTTCAGATTGTGCAAGAACTTCCTTACCTCTTGGAACTCATTGTCTCTTTTCTCTCACATCTTCTGAAGTTCATTGTCTCTCTTCTCTTGCATCTCTGTTAGCTTTGTCACTGTGAATATTCTAAATTCTTTATCTGACAATTCCATGAGTTCCCTTGTATTGTCTGTGGAGGATGAGGAGTTATTCTTTTCCCTTGGGGGAGAGATTTTTTTTGGCTTCTTATATTTCTTTTTTTTTTTTTTTGAGAGGTTGTTTTTTTTCACTATAGGGCGCGTGCACTCGCCAGCCAGACAGAGAGAGACATAGAGACAGAAAGCGAGAAATCACCCCCCAGGGGGGATGGTCACACCGTGATCCCTTCTCCTCCATTCTCCTCCCGGGATCTTGGGCACGCACGCACACCCGCCCGGCGAACCGCGGTCGACTATGTGGGAGTCCAGCGACATAGCCATTACGCTAACTGCTGGTTCCTGGGATTCTTATATTTCTTGTGCCTCTGGCATGGTTTCCGGTCATCTGATGGATTATATGTTTTTTCCTAATTTTTGGAATTAAATTTGAGTGCAAACTCTAAGCAGTACCATTCTTCTCCCTTTGTGCAGCAGATTCCATGGAATATGAAGATTATTGTGACTCTAAAAGTGTTCAGATATTTGGCTACTGTGAACCTAGACCTGTCTAGAAACTCAGTGTGTGGAGGCTGAGCAGAAAAATGAGAAAGGTAAAGGAAAAAGGAAAAGGAAAAGAAAATGAAGAAAAAAACAAGACAAAAACAGTATAAAAAAAATAAAAGCAAAAAATAAAAATTGCATGGCACGCTAGCATGCCACATGAAATGGACCTCTCAGAGCTCAAATGTGTATGGCTGGTGATTGGCTTGTCCTATGTGTGAGGAGGGAAAGGTAAGAGTTAGCAAGATATAAGAGCATCAGAGAGCTAAGAGGTTTAAAATTAAAAAAAAGAAAAGAAAAAAATCAAAGAGAGAGAGTAGGAGAGACAGAATAAACACGGTGCCGTACCTGGCTAGATCTGGGGGACAGGAGGAGGAAGTCTGGGCAGAAAACCTTCATATGTCCTAGTCCCTGAAACGGGCCACTCAAAACCAATCTGTTCATTTTTTAAATGAACTCATTGACCTCAATGCAACGCAGGGTTTGGCGCACAGTAGTTGCTTAATAAATGATTGTTCCGCGATGCAGTGCAGCTCTCATCTTGCCCCTCCCCAGCCTCCCATCACCCTGCTGCATCACTCCAGCACAGGCGTGGGCACACACAGACGTGTACGTGTATACTCTGCAGCCATGATCCCAGGCATCTTTTCTGGAACAAAGCCAATGGCTAACAAATGAGGTGTGGTTGCTCGAAGCTCCGCTAACAACAACCCTGGCCTTGTCTGTGTGACTGCCTGGGGAATTACAAATGAAGGGTTTGGGGACCTCGCGGCTTTGTGGACTCATTCCAGTGAGAATACAGGATGCACTTGAAATAAAGAATGCTTCTTTGTGACTCATTAAACTCCTCTCTGTTCCCCTCTATTAGGCATGTGTCTGCCATGCCCTGTAAAGCTATGACATTCAAAAGTGGAAGAGTCAGGCGGAAATAAAAACATTTCACTTCAGCGCCTAAACCATGTGCCCCTTAATTTGAAATAAATCTGTGACAACTGACAGATACTTCTTTCAGACAGTTGTGGGGAAAGGCTTGACTTGTCCTAGTAAATCAGACACAGGCTTCATTATTTTTAGTCTCGTTAAGAAAATGTTACCATAGCAACTGCACCATCATCTAGGGCAAATGTTATCTCTTTAAGTCAATAACACGAGGAGCCATTCCACAAATACCCGGTGCTTTGAGAGGAAGAAATGACTTTTCATTAAAATTAATTTCTTTCAAGTCTTTACCATTCATCTTCATTCATAATCCCCCAATTTTTTTCTCCTGGTAAATAAGAGATATTAAACAACATGAACCTTTTAAGATTTAAGGCTGACCTTTCTTATATCTGTTTGCAGATAATCATGAAGTCTATTAGTTCCTTCAAACATGTAGCTTCACAGTGGTTTATTTTATTCCCCACAGGACGCATAATGCTAATTAATTCCCCCCTTGGGCATAACTTTGTATATTCTGATAGGATAGCAGGGAGGATGCATTGGGGCCTGAACATCTTTTTCTAAATTCTTAAGAGATCATTTCAAGTGATGCAGCAAATGGCTTACTTCCCTTGCGTAGTACCTGTGGGACGGAGTGGGTCCTTGGTCAGCATGGGTTGGTCTAGTTAGTTTAACTCCATTTTGGTTAGAAGTGAAATTATTTCGGAGTATTCATGATGATTTGACAATATATTAGATTTTGCAATTGTGGTAAAGCTTGTGCCTTCCATATGTGAAATTTGGGCCTTAAAAACAAACCTAACACTTCAGATTTCCTCCTGCTAAAAAACATGCTCTTAATTTTAGTGTCAGATCAAAGCATCATGGATTGCCTGGGGGAGCAAGGTCGGTGCCCACCCATGTGTCCTGTCTTCAGAATGTTGATAAGGCTTCACAGACCTTCGCTTCCTCTACCCTCAGACTCACTTTTTATTTATTTATATTTTTTGCCACAAGGTGTGTGTGCTCGCCAGAGAGTGGCAGAAAAAAAGGAAGAGAAAGAGCAAGAAATCACTCCCACGAGGTCTGGTCATACTGCAATTCCTCCTTCTCCATCTCCCTCTCCTCTTAGGATTTTGTACACGCACACACACACACACACACACATACACACACACACACACACACATGTGCCTGGCCTGTTTTTCAAGCCACTGGGTCCAGGACTAGAATGATGCAGTTGGCCATGTGGAATCCAGCTGCCCCAACCACCATGCCACCAGGCTGGTCTGGGATAACATATCGGGTCATCAGAAAGGTCATGATGCATTTTTGCATAGAAAAACAGAAAAATATATCATGACTTTTCCTGATGACCTAATAAATTTGTGTTTAGCAGCTTTGTATTTCTTAGCGGTACACAGGATGATGATGCATTTCCTGGGAAGGAAGACAAACGACGTTGTTGCCTGCGTATCACGTAGTAAGCACTGTGCTAAGCAATTTATATATGTCATTGTAGAATCCTCACTCGCCCTGTATGAAGGAGGCATTTTACATTTTGTGGGAAGCTGAGACTCGGAGAAGTTATGAGGCTTGTCCAAGATCACAAGATGGCGAGTGTCAGAGTCAAGACTGAACACAAATCTGACTCTTTATGCCACCCCCTCCCACCCTAGTTTCTCCACTTGATATGCTCTTGGCTCATCCTGTTTGTACAATAGTTTGCAAATCCTTAAATTCTGGAGCTTTGAAGGACCTTATGAGTTGTGAGGTCTAATCCTACCATGTCGCAGATGAGGAAACTGAGGATGAGAGAAGCAACTTGCCCAAGGTAGTCACAAAGGACTGTGAGCCCTTAGGAAGCCGCATAACTGAGCCAGGGAAGAGAGGGTGGCCAGGCTCCTTCGATGTCCCATTGCCTGCTCATGGTGTGTACCCCTAGGCCCTCCCAATCAGGGGCTGTCTTCCTCCTACCAGGTGTCAGTTGCTCAGTCACTCCTTTGAAGTTCTCTGTTGTCATGCTTCCCCCAGACCTCAAGATTGATTGCTCACGTAAGTCTCTTCTCTCTTCTTACCCATAGTGAACTCACTCTTGTGACTTACCCTCCAAGGCTACGAAGAATCCATGTGAAGATGTTAATGAGACAAACTGAGGTTCTTCAGGGCCCGTGCTTGGAGACATTACCTACATCTTTGCTACCTCGAGAGAGCAGCTTTAATGGTGAGAACTTCAGTGTAGATGGAAGGGAGGAGGGCACACAGATCATGGTGCAGAGATATTCTGTTAAGTATCAGGGCCCTACGCAGCCTTCACAATCACACAGCAACCTCTCACTCTTCCTGTAGAGAGAAGCAAGTGGCATAGCAAGTGGCAGGACTGTGAAAAGTGGATCCATACACCATTACCCTTTTCTGTACCTGTGATGAAGCTGATATGCCACTGCCCTCTGCACTTGGAATGATTTCATCTTCTTAACACAGTGCTCTCGGCAGCCACTTCCAATTGCAGCTGAGTTCAGAGATGAAACAAACCCATTTGCTACCCCCAATGTTGATGAATGCTTTGGAAGTAGGCAGATTATGAAAAGACTGAGCCTCTACTTTTCCCCATTATAAATAGAAGAAAAAAACCCCTGATTTACAGAATTGTTGTAGGTTTAACAATAACGTATGTAAGACCACAGCAGATTCCATGGTGCCTGCTACATAGTAGATGCTGAGTGACTATAAATTGTCATTGTCATGAGGTTAATGCTGATGGGTGGAAGGCAGGGTGCCATGGCTCTGCATTATAAGGAGCTGGATTGCCAAAAGTAAGGTGCTCTGGGGCTCCCTTTACTGACTTGATTTTGTGATGCTGCAGACACGAGTACATATGTTTCAGGTCTAAAGAGAGTTTTGTAGTCCTCTTGAGAAACAGCTCAGGATGGCAGCTCACCCCTGGTTTGCTGGCTCTTGACCCAGCAAGTTAGGAAGATCACATCAGGTAAGTAGTTTATCCCTGGAGTACCCCAGTTCTGGTGATGTTACTTATGAGCTAAAAGTCTGAGGGAAGTCCTTCAATCCAAGCCTAGCTCCATTTTCTAGAAAACATATATACTAACCCAACTCTAGAGTGGATTCACTGAGTGTTAAAGGAATCACTAATTGTTGTTACAGGTTTTGAAAAATCAAGCTTTTAATGAGTAGTACACTTATTTAAAGAACATGATTTTTTTGTAGAAAATGGAAATGCTTTAATTTTTAAATTTAATTTTGCTATTTATTTAATGTGCATCTTAAATGTCTCTGACTGTGCCATTATTTGCTATGATATGTAAACTCCCAAGGGCAAAGATGATCTCTGCTTCATTTACTTTTTAGAGCACCCAGAAAAATGCCATAAACAAGTAGGTTTTCAATCCATATGTATGCTTTTCCTGCAGATTTGAATATAAACTATATCCTGTACTCATAAAAAAATACTATTTTGTTCTTATTTTAACCTTTTTTTGAACCATAGCCAATTTCATTCAAATTTTCCAAAATTCATACTCAATGTATCATTTCTAAATGTATGTCACCATTTATATAATGGTTTGATTACTTCATGTTTCTTTTCTAATACTTTCATCCTTTCTTACAGTTCTTTAGTAGAAGCCAGGTTTGCATTGCCCAGGTAGGAGCCTCTGACCTACTATTCAGGTTAGGTTTCTTCCTAATATTCATGGCAACCATCTAGCTTCTAAAAGAAAGGCTTTTGGTCTTTTCAATCACTTGCCCATCCTGTGCTTAGAGACATTACCACATCTTTGTTTGCTACCTCAACAGAGTGGCTTTAATGGTGGGAACTTCAGTGAGACGGCGTTGTTACCCAGAACCACATGACCTAATTTGGAATTGATATTGGCATCTGAGTCTTAGATTTGTAATCAAATCCACAGTTCACCTTTCAGCTTCTTCTGGAGTCACGTTCAGCTTATCTGCCAACATGTTAAAGCTGGTACATTGGTGGATGTGACAAAAAGTCTAACACATGAAGAGACTACCATTTTCAATAAAGTCCTCAAGACAAGCCAAGAAGAAGTCATTCACAAGCACTGATTCCATTCCCTCAGCTTTTCCTAAGACCCATCAAGATCAAAGTTAACACATAAGTATGTGTTCACCAAATTCTGTAATTGGGTCTTTACTTGTGTAAGATGCTTATCGAATAATTTTGACTAGATCTTTCAGCACCGGTTGGTGTTTCTGGACATCTTGTTATGACTGCTGTTGTCAAAGAGCGGAGAGTAATGTGGACCCATTGTCTGAATTGCACTGAGAAACTGTGGCTGGTAGAAGAAGAGATCAATACTATTATCAGAGTGTGATAATAGGGTGCTTGAAAAAAAAAAAACAGAGATGAGGGAATGAGCCATGATCGCTTTTGAAGAGACTGGAGTGGAGAACTCACAGAATTATCTATCATCTCTTTTAACCAGGTATGGTCTTCCAGGGCTGCATCCCAATCCTGCATTAAAATTTCAGAGGCCAGTTTTCCCCAGAGTGAACTTAAAACATTTTTACCTGTTCCTGGAGCTAAAACTCTACAAAAATGTGAAGATACTCTGCTGCTTTTGAATAATTCCCGCATTCATATTGGAATTTTGCATACCTATAGAGCGTATCTAAATATTCCTGCTTAAAACCATGCTTGTTGGGACCAGCAGTTGGCATAATGACTATGTCGCTGAACTTCCAAGTAGTCTGTGGTTCGACTCTCGGACCTGGTGACTTAAACTCACACCGGGCGCGCATGTGTGTGTGTGCGCCCAAGATCCCGAGAGGAGAATGGAGGAGAAGGGATTGCAGCAAGGCCATCCTCCCTGGGGGGTGATTTCCCGCTTTCTGTCTCTTTGCCTGTCTCTGTCTTTCTGGCAGGTACATGTGCCCTATAGCAAAAACCTGTCCAAAAAAACCCCAAATAAATAAAAAACCCATGCTTGTCTGCCAGATTGTCAAACAGCATCCAACCATCCCTGGTTGACTGTATTCGTCTTGTAGTTTCTGGCTCTTCAAACATCTTCACAATTGGTTCTGTCTCCACCTGAAGCTATTTCAGATATACAACTGTGGTTCTTTTTTCTTTCAGAGCGTGAGGAATCTCATCAGAATAAAGGTTCTTGTATACATCCATAGCAAAGTCTAGCATGTTCGTATCACTAAGATCCAGTCTCCCTCATGATAACTTTGTCATTATATATCTTCTTTACAGAGAAAAACTCAAGGAACAAAAGACAAGATGGTGGTCCAAAAAGTGAATGATACGAGTAGTCAAGTCGTACACCATCACCTTGCCAAAGAAAAGGGCCTTATTTTAACTTTTAAGACCAGAAACCTAACAAACCATCTCTACTGGAGCAGCATTGAATGACTTATGTGCAGTACAAATGCATACCTATTCGTTTATTTTCATTTAAAAATATTAATACTAATTGGCTTTATATTTTTTAAGCCAGATTTTCTTCTTGAATATTAATTTATTTCTTCCATGAGCAAGGGACAGAGAGTGAGAGAGAACCCCCACCAGTGTCTTGTTGCTGAGACCCACCCATAACCTTCATCAAGCCCAGGGCCCTAGGTATACGTGTGCCTGGCATACTTACAGAGCACACCAGACTTGAACCTGGAACCAAAAACCTTCCCATGTGAGCCTTGCATCCTACTGCTGCATCTTCGTCTGGGTCTTATTTTCTATTTCTTTCTTTCTTGAGAGGTTTTCGCTATAGGGCGCGTGCGCTCGCCAGACAGACAGAGAGAGACAGAGAGACAGAAAGCGAGAAATCACCCCCCAGGGGGGATGGTCACGCCACAATCCCTTCTCCTCCATTCTCCTCTCGGGATCTTGGGCACGCACGCACACGCGCCCGGCGTGAGTTTTAAGCCACCGGGTCCAGAACGCGAACCGCGGTCAACTACGTGGGAGTCCAGCGACATAGCCATTACGCTAACTGCTGGTTCCCTGATTTTCTATTTCTATCAAATAATAATACTGACTTTCTATAAAAGTCTGCCTCATATAGAAAATGTGGAATATGCTGAAAGTCATATTGGAGGAAGGAGATGTTGTTTGTAATTTCCATGCAGGAAGAGGATCACTTTGAACATCTTGGTATGTTTTTCCTATGTGGTTCATTTTAAGGTACTGTTAATAGTATCTAATACTTGATTGATTTTTAGGCTTTCAAAATTTTTTTCACTGTGATTTCCATCTTTTCAGTTAGTGATCCTGTGTTCTTTCCAGTAAGAATTATTGTTTTGTTCTTTTCAATGTATTGAAGCATGTTGTGCTTAAAGGAAAGAGTTTGCCATGAGCTGCTAGTGACTTATTCCTGTTTCAAAGGAAACTTGTGGTTACCATGAAGGAAAATTTAGTCCACCTTGCCCCAGTGCATTTGTTCTCCTGAGAACTTGGTGAACTCCTTCTGACTATTTCCCTGGGATTATGTCACCCACCAAGGTAACTTTCTGTTTCAGTAAATAATGTGACGAACCAAAACAACACCCCTTAAGTTAATCAGTCTCGGAAAATAGAGACTGGCTTTATATTCCATGGCTTTGATGTGTCTAGTAGTTCCTGTAAGGATTTGTCTCTCTTTTGTTTTGATTGACAAGACCTTTCCTATATATTTGAGCAATCAAGCAGCCCAGTAACAAAGAGTAGAGACATTTACCCAGAGCAAACTTCTACCACTCATTGTGACTTTCTGAAACCTTGAGTGTAAATTGCAGCTCTAAAGAAGAGGTGGCTGTAGCAGAATTAGGTAAGTGCTCCTCCATGTTCCCTTCCTCCTGAGGGCAAGACTCTTGAAGCAGACTCCCATAGAGTCTACTAAAGTGACAGGTCAGGAGTAGGAACTGTAAGGTCAGGTTTGGAAATAAACAACTTTGCAGACCATGTTAAGCAGTAATGAATTGGGGTTATCCCATAAATGCAACGTCCCAGCTCACTTCAACACCCAGGCAGGTGTTGGGTGTACGAGACTGAAGGGGGCATTCTGGCTCCAGTGGTACAGTAAAGGACCAAGACCCAGAGAGGAGTGACTTTACAATAGGTAGGGGTTATATTTTAAAGACCTCCAATGCCTTCTGCCGTTTGAATTTAGACTGAATTCTACATGACTTGGTGTTTATTATAATTGTAGTATAGAGCAGAGGCAATTTGTAGTGAATAGGTGACATTTTTATACATGGCCACCAAACCAGGGCCAGATTTCATAATATCTTCTTTGTATCCATGTTTTGTGGTGGGTTGGGTGAGTGACAGTATGTCTAGGACATACTATTGTTAATATTCATCTACTTTCTTCCTTTTATTCCTTACCTATGACACTGAAAATTAAATTTTTTATCAAAGCATATAACATGGCACTCAAATGCTCTGGACCTGAAAACAAATAACTGGTGGATATTCATATATTATTTTAGGATATGCATTACTTTTGGTGTTGCTTGTATCCTGTGCTCCTTCAGAAGAGGACATTGGGATAAACTTTAACACACAAGTGAACTCTAGCAGTTGGGTCACAATAAGGAAAAACCAGAGAATGGAGTGGGAGGACTGAGGGTCTAGAGAGGTGTGTGGAATCCATAGATACTGGAACAAGTTACAGGAAACTTTGGGCACCTGGGTTGGAGTTTGTGGGCATTTATAATATCTTGGCTCATCATTTCTGAAATGCTAAGAGCTCCATTTGACAGGACCAACACATTGTTGGCCGTCCTATGAGGGCCAGAGGGCCCGCTATACCTGCTAATCTCCATTTCCTTTCCCTCCCTGGAGGAACAGCATGAAGCTCGCATACCTTTTCCTTGGCCCCATGGCCCTTCTGCTTCTGGCTGGCTGCAGCTGCATTCTCAGCACCTCGAGCGAGAACCTGCGCACCTTTGTGGGCTGTGCTGTGAGGGAGTTTACTTTCCTGGCTAAGAAGCCAGGCTGCAGAGGCCTGCGGATCACCACGGATGCCTGCTGGGGCCGCTGTGAGACTTGGGAGGTGAGTAGCTTCAACAGGTGTAGATGGCAATGTCTTCAAGACCAGCTGCTTAGACCTGATTCTTAAATGTTCACTTTTTGGGTGATATGAGGTAGAACCGGGACATCTGCCTTTTCCTGTGAACTAAAAATGCAAACCGAGTAATTATTTGGCTCTTCCAAAAATGATCTGAAACACATGATTCTATCCTTCTATCAAAGCATTAGTAATTTGACTTACATGGTGTCTATATATCATTTCTGGGATGTCTTGACCATTAATCTACTCATTTACAGATCATATGGAAGGATTCAAAGGGTGAGGGACTGCCAAATCAAATGTAAAGTGGTGTAAAGTTGGGAATAAATCATTGGTTCAAGCCTGTGACCAAAACTCTTCCCTGAATCCCCTCATCTTGATAAAGTCAGCCAGTCACCAACTAAGAGGCCCTACCCTGAATGCTGAGTGGGTCATTGTCCCCAGCCCCACTTTCAGTACCTCAGCTGTAGTCTTGTCCACCTCAGTTTCCTAGTGCCTTCAGGGACTGTCACTGACAGGTCTATGACATCCTTTTATTCAGTAATATCTGGCTTTTTTTATTTTATTTTATTTTATTTTATTTATTTATTTTTTTAGACATTTCATTTAAATCAGGGTCAAATACTCCAAGTTAGAATCTTACTGGGCTGAGATGATCAGGTATTTTGGGGGTGAAGAAGAGGAATCTGCATTCGACACTCATCAAATCACACATATAGTGGTTCACTGACTTTTTATTTATTTATTTTTTGAGAGATTTTTGTTATAGGGCAGAGAGACAGAGATACAGAAAGGAAGAAATCGCCCCCCGGGGGGATGACTCTTCCATTCTCGTCGCAGGATTTGGGGCATGCATGCACATGCGCCTGATTAGTTTCAAGTCACTGGGTCTGGGACTCGAACCGCGGTTGACCATGTAGACGTCCAGTGCCTAAACTACTGCACCACCTACTGGCCCTGGTTCATTGACTCTTCCTGAGTCTGAGTTGGTCACTGACAAAAGACCAGGTCTGATCTTGTCACTCCCTGGCTCAAACACCTTTAGTGACCACCTCTACTACAAGTGCAATAACCAACTTTCAAGGCCTCTGCCTACCTCCCCAGAGATTCAACATTCTTAGTTTCATCCTTGTCAGACTGACTTTTACAACTTCAATTAAAGTGACCTCATGAAATCTCCTTTGGCCCTTTTCTCACATCCCTTCTCTTTTCCATCTGTTGTTATATTTATTCTCTCTCTCTCTCTTTTTTTTTCTTCTCTTTTTTTGGAGAGGTTTTTGCTATAGGGTGCGTGCGCTCGCCAGCCAGCCAGAGAGAGACATAGAGACAGAAAGCAAGAAATCACCCCCAGAGGGGATGGTCATGCCACAATCCCTTCTCCTCCATTCTCCTCTCAGGATCTTGGGCATGCACGCACATGCGCCCAGCGTGAGTTTTAAGCCACCGGGTCCAGGACACGAACCACAGTCGACTACGTGGGAGTTCAGCGACATAGCCATTACGCTAACTGCTGATTCCCTTGTTATATTTATTCTCTGGTGCCCAGCTCCAGTGCCAACTCCTCTGAGCCTCTTCTGGCTCCCTGTCAGCCCTTTACTATATTTTACCTTTCTATTTACTTCTTCCCTCACCACACGCACTATATAAAGTTATTTTGAGGCCAGAGGTTTATTTTTTATTTTATTTTTAAAAAAGTTATTTTATTTAACTTTATTTATTTATTTAAATTTGATCAGAAAGGGACAGAGCAAGAGTGAGATCGAGAGAGAGAGAGAGAGAGAGAGAGAGAGAGAGAGAAGAGAGAGAGAAAAGAGAAAGCCACCATGTCCAGGATTCAAACTGCAGTCAGCCATGTGGGAGTCCAGCACCCTTAGCCACCACACCACCTGCTGGCCCCAGAGGCCATAGGCTTATTCATGTGACTTGCATAGCTTTTTGCCAGTGTCACGTATGAAGAAGGCAAATAAATATTCATTGAACTAACTGGACTCTCTACTTAGAGTTGTGTATCTTCTGGCTTAATGTAAGCCAACTTCAGAGCGTATGAGCACCATGACAGCACACTGCCATTCGGAAAAATATCCCTCTCTTCAGGGACTTGGAGAGCAGCCTGCTGTCACCTAGATAATGTGTGGGTGGCCCTACAAATGGAGTTGGGTTATGGTGTTGAAATCTCCAGTTAAATGAACCTACTCTACCAAATCAGCTTTATTTTTTGCATCATTCGAGGACTTGAAACCTAATAGCCAAATGCAAATTCAGTTTTGCTAAGTATACTTTGCCAGTTGACACCCAAGTTTGGCACCTTGTTATATTCTGAACTTAGCCTGGCAGTGGCTTTCTCTGCTTGAATCTCATATCTGGGATGTTTGGATTTCTCTGTACCAAAATCTCAAACTCCTTTCTCTCCTCAGTTTAGCCCAATCACTGGGACTTTGAATGAGTGGTGACATGGTCCAACTTACATATTATAAGGATCATCTGGGAAGCTGGCTGGTGGTGTGGTGGTTGAGGTGCTGAACTCCCACATGGTGGACAACAGTTTGAGTCCCAGACCTGGTGGTTTGTCTTTTCACTTTCTCTCTCTCTCTCTGGCCAAATTAAAAAAAAATAATAATAATAAGTAAAATTGAATAATTCTTTTTTACAAAAGGATCATCTGGGGTTTTTGTGTTGCAAATAGACTGTAAAGAGTAATGTTGGAAGAAGGGACGCTAGTCAGTAGATATTTGCAATGATCAATATTATTCATTTATTGAGCACTCCTGAAGCTTCCTGCTTTCAGGAGTTTGTGTTATGTCGGGAAGAGAAAGAGTAACAAGTAAGTAGATAACTAGTTAATTTCTGGTAGGATGTGTGGTGTCAAGATAATGAAACAGGGTGCTATGTTTTAATGGGCTTCCTGTTTTCTACCTGTGGGGACAGAAGCCCATTCTGGAACCTCCCTACATTGAAGCCCATCACAGAGTCTGTACCTACAACGAGACCAGACAGGTGACAGTCAAGCTGCCCAACTGTGCCCCTGGAGTCGACCCCTTCTACACCTACCCTGTGGCTGTCCGCTGTGACTGTGGAGCCTGTTCTACTGACACCACGGAGTGCGAGACCATCTGAAGCTGGCGTGGTCTGCAGAATATAGCTGGCAGCCTCGGGCCTTGCCCACCCACCTGTACGGGCAGCACAGCAGCTCTCTCCTGGGTTCAAGGACTGTTTAATTTCGGTCCCACTTGTGGAAATGGTTACCCATCTTCTTTCGATCCAGCTCAGACACAAGGCCAGATGCAGCATACTTATGTTAGACATGCAAAACCATATTGGTGCCTTCACCAAAGTCATTTTTTCCTC
>NW_006159535.1:549053-583530 GCF_000334495.1 Tupaia belangeri chinensis | reverse complement strand
GAGAGAGAGAGAGAGAGAGAGAGAGAGAGAGAGAGAGGAGAGAGAGAAAAGAGAAAGCCACCATGTCCAGGATTCAAACTGCAGTCAGCCATGTGGGAGTCCAGCACCCTTAGCCACCACACCACCTGCTGGCCCCAGAGGCCATAGGCTTATTCATGTGACTTGCATAGCTTTTTGCCAGTGTCACGTATGAAGAAGGCAAATAAATATTCATTGAACTAACTGGACTCTCTACTTAGAGTTGTGTATCTTCTGGCTTAATGTAAGCCAACTTCAGAGCGTATGAGCACCATGACAGCACACTGCCATTCGGAAAAATATCCCTCTCTTCAGGGACTTGGAGAGCAGCCTGCTGTCACCTAGATAATGTGTGGGTGGCCCTACAAATGGAGTTGGGTTATGGTGTTGAAATCTCCAGTTAAATGAACCTACTCTACCAAATCAGCTTTATTTTTTGCATCATTCGAGGACTTGAAACCTAATAGCCAAATGCAAATTCAGTTTTGCTAAGTATACTTTGCCAGTTGACACCCAAGTTTGGCACCTTGTTATATTCTGAACTTAGCCTGGCAGTGGCTTTCTCTGCTTGAATCTCATATCTGGGATGTTTGGATTTCTCTGTACCAAAATCTCAAACTCCTTTCTCTCCTCAGTTTAGCCCAATCACTGGGACTTTGAATGAGTGGTGACATGGTCCAACTTACATATTATAAGGATCATCTGGGAAGCTGGCTGGTGGTGTGGTGGTTGAGGTGCTGAACTCCCACATGGTGGACAACAGTTTGAGTCCCAGACCTGGTGGTTTGTCTTTTCACTTTCTCTCTCTCTCTCTGGCCAAATTAAAAAAAAATAATAATAATAAGTAAAATTGAATAATTCTTTTTTACAAAAGGATCATCTGGGGGTTTTGTGTTGCAAATAGACTGTAAAGAGTAATGTTGGAAGAAGGGACGCTAGTCAGTAGATATTTGCAATGATCAATATTATTCATTTATTGAGCACTCCTGAAGCTTCCTGCTTTCAGGAGTTTGTGTTATGTCGGGAAGAGAAAGAGTAACAAGTAAGTAGATAACTAGTTAATTTCTGGTAGGATGTGTGGTGTCAAGATAATGAAACAGGGTGCTATGTTTTAATGGGCTTCCTGTTTTCTACCTGTGGGGACAGAAGCCCATTCTGGAACCTCCCTACATTGAAGCCCATCACAGAGTCTGTACCTACAACGAGACCAGACAGGTGACAGTCAAGCTGCCCAACTGTGCCCCTGGAGTCGACCCCTTCTACACCTACCCTGTGGCTGTCCGCTGTGACTGTGGAGCCTGTTCTACTGACACCACGGAGTGCGAGACCATCTGAAGCTGGCGTGGTCTGCAGAATATAGCTGGCAGCCTCGGGCCTTGCCCACCCACCTGTACGGGCAGCACAGCAGCTCTCTCCTGAGTTCAAGGACTGTTTAATTTCGGTCCCACTTGTGGAAATGGTTACCCATCTTCTTTCGATCCAGCTCAGACACAAGGCCAGATGCAGCATACTTATGTTAGACATGCAAAACCATATTGGTGCCTTCACCAAAGTCATTTTTTCCTCCGATTCATAGACCTGCAAATTAATTTTTCTTTACCTGGAATTCTGGAACATAATTTCTACATTACATTTCCCCCCCACTTGGATTTACAATATGCCAGTGATACATTGGCTATAACCAGAAAATGGGACTAGGTAGTTGTCATGTTTTATTTAACCACTGATCTACAATATATTTATGATGAAAGGGCTAGAACTGAACAAGAACACTGCACTAGTCTTTCTCTGTTTTTGCACTAGTCTTTCTGACCCCAAGAAATCTAACCAGAAGCTTCCTTAGAGAAAATGCTCTTCCTCCCTTTTAACTGAGTATCTATCTACACGAGAAATAGAAGCTGCTCAGATCGATAGAGGGAAGTTGATAGAGTAGCTTAAATCAAAAGGTGTTTGAATTTGGGTAATTCTTTTTCTAAGTAAAATTTCTTAAGTTCCCTTAAGATCTCTAGTAAAGAGGTTACTTTGTGATAAAAAACACTCACTCAGAAAAAAAAAATGTCAGTAGAAGCTATCTTGTAGGCTTACAAATTGATGTCACTAATACTGACGTTCTTCCAAATCTATGGCAAAATGGCCAATCACAAATGTTCCTCCCCATTTAACACATTTTAAACTGAAATTGTAATTTATTAAACTCAGAGAAAATTTGCATGTTCATATTGGGTAAAATTGCACTGCTGGCTCATGGGGGAAGAGTCTGTGACAGTCTAGCTCTTGTCCTCTCTAAATCTTACAGCGGTTATTCTGTGACCTTTTATAAAACTCTATTGCTTTGCAGATGTCTTTAATCTTGGTAATTTGGGGATTGAATTTAACCTTAAGCTTTCTTCACAATATGCCTGGAAAATCTATATTAATGCCAATAAAGCACATTCTCTGTCTTTCAAATTCTTGAAGATTCCCAAAATGTTTTTTTAGTCTTGAAGACACTTGGACTAACAGAAGCACACTTAAAGGGAATACAGATTATTTTTATTTAAGCATTGATTTGGGATGTCATGATAATAAAGGACATAGATGACCCTGAGTAGCCTGGGTCTCTAACCTTGGGTGATCTTCACACATAGCCCTGCTGTATCACAGCTGGGAGCCAGAAGTCCTCTTTGAATGAGCAGTCAATGACGCCTCATGAAAAACAGTCAAGCACATTGTGGGATTGGCAGTCAGGCACTGGGACGGTGAAGTGAATATCTGGGAACAAAGGGCGTGAACAGAACTTACCCTCAACTTTAGCAGGTCTGCTCATGGGAAAGGAAGTCACTGTAACATAAAAAGTTTAGTGCTTGGGGTCTCTGCCAGGACAGTGGGTGATGGTTAGAGATGGCACTGGGTGGCACCGCTAAAGGGTTTTCAACCCATTTCTAAGAATTTCCCAAGTCAGTAAAGGCTTGCCCATATTTGAGACAAGATGACCACAGCATCAGTAAGGGTCCTGTCAGGGGATATTGAATAATACACTACAGTGGGATATTGAGGGCGTCTCATGAAGAATATGAGCGGACAGAATTAGGAATCCAAAATGGGGAGGTAAACCATTTCTAGTTTAGAAGCAATTGGCTGGAGGAACAAGAAGAGAGAATGATTATCACACACGGAAAAGAACTGTTGGCATTGGAGGTCTGACAGCAGCTGTAGCCTTTGGTTAGGAGGATGCAGCAGTTACCAGATTGCGGCCTGGTAGGAAGGGTGGTAGGGGGAGCAAATACTGAAGCAGGGAACTTTAAGGGTTAGCAGGACTGCTGCCATTTTAAAATGAAAAAAGGCCTCTATCTAAGAAGAACAATCTGACTAAGTGCTGAGTCATATGCTCTGTTTGAGAAATGGTCACATGAGAAACCAGGAATCGGTATTTGAAGACACCAGGGTACTCAGGGGAAAGTGATTGACTCTGACTGAGTGTAGGGAGGAATGGCTTGCACATGCTTGTCCATCATACCTATAAATACCAAGAACATGTTGCGCTTTCTGAGATGTTTGATGGTACTTGCTGACGGTCTCCCTATAACCAGTTCCAGAAATAAATTCTTCTCCAGCCTCTTGTTCCACTGCAAGAAGCAGCAGCTGGACTTAGTTGGCCGGTAATAGTAACTCAGCTTCACTCTCCTCCTATCCCCCTGTCTGCTTTGTCTTCCGTTGAACTAAATAGAAATCAGTGGAGAGATATAGAGAGCGGGAACCCACTGATTTAGTCATAAACGTGGACTTCCTGCACGACAAGTTGAAGGGTGGCTCATGGGGGACAGATGGCTAAGAATAGGTGTGGCTGTCTTGTGGGAAGCTCAGCTATAATGCAGTCGGCGGTAATGGTGGCTGTGGGAATACTAAGACAGGCTGTATGTAGCATCACAATGCCCCAGACTCCCCTGTGGTGAATTGGTGAATTGGTGCGGGATACACATGGAAAGGTCTGCACCGGCTAACACCATATCCCAACTTTAAATTAGCATTTTTGCAGTCTTCCCTGAAAGTGGCAAGGTTGGGTTGTTTAATGGAGATTGGTTTTTCTCTGGTTTTCTGTATAACCTCTAGGAAGATAGTATTTTGCTGTAGTTCAAATTAAATGTTATAGCAGAAGAGACTGAGGGGAAAATAAAGCAGAGTCACAAAGGGAAATCAAGAGACTGGTGCAGAGCAAGAGTGTATGCAATGAACTCATTTCCTAGGCAGTGCGAAGGCAGGTGCAGGGGAAGGCTACCTTTTAGGGAGTTCTAGATAAACTCTCAGTAACATCATATCCTTGGAAATAGGTTTACTTCGTAATTAATGAAAGGTGAAGAAGGATTTCCTGGAATTTTATTTTTCTTTGGAAGCATTTTTGAACGAACAATGTAAATTCTCACAGTTCGTCTTTAGATCCATTAGGTTAGGTCCATTGATTGAAATGGTAAGTTTCGCTTCCCGTTTTTCACCAGGTAGAATGCAAATGAGTCATGAGGAGGTATCAAATTCTTCTGCAAATTAACTCTTCAAATGAATTAGATTTTAATGTAATAAAATCATTTCAGAGATAATAAATGTATCAAATTGAAAATAATGGAGTGTGATAAATTGTATTTCACAAAGTTTAAGGAGACTGCCTGTCTATTAAGGGGACATTTTCTTCAAAATAATTTGCACCTTATCCAAGGATATTGAATTACTAACAGTCATCTCGAGGAAGTATACACGCTAAAGTACACACTTCAAATAGAAATCTAATTCTGATAGTTAGCAGATTCTATTCTATTTTATTTTTAAAAAATCTGACCAGAGGGGCACATGTGCTCCCCAGAGAGAGGTGCTAAGTGAGAAAGCACCCCTAATGGGACACGGTTGTGCCTCAATCTCGTCTCCTCCATTTCTTCTTCCAGACAGAAAGCAATGACTAAGCAATAACGCTTAAACAATTCTTCAGCAATTTCTGCCAATTTTATTTTCTGTTGAAAATATCTCCTAGCGAAGCAGTTTACTGGATTAGCAGAACTGTGGGCCTTATTTGCAAGATGAATCTTCTGGCATTTCTCTAACAATGATCTCCTGGTTTAATGAATGGGCTGGATTGGAACTGTATACACGTGTGTGGTTCTGGCGTGTCTGCAGAAGGTGCCCACATCCTCTGAGCAGGTGGAATCTAATACCAGGACCAAGGAATAAAGGAGAGAAAACAAGGGGGGCAGTTGGCGATGTAGGGCAGAGACTTGTCTCCAGTGCTAAGAATTTAGAGGGATTATTCTATTCTCTTTTCCAAGTCCTCACTATCAGAAGTAAAACAAACCTTTCCTAAGCTCTTTGGCTTTATATTTGACCTTCGGTTCCTCCAACTATACCATCTCTTTAGCATACTGAATACTTGAGTAAAAAATTTTTTTTTCTTAAATTTTCTCATATTCAGGATTGGCTGTGATTGGGTCACTGGGGCTTCTGAAAATTATGAGAAGCTCTAAATACAAACACTTTTCCTCTCCAAATATCTCTCACCAAACAGACGTTTTCTAAAAGACCAAAACATTTTTTAACAAATTTCAATATCATTAAGGTGAGAATAGTAATTTTCTCTCAGTGAGGTTAAGGATAGATTACAAGCAAGAAATAAATGGAAATATTTCCAAGTCACAAGTATAACTTAAAATCATCCCAAAGAGTATTTACTCACTGAAAATGAATTGTATACACACACGATGAAGGATATTGAATTACTAACAGTCAGTGAGGAAACACACATGCAAAAGTATGTGCACTTAACACAGAAATTTAATTCTGTTTGCAGATTCTATTTTCAAAAAAATTTTGCCAGAGAGCACATGCACTCACTGGAGGGAGAGGGGAAAGTAAGACGTACCTCAATCCCTTCTCCCTCCTTTTGGGATTTTGGGCACACACGTACACATGCCTGGCGTGTTTCTCAAGGTGCCATGTTGGGACTTGAATCACAGTGTTGGCCATGTGGGATCCATCCACCTTAACCACTATGCCACTGAATGGACCAGCAGGTTTTCTGTATGAAACATATTTTCTTGACTTTACTGTGCTGCTCATATAAAATTCCTAAGGTGTCCCGAGTGAGAGGTGCGCCGTCAGTGTCAGGGGACCTAAGCTTCTAGGCAGTTCTGAACCTCCATCTTCCCTTTCCTTTTGGAATCTGCATATCGAAAGTAAAATATCTGGGGGGACTAATTTTACTGAGTGGGATACAAACATCCAGCATTTAAAACTACATTAGAAATGATTTTACAAGGAAGAGTTTGTTCAGCTTTTGGCTCCTTGTTGAGCAAGTCGAGAAGTTAATGCTGAACCATCTCCCTATTGAAACATCAGCACCCGCTAATGAGCAACTGAGTCTAACTGAAGTAGGCTGCAGATTTCAGCATTAATAAGCTCTGAACCAACTTTAGGACAAAGCCAAAAGGAACGAATGTGCCACAAGCTTACCCATGCCAATCTTTACATTGCAAGGTGTGGACGAGGGGAGAAGGAATGACTGAGTTCTGATCTAGGGGTGTGTGTGGGGGTCTCTCTTTTATGGCCCTTGCTTAGTTCATTGTACCTAATTGAGCAGAAATGTGTTTGTTCAAATAAAGAGAAGCTTTCTGATATCCTGCCCTGGGATTTTATTTTACTATTGCAGTAAAGGGACTGTGAATCAAATATTTAAAAATTATAGTTAAGTGAATTCTTGAAGAGAAATCCATCATTGATGCCAGTTTTCTCTCCCTTTTAGTTTCTTATGAAGAGAATACAGCAGACTTGACTTTGTGTCCTGAGGAAGGAAGTGGCTGGGTGGGGTGCAGGATTGAGGCACCGGGCTGAGGAAGGAATGCAGTCCCTGGTGTAAGCAGGTTTTTTGGGAGCTTGTATCACAGTTACAAGCAAGAAAAGACTAGGAAGACATTCATGAAAATGAAAATAATCTTTGGTAAGATTTCTTTTCTTTCTTTTTTTTTTTTTTTTTGGAGAGGTTTTTGCTACAGGGCATGTGCGTTCACCAGACATACAGAGACAGAGAGACAGAAAGCGAGAAATCACCCCCCAGGGGGGATGGCCATGCCGTAATCCCTTCTCCTCCATTCTCCTCTCGGGATCCTGAGCACACACGCACACGTGTGTGGCATGTTTTTCTAAGCCACTGGGTCCAGGACGCGAACTGCGGTTGACTACATGGGAGTCCAGTGACATAGCCATTACGCTAACTGCTGGTCCCAGATTTCTTTTTTTTTTGGATTTGATCGTACCCGTCCAAGAATGTTAGCTGTTTTGGCTAGCCAAACAGTTCCCAGATGTAAAAGCTGTCCCAGCTTAAAGGTTTTTCAATTGAAGGGTAATCTTGAGACACAGGTGGGGGGTCCCTGTTGCTTAGAGCATGAGGGAGGTCACTTGATCAAAAGTGCTAAGATCAGACCTCTGTCTGCAGCGTGAAGGGAAGCCTGCTACTGGGCTGAGATGGACGGCCCTTCAGGAGGTGGCCTCTTATGGCTGTACCTGCACGGTGACATCGGTTCCTTATTCTGTGATCAAATCACTAACATTCTAGCCGGAAAATTAGCTAGACCATTTACAGGTACAAAGGGAATGGTGATCCTTGGGCTCTCTAGTTTTGTTTGTTTGTTTGATAGTAGGTGTGATTTGCCATCAGAACTTCTTCGGCAATGGAATTTGAGTGTGACAGTAGGAGTGTGTGTGTATACGAGGGGTAGGGTCTTTAAAAAGTTCGTGGAAAATACGTGTTATGAAAGAATCTATGTAAGGATTTCAAAATTTTTTTTACTATCAGAACAAACTCAGGGGGCTTATAAAACATTCTAGATGCATGTGTGAATATGCCCCAAATCCTGACAGGATAGAGAAATGTAGGGAAAAGGATTATGGTATGACCACACCCCATTGGAGGGATGCTTTCTCTTTCTGGTAAATGCATACACCCTCTGGCAATGAAAAAGAAAGAGACCCAGGGACTAGCAGTTAGTGTAATGGCTATGTCGCTGGACTCCCATGTAGTCGACTGTGGTTCGAGTCTCGGACCTGTTGGCTTAAACTCACACCAGGTGCGTGTACATGCGTGCCCAAGCTCTCTAGAGGAGAATGGAGGAGTAGGGATTGCAGCGTGGCCATCCCCCTGGGAGGGTGATTTCTCGCTTTCTGTTTCTCTGTCTCTCTCTCTCTTTCTGGCGAGCACATGAGCCCTATAGCAAAAACCTCTGAAAAGAAAAAAGAAAGAGACCCATACTTCACTTACACTTTGCTAGGAGCTTTCTGAAGTCCCTTGTATGTATGATATTTTTAAGGGCTCTTGTGCAGAGGGTGGGGTGTGGGTAGGGAAAACAAGACATTGTCCCTAGTGATTGGTAAAAATATGTTGAGTGAGTAAGACTGTGTGGTCTGTGCCTGAGGCAGTAAAGAGATGTCTGTGGAATGAGCCCGTCCTGCTTAGAGGGCAAGTTGTGTGCAGTCAGTCCTTAGTCTGTCATTTACGGTGCCATGGCATCAAAAATTTATGCCTCAAAAATTTGTTCTCCATTTAATAAGTTTATAATTTCATATGATATAAATCTTATTTCTCCCTTTTGGGAGAAATTTTTTTCCTCTCCTTTATAACCACCCCAAAGCCTTTCAGAGTAGAAATATTTTAGATTTAGCAAATCTTTTAAACCAGATGCTGCTTTTCTGCTTTCAATTCAAAAATATGCATATTCCTTTGCTGCAGCTGGGTAGCACGTGACAAGAAAAAGGAACAACTTCTGACAGCCCTCTTATATTTCCAGGGAATGTGAACAGCTCAGCGATTAGCCTAAAGGGGAGCCAAAAGATAGAATCATGGAGGCAGGCAAAGTTGATGGCTTCTTCGGCAGGTGGCTGTATGTTTGGATATAAACACTGGTGATGAACTTGGTTATCTAATAGACCAGCACTTCTACTTTATTGTTGTTATTATTTGAGAGTTCACCCTCCCCCCCAATAGGGTGTGTGTGCTCACTGGAGGGAGAGAGAGAGAGATAGAAAGTGAGAAATCACCCTTCAGGAGGGATGGCCATGGCGCAATCCCTTCTCCTCCATTCCCTTCTCAGGATTTTGGGCATGTGCGCACACGGCCTGGTGTGAGCCTCAAGCTGCTGGGTCTGGAACTCTAACTGTGGTTGACAACATGGGAGTCCAGAGCCTTAGCTACTATGCAACCTGTTGTGCCCATCACTTTTCCTATTTTATTGTGCATATATATCACTTGGGGTCATCTTTTTCTTTTTTTTTTTTAAAGAATTTTTTCTTTTCTTTTCTTTTCTTTTCTTTCCTTTCTTTCTTCTTTTTTTCTTTTTTTTTTGTTGTTGTCATGATTTTCAAGTCACTGGGCCTGGGACTTAAACTATGGTCAGCCACCTGGGACTCTAGCATCTTAACCATCGCACCAGCTGCTGGCCCCACTTAGGGTTTTTCTTTTCTTTCTTCCTTTCTTTTTTATTTTTTTAAAATTTCTTATAGATTTTTGTTATAGGATGTGTACACTCACCAGAGAAACAGAAAGTGAGAAATCACCCTCAGGGGGATGGCCACGCTGCAATCCCTTCTCCTCCAGTCTCCTCTTGGGATTTTGAGCACGCATGCATATACAGTGTGAGTTTTAAGCCGCCAGGTCCGGGACCCAAAGTATGGCTGACTTTATGGGAGTCCAGTGATGTAACCATTATGGCATCTGCTGGTCCTGTTATTTATTTATTTATTATGCAGATTTTGATTCAGTAGGTCACATGGATGCTGCTGGTCCATGGACTGAACCCTGAGCTGTCAGGCATTCAGTGATTTCCTGTTCTGAGGTCCAGGGTGGGCTGTTTTCTCAAGTGGCAGATGGAGACACCTTCAGATAAACCCAGAAATGAGAGTAGGAAACAAAGACTATTTAATGACTTAAAAGTCAGGGCATGGCACAAAATAACCTAAAGGCTGGTGTGTACACGGAATAAGAATCCACTAAGCACGACGAAGGCACAGAGAGAAGAGCCAGTACACAAGACACAGGCTGTACAGCACCGACCTGTGTGCAGGTCAGCCATGCTCTGGTCGTGTCGTTTCCTCTCTAGACATTACGCTGGAGCAGCATGGACTGTTGCAGTTAGGATAAAATTCTGCTGAGATGTACCTTAGACCGTAATTATTGCTTACTCAGAGCAAAATCAATTTAAACCAGGTGATGAGAAAAACGTAGAATTCATTAACTCTCTTGCCTGTGGCTCATCTAGGAGTAAAAAATCAGATTGCTTTCCAAAATTGATTTAAAAAATGGCAAGTAGTGATAATTTTAGATGTGTATTTACAAAGCCGCTCCAAACATACTGCCCTACTCAAAAAGTGCTTCTATTTTTTTTTTGGTCCCCAAAGAACTAATGAAAATTTAAAAACGAGCTTACTCAGGGCCATGGGAAGCCAAGTGTGCCAAAGTTGTGTTAAGGCAAGACTCAGATCTGGATGCTGGGGACTCTCTTCTCACAGTGCTGTAGATACCACATCCCTGTTCTGCAAAGATAACTTCACACAATGGGAGGCTTGTACTGCAAATTACAACAAAATTACTCCAGCTACAATGTCATGAAGCATCCGAGCTACTCAGAACTCATAGAACAAAGTTACCAGGGTAGAACATGTTTAAAACACAGATGCACCAGAACAATCCTCGTTTTTGACAAAATGTCCCCAATGAACAACAACAACAAAAAGATGGTGACCAAGATTAAACATTTAGATTTTACCCTTATTTCCTGAAGTATAATTTCAAAGCCAAGAATTGTTGAACCAAACCCTCTTTGATTCCTTTCCCTTCAAACCCAAAGAGATCTTCCAAAGAGTATGGCTAAGTTGCTGGTGCCGGTGCTGTTCGTCGAGCAGGGTGCTTTAATTTTCTTTCTGGTCTTTATTGAACACGAAAATGGATTGTTGCTTTATCGTAGATGTTTGGATTCTACTATTGCAGTTGTGCATTTTAAATGCAATTTAGAAATATTTCACTGAAGACAAATATTCATAAACTGTCTTTCCAGATATCCCAAAGTCATCCATTCAAGAATATAAAATCATGTCTGTGCTTAAGAAAGTTTTCAAAATCATTATTCACTGATATTTCTTGGAATGTTTCTCTGGACTGCCTGCCTTATATAAGGTAAGAAGGTCTATTAATGACCCAAAGAGCATTGTCCAGAATTTCATGTACTTTTAGTGAACTATGAAGTGGAATTGTCTAGAATTATCACACTAGTCTTGTTGACTGACTCTATAGATATGCAGCCCATGTTTCTAGAAATCAGGTGGAAGTCAACAACTCTTTGGGAGAACTGTCAGACCTGCGTTTTGTCTGGTGTTTGGTTTCCACTTCCTCTCCATTCTCTAAATGTTTCCTTTTTTAAAGTGCCTACCTTCCTTTGTATGAAACTCAGTTTCCCTGACCTTCTCTTTTCCTGTTTCTAATGGTCTTTGAAAATATTTCATTGAGTTTTCTTATTTGTACCTGGGCAGCTTAGTCAATGAGACTTAGGAGAATAGCTGGTGATACAGTTCACTCTGTTAAGAGAAAATGCACATTTTCCATTGTGGCAGCTAAATATAGGGATGGATTTAAAAATGAACACATAATCAGTGAGATAATAATAATCTCCAGCATGGTGTCAATCATTCCTTTAAAGCAAATTTCAATTTCTAATCTTGTATTACTTGATCTCATGGATGGATTTACCTTCATGAATGTAATGTGGTTAATTGAAAGGTTTAGCTCAAGCCAAATAGTTCTTGAAGATGCTTACTTTGTAAAGTTACTGCTCACAGAAATTTATACCCTAAATAAAGGCATTTTTGTTGGCTGCAAATTGTAGATTTAGTTTTATTTTCTCCTAAAATTGTGAGTATACTTGTGATTGCTCTTTTACTACCATTTGTAAAACAAACAAACAAACAAAAAACCAAACCAAACCAAAACAAACAAAGCATTTATTGATATACTTACTTGTGATTTATCAGGTTGCTGGGTCCAGGACTTGCACCACAATTGGCCATGTGGGAATCCAGTGTCTGAACCACCATGCTACCTGCTGGTCTCATATATACTATCATTTTAATACTATTTCTTATTAGTGGTCTTTCTTATTGAAAATTATGTAGGGTTATATCCATTTCATTTAGTACTTCATTTATGGACCAGAAATATTTCAAATGACTCTTTGCATATCATGATCAGATATATTGTCATTGAAGTCCCTGGACCAGCCTCTCCTTTTCTGTCATATGTGTGACTTAGTTTTTGACTTTCTAGCTTATCTCTTCCTGATTTAGAGTTTCTATAGCTATTTCCTTCAGTAATTTTTTTTTTTCTTTTAAGAGATGAAGGGAGTTTATTTCTGTACCTGATGACACGGAGACAGTCAGCAAGCACCATCGAACTGTCTTGAAAAGCTCAAGCACATAGTAATTGTGCTTTGAGTACAACTTTTCTTGGCAAAAATCAGGCCAGGTTTCTTACTGTGGAAATGACTTTGACTCGTATCTTAGTGTTTTTTTGTGTTTTGAAAGTGGCTCAAGGAGTCTGTTAATTCTACCGAACAACTAACCATCTACTAAAAAGAAAAATATGTCAAACTAGTTACTTATTTAAGTCATTCAATTGGGATTATAGTGCTTATACAGTAGAGACCAGGCATAATAGGGTATAGATCAAGTTTTTAAGTCTAGCTTATTACTAGTTTGATAGACCGCCTTATTTATAATAGCGTGCCCATTTGACGTTGTGTTTGAGATGTAGAAGATAAAGAGATGCAGCTCCAATAACTGCCTGTAAAATCCCCACTTAATATTTGTAAGAAGGAATCAATTACACAATGGAGCTAAAGGGCTCTGGATGAGAAGCAGAAAAACTGAGATCTCTCCCAGCTCTGCCAGAACATACTTTTCTTAACCCATTTAGTCCTGAGTTTCTTGTTTGTACAAAGGATTGGACTGTAGTTTCTGGGGCTGTTTCTAGCTCTGAACATGGAAGACGCTACTCTCAAATGAAGATCAGCTGTCACTGCTTGACTTCAGAATAGGCTGTGAACCACCTTCACATTTCTGTCTCTTTTGTGATTGCTCTTTTACTACCATTTGTAAAACAAACAAACAAACAAAAAACCAAACCAAACCAAAACAAACAAAGCATTTATTGATATACTTACTTGTGATTTATCAGGTTGCTGGGTCCAGGACTTGCACCACAATTGGCCATGTGGGAATCCAGTGTCTGAACCACCATGCTACCTGCTGGTCTCATATATACTATCATTTTAATACTATTTCTTATTAGTGGTCTTTCTTATTGAAAATTATGTAGGGTTATATCCATTTCATTTAGTACTTCATTTATGGACCAGAAATATTTCAAATGACTCTTTGCATATCATGATCAGATATATTGTCATTGAAGTCCCTGGACCAGCCTCTCCTTTTCTGTCATATGTGTGACTTAGTTTTTGACTTTCTAGCTTATCTCTTCCTGATTTAGAGTTTCTATAGCTATTTCCTTCAGTAATTTTTTTTTTTCTTTTAAGAGATGAAGGGAGTTTATTTCTGTACCTGATGACACGGAGACAGTCAGCAAGCACCATCGAACTGTCTTGAAAAGCTCAAGCACATAGTAATTGTGCTTTGAGTACAACTTTTCTTGGCAAAAATCAGGCCAGGTTTCTTACTGTGGAAATGACTTTGACTCGTATCTTAGTGTTTTTTTGTGTTTTGAAAGTGGCTCAAGGAGTCTGTTAATTCTACCGAACAACTAACCATCTACTAAAAAGAAAAATATGTCAAACTAGTTACTTATTTAAGTCATTCAATTGGGATTATAGTGCTTATACAGTAGAGACCAGGCATAATAGGGTATAGATCAAGTTTTTAAGTCTAGCTTATTACTAGTTTGATAGACCGCCTTATTTATAATAGCGTGCCCATTTGACGTTGTGTTTGAGATGTAGAAGATAAAGAGATGCAGCTCCAATAACTGCCTGTAAAATCCCCACTTAATATTTGTAAGAAGGAATCAATTACACAATGGAGCTAAAGGGCTCTGGATGAGAAGCAGAAAAACTGAGATCTCTCCCAGCTCTGCCAGAACATACTTTTCTTAACCCATTTAGTCCTGAGTTTCTTGTTTGTACAAAGGATTGGACTGTAGTTTCTGGGGCTGTTTCTAGCTCTGAACATGGAAGACGCTACTCTCAAATGAAGATCAGCTGTCACTGCTTGACTTCAGAATAGGCTGTGAACCACCTTCACATTTCTGTCTCTTCTTTGGTTTTAGGACATAGTTTTATTCAATCTCACAGCAGAAAAATCTTTTTAGAAAAATGAACTAGATCTGGCCATGAAACAGAGAATGAAAGATGAACTTAGTGGAATTACATTCACTCATTTAGTCTGCTTGGTTCTATATTTTATTTAGTGATTACCTCTGGAGCCTGTGCTCCATCCAGACACTAACAGTTTCTCTTCAGGTTCCAGTTCCAGGCCAAGCAGTGATTTTCTCACTGTGAGCAAGTTAATCCCCATGGCCCATTAGGGAGGTGATGAACTGGGGTGCTATTTGCCTATTGAGTGCACACGTCTGGAAGATTCTCCTTGGTGGAGCAAACATAATGCTTTCAATTTTTCACCCACATCAATGAGAAGTGGGAAGTAGCCCATTAGCAAGATGTGACCATGTAATAATATAACAAAACCGGCTAATGGAACTTCCTTTATTACAGGGCTAAATGCTCATTATTGTTTGTAAAAGATAAATTTATAACCTCTGAGGAGTTATAGTTCATAGTTGATTTCTACTTACAAACACAGAAAGGTTCTTGTTTTCTCTAAATGTCAAGCTTTGACTAACAAAACTCCCGTTTTCTTTTAGGTGGTGTATGTGTGTGTGTATGTGTATTTAAGAAAGTGTCTAGCAATTAATGGGACAGAGGGGAAATAGTATTTAAAACGCGGAAGAATGGAAGACATATTTCTAAACAAATAGCCCCCACCCCATTGAGGGGCTGTCCTGGGAGGTCTGAATAGAAAAGATCCATGATCCATGAACATTATTCTTTTTTTTTTTTTAAAAAAAAGAGAGATTTTTGCTATAGGGTGTGTGTGCTCACTGGGGAGACAAAGAGAGATAGAGAGACAGAAAGCGAGAAATCACCCCTTGTGGGGGATGGCCTCACTGCAATCCCTTCTCCACTCTCCTCTTGGGATTTTGGACACACATGTACATGAGCCTGGCGTAAGTTTTAAGCCGCTGGGTCTGACACTTGAACTGCAATTGACTATATGGGAGTCCAGCAATGTAACCATTACACCATCGGCTGGTCCCCTCACATGATTGTTTCCTAGTGCTTCCTCTAGAAGCAGAAAAGATTGGAAAGAATGGCTTTTTTTCCAGTAGAGGAAGTTTGAATTTGGAAAGTTGTAAACTAAAATTGATGGAATTTCATGCTGCAAAAATGAACTTTGCTTATGCAAGTAAAATAAAAAAAATGAAGTGCCTATCAAGGTGATTCCAGGGCACTTTTAAGCAAGGAAGACTAATTAGAAGCCTTCATAGCCTCTAATTAAAAGGTAGCGAGTAATGCACTCTATGCTACAAGATACTCCTGGATGTTTGGAACTGTGTATAGAAAGGGCACGCGATTCCTGACTGGGAGCTTTTACTTCCCCAAGGACAAGGTCTCTCGTGTAGAACATCATTCTGGAAGGCAGGAAACAAAAGGATCCAGAGCTTGGCACCCAAAGATCTAACCCCTACAAATGTATTTGAAAGGATGAATATAGGAAACAGGGAGATGTAGTATCTTTGTACAAATTATGAAAGGGAAATGCCATGTACATGGAATGGGCATGCATTTGGGGCAAAGTGAGAAGCATTTTCAAAGGCAGAAAAACTGAGGCACTTTGCTTGACCTTTGGGGATTTTTAAACACGTGTTTTTTTATGCCCAATGGCCAGATCCTTCTTCAAGGTCAGGTTATGACTGAGGAGAGTAAAGAGGAGTGGAAACCTGGAAGAAAGGGAAGAAAAGCGCTGGCAACAGGGAAGAGATGGAACAGGACAGCCCACTTTGCTGAGTGAAGGGTATTTCAGAAGGTGGGTCCTGCTATATTCTGCCCTAAACCAAATTGGATGAAAAGCAAAAGTACTCCTTTCTTAGAGTCAGTCCATTTGCAGTTTTCTATGGCACATAATATGGGAAAAAAACAGGCCACCTCGCTACTTAAGCATGTGTAGGTGAGTCTTTGGCACAAATGCAGACGGCAACAATGCAGATGGTGCTTTCTTTCAGCCAGGTTAAAAAAAATCACGGCTCTGTAAATTTCCAAAAGTTCAAATGTTTTCTGTAATCAGGAATTCAGAGGTATATGTTGATTCTAATAGCTTTGGTAGAAACATGCTGAAAAGAGAAACGAACATAAAATACCTTGCCCTTAGGCTAGTTTGGCATAGATTTGTAAGGCTTGAGTGAACTGAAGATTAGAAAATGTCTTGAAAACATACAAATGAATATACATGGTTAGAACAGCAGATTCAGGAAAACAAAATGGTGGGTATTGTATTCCCAGGTTTTGTAAAAGACATCAGGTAAGACCACTCATCCAGGAATTGAGGTTCCAGGTTTTGGGTTTCTGTGATGACTTTTCAGCCTCAGGTTCACGGAGTGGGTGTGAAGTGCAGGGTGGCCTTCGCCTTTGTTTCCAACACATGCAGCAGCGGCATGGTCTGAAACCCAGGCCCAGCATGCTCTTAGAGGTGCAACGTGGATGCTTCTGGCTGGCAGGGGGACGTGGCAGTCGAATCATATGCTGGGCTTGGGAGGGCTCACGGGGTGGAGGTGTGAGCCTCTGCATGAAGGGAGCTCCTTTCTGGTCATGCCCTCTTTTTTGGCTAGAGATTGGTGGCAGAGATCGGTTGCTGTTGTCACCAGTAGATGGGATGGAAGCGGGTGTCAAGCAACCTCAGATAATTGAACAGCAGTTGTGACACTCAGAGCAGTGCCTCTTCTTTTTCTTGGGGTGAAAAATGGTGAGGATTGCTTCATCAAAGACTGCCTTGAGACCTTTTTGTGTCAGGGCCGAGCATTCCAAGTAGCACTGTGCTCCAATCTTAAACACAAAAGAGAGAAAGGCATGAGAGGAGAAAAAAAAAGAGAGAGAGCGAACACAGTGATATCAACGCTGTTTCTCCCACCAATGGCTTGGGGGCTTGGCTGGGTTGTGTTTTCTGTTTTGCATTTTAATGTGCATCTGCCATCCTAATTTTTTTTGGTATGTTTACATTTTTTAAAAATATCTTTATATTAGCAATAAATGGTTGTGGATCACTTTTGTAAACAATAAATTCTACAAGTGTTTCACAGCCACTTATTCCTGACATGAGTTACAAAAAATACAAAAATATCAACTCTAAGGAAAGGATTCAAAACTGGTGATATGATTTAAGTACATTTTGTGAACAAGAGGGCTGTCCAAGTCCTTGGGATCCTCTCATTTATATGCAGAATGGGGAAATCAAGTTCAAGTGAAACATATCTCACTCTGCATGTAGTAAGACAAAGTGTCACCTTGGTTGATAAAGCATATAAAGAGTGGGTGAGGAACCAGCAGGTGACATGGTGGTTAAGGCACTGGACTCCCTCATGACAGACCGTGGTGCGAGTCTCAGACCTAGCGCTTTGCTTTCTTCCTTTCCTTCTCTCTCTCTCTCTGGTGAGTGCATGTACTCTCTAGAAAATTAAAAACAAAACAAAACAAACAAACAAAAACTTAAAAAAAGAGATTAAAAAATAAAAAAGAGTGGGTGATGTAGTTTTGTAGGTATTTATTTATTCATTCATTTAAATTGCCAGAGGCCATGTGTGTTTGAGAGAGACAGAGCCCCTCAGCCAAGCCCCCAATGAGTGAAGTGTGGTTATACTGCAATTCCTTCTCCTCTATTTCTCCATCTCTTCGGATTTGGGGCATGCACGCACATGCTCCCGGTAAGTCTTTCAAGCCACCAGGACCAGGAGTGAAACTGCATTTGGCCGTGTGAGATCTATCTCCCAGTGCATAGCAAGTTACCACTTTGGTATAGGGTTGACCTGAGGTAATTGTTTAAATAAAACTTGTATTCATGATAGAGTGTGTGTGCATGGGGGGGGTGGGGAGGGGAGAACCTTCTACAAGGTTTGGTCACTCTGTGGCCCCTTCCTTCAGTCCTGTTAGATCTTGGGTGTTTTTCAGGCTGTCTGGGCCTGGGATTTGAATCTCAGTCACCATGTGGCTTCTAGCTTGGCAGTTTGGCACTCTACCACCTATGCTGCCTAATTGGGTCTATAGATCATTTTTGATTAAAGTGTACTACTGTTAAGGTACCTCTCAGTAAGCTAATACTTGATTTTTAAAAAGTCTAATTTATTTATTATTATTTTTTAAAATTTGACAAGAAAGACAAAGAGAAAGAGAGGGAGAGAGAGAAAGGGAATATGAGAAAGCAAGCTATCAGGTCCAGGACTTGAACTGCAGTTGGCCATGTGGGAATCCAGAGCCTTTAACCACCACGCCACCTGCTGGCCCTGTCATTATTATTTTTAACATACTTTAAAATAGCATATTTTAAGAAGTTTTATGTATTTATTTATTATTTTATTTTATTTTTTAGTTTGCTATGGAGTGTGTGAGCTCACTAGAGAGAGGGAGAGAGAAAATGAGAAATCACCCCCTGGGGGAGGGATGGCCATGCCACACCCCCTTTCCTCCATTCTTCTCTCGGGATTTGGGCATGCGTACATATGTGCCTTGTGTGTGTTTTTTTTTCTAGCCGCCAGGTCTGGGACTCAAACCATGCAGTCAGCCATGTGCGATCAGTCACCTTAACTACTACACCATCAGCTTTTCTTAAAAAACAAAATATGTAAATATAAAAATCACAAGCTACATTTACTGACAGACATTCTCCCTGTTAGTGTACAGTCTGTATATTTAAATAATAAGGTATTCTGAAGTTGTGAAGAGATTAATTGCAAAGATTTTGAAGATTTCATACTATGGTATATTTGATTATTACAAAATCCCTATGAGAAATATAGAAATTTAGGCCTGATTTATACATTCCTTTTTTTTTTTTTTGGAGAGATTTTCACTATAGGGTGCGTGCGCTCACCAGACAGACAGAGAGAGACATTAGAGACAGAAAGCAAGAAATCACCCCCCAGGGGTGATGGTCACACCGCAATCCTTTCTCCTCCATTCTCCTCTCGGGATCTTGGGCACGCACGCACATGCGCCCAGTGTGAGTTTTAAGCCACCAGGTCCAGGACGGGAACTGCGGTTGACTACGTGGGAGTTCAGCAACATAGCCATTACGCTAACTGCTGGTTCCCAGGTCTCATTTATACATTCTCATTTAAAAAAATTACAGGCAGGAGCAGGCCCATATAGCATGATGATTAAACCCTCTGCATAGGGACACAGATCTCACATGGCTGACTGAGATGTGAATTCCAGCCGTGGCTTGAAAAGCATGCAGGGCACAGGTACATGTATGCTGCAAATCCTGATGGGGTGGAGAAATGGAGAAAAAAGAACCGTAGCATGACTATACCCCACTGTGGGATATCCTCTCTCTCTCTCTCTCTTTCTCTCTCTCTCTCTCTCTCTCTCTGGTGAGTGCATTTACTCTCTGCTAGTCAGAAAAAAAGAAAATAAATTCCAGGCCAGGGCAGCCCACTGGCAGCCAGCTTCATGTAAAGGAGACCTGAAATTTTAATTGCTCACAAGCTCACTGTGAGCCAACAATATGATGTGGGTTTTTTTGTTTGTTTTGTTTTTGTTTGTTTTTGGAGAGGTTTTTGCCATAGGGTGCTTGCGCTCGCCAGACAGAGAGACAGAAAGCGAGAAATCACCCCCCAGGGAGTATGGCTACGCCACAATCCCTTCTTCTCCCTTCTCCTCTTTGGGTCTTGGACGCTCACACACACGCCCAGAGTGAGTTTTAAGCCACCAGGTCCAGGACTCGAACCACGGTCAACCACATGAGAGTCCAGCGACATAGCCATTACACTAACTGCTGGTCCCGGGATGTGGGCTTTTTAATATTAGGGACATCTGTGGACCAGCAGGTGGTGTGGTGGTTAAAGGCACTGGACTCCTACATGGCTCACTGGAGTTTGAGTCCTGGACCAGGCAGCTTGCTTTCTCACTTTCCTTCTCTCTCTCTCTCTCTGTAAAATTGGAAAATAATGCTAACAAATAAAGTTACATATATTTTAAAAATATTAAGGACATCTGGAGAAATACTTCTAATTTTTGCCTCACATCATAGAATAACTGGAAAATCAGATCCAGAAGAGGTTGGCGGGATGGCAAGATCCTGCCATCACAGCAGGTAAATGGTGAAGACAGGCCAGAAACACCACATGCCTGTTTTGGCCAGGAGCTCATGTAAATGACTAAGACAGCGCTTGTGTAAGACAACAGAGAGAGGTGAGGACTGTGGTAGACCGTGAAGTGCATGCCCTCCCTAGAGTGAGCAGACTTACTCAACTTCCGTATGGGAATGCTGGTTCACTGTTGCCCACTTTTATATTTTTCAAGAGGATTTGGAAATTTGGATTTTTATTTAATATTTACCATTTTTTAAAGAGAGATTTTTGCTATAGGGTGCATGTGCTCACCAGAAGGACAAAGAGAAACAGAGAGCAGAAAGCAAGAAATTATCCTCCCAGAGGGGATGGCCACACTGCTATCCCTTCTCTACCATTCTCCTCTAGGATTTTGGGCACACATACATGTGCCCTGTGTGAGTTTTAAGCTACCGGATCTGGGACTCGAACTGTGGTTGACTATGTGGGAGTCCAGTGACTTAACAAGTATGTCATCTGCTGGTCCCATAATATTTACCATTTTAAAAAATACTCAGTGGGCCTAGCAAGACACTCATGTGGAGTATGTCCGGTAGCACCCTGCCAGTTTGCGCAGTGTGACTAAAGGAGCTCTAGTTTAGCTGGCACAGGCTGGGAGCAGCCCGGAAATGGCAGAATGAGTTGTTTGAGGGCACTCAACTAGAAAGTGAAAGAACAGAACTGCAGCTGAGGTCGCGTTTGTATTTTCTTTTAGAGGGATTTTTGCTATAGGGTGCGTGCGCTCTCCAGAGAGACAGAAAGTGAGAACCCTTCTGCCCCCCTAGAGTGATGACCATACCACAATCCCTCCTCCTCCAGTTTCCTCTCAGGATTTTGGGCATGGACGCGCATGTGCCTGGCATGTGTTTTAGGCTGCTGGGTCTGAGACTCAAACTGTGGTTGACTATGTGGGAATCCAGTGACATAACCATTACACCATCTGCTCATCTGCTGTTCACTAGAGCTGGGGTCTCTTGATTTTTTTTTTTTTTTTTGGCTTGTCCCATGATAGCATGTGACCCTAATCTCTAAGCTCTGCAAGAAGCTGGGCAACTTGACATATAGCAAAATGAGGTGACCCTCTTATCTGAAAGCCCACAGATCTGAAAATGAACCATGAAATACAGTTGTTTTATTTGGACTCAGAGATTGTTTTCTAACTCTCCAACAGATTTTATGTGTCCCCTTACCCCCACCCCTCTTTTATCTGACAAGAATGGATGCTGCATGAGCCAAAGGAAAATATCAGAAAGAAGAGATGCCTGATGTTGAAAACCCATTTGGTTTTTAGAGAGGTTTTTGCTATAGGGCGCGTGCGCTTGCCAGAAAGACAGAGAGAGAGAGAGACAGAGAGACAGAAAGTGAGAAATGACCCCCCAGGGGGGATAGCCACACCGCAATCCCTTCTCCTCCATTCTCCTCTCGGGATCTTGGGCACGCACACACACGTGCCCGGCGTGAGTTTTAAGCCACCGGGTCCAGGAGTGCCACTGCGGTCAATTACATGAGAGTCCAGCAACATAGCCATCATGCTAACTGCTAGTCCCTGAAAACCCATTTTATGACTTTTATTTTGATGATCTTTTTGGCCTTTAGATTAGAAAATAGTTTTTGTTTGTTTGTTTGTTTGTTTTTTTATAATTAAGAGCAGGTACAAGTGGGGAATAAAAGGCAGAGAAAATTGTCTGAGAAATGTCATCTGTTGCATCTTGGAATTGTGTCCAGTGCTTGATACAATCACATGCGAAAAGTATGCTAATATAATGAGTATGCCAACTGGTCGCTTATAATATTGATCAGACTGACTCTTCTCAGCCATGCTGAAACGATGTCTAGAAAGTGCTATGGGGCTCTTCTATCGGAAATGCCTTCCCATGAATGATCAAAAGCCTCAGATTGATCTTGGCAATTGCAGGAGAGCTGGTCCCAATGCAGCTCTCTCTTGGGGTCCTGCAAGATGGCGAGGCAGTCACTCCTTCTCTGCCCCAGTCACTCTGACAGTGTGTCAGAGTTTTCCTTTTGATGATGCAGGAGGAGCCCAAACTTGTCTCTCCCAATGCAGACGTCACGGAAGATAATGAAACAGCAGATAAAGGCATTATTGTGTAACTGGGTTAATACAACATTGTGTTGTACTCGTAGTTCCAGGAAGAGTAGCCAACAGCTTTTGGGTGTGATTTGGGAAATATGTGTGAGAAACAGAACCCATTTATGAGCTGGGTATTGTTACCACATTTCAAGTGCTGTGAGCATCAGAGAATTCATCCTGGTTCAGGGAAAAGGCAGCACCATGTTCAAGAGAGTGCTGAAAAAGGTCACCTGAGCTCTCAAAGATGTAAAATGGAAAACTGTCAGAAGAAATAAAGGTTTTCTTCCAGCGGCCACTTGATTCTCTTCTTGGAATGAAATGACGTACATGGCCAGAAATTTAGAATCCATCTGTAAGAGCTCGGGATTTGGGGACTCCTTGTTTACATGCCCATGTTAGCAATCTGGGCCATGCTTTACCAAAAGGACTTATTTTCAAGAAGAAAGTAGAGGTTTTGATAGAAACAGAGAGAACACTTTTCTGATAATTTTATAATCATTAAGACTTACCGGCTTATAAATTGAGAAACATATCAGAAATGCACAGAAAATACAAGAGCCTGACGAGGAGAAACAAACAGAACCACCAACCCCAAGTGAATAAACAAGTGGAAGAAAACCTAAGACTTTTTCCAGGATGGACTGGGGGCAGAGAGACATGTCATAGAATAAGTCAGGAAGAAACTGGAAGGACAAAGGCAAGTCTCCCCCACGGTAGACATATCTGAGAGGGTACACAGGTTTACTAATGACCATGGTTTCTCAACTAGGCCTTGGGATAGGCTAGCTCATTTCATCGTCACAACTTAAGAGGTAAATATATCTGTGACCAGTAGATGGCATAGTGGTTACATTGCTGGACTCTCACGTGGCTGACTGTGGTTCGAGTCCTAGACCTCGTGGCTTAAAAATCACACGGGGTGTGTTTACTTGTGTGCCCAAGATCCTGGGAGGAGAGTGGAAGAGAAGGGGTTGTGGAGTGGCTGTCCCCCTTTGGGGGGGTGATTTCTTACTTTCCCTTTCTCTGTGTGTCTCTCTCTCTTTTGTAAGTGCACATGCTTTCCGACAAAAACCTCTTAAAAAAAAGAAAAAAAAAAAAGGTAGATGTATCACAATGCTCATCTTACAGCTCAGGAAACTGATACCCAGAGAGGTTAAGCGGCCTTCCTATGTCCACACAACTAAGAAAGTGGCCAATATTCGACATTGCCCATCTCCTGAGCCATGGTCTTAACCACTCTGCTGGGCTGTCTCTAGCAAACATAGAGAAGTTGTGGCTGAAAAAGCAAAACCAGTGAAGACATTGGAGACATTATTACAGAACTGGAGCAATTAGAGACGAAAGGAAGAGCGAGGCATTTCCTATGGATAAAGAGAAGATGTTAGTGAAACAAATAGATTAAGCTGGGATCTAAATAAATGGCTAATAGCAGAGAAATTCTTCATTTGAGAGTTCACGACGTACCTAGAGAGGTCAAATAGAGAACCCAGAAAAGGAAAAAGAACCAATGGCTTATGAGAGAAATTCCATCTTAACAAATCAGGATTTCGATCCAATTTCTGAAAGAGGAAAAGCATTTCTAGGCTGGGTGCATTTGGTGCTGATTTTTTTCAGACTGAAGCAGAGATTGCTAACTACCCAGGGATAGGTAATATACACATACTGTTGGAGTATAGGTAATACGGAGTGGTGGAGATTATAGCAAACTGAAAGGCATATACACAGTCTAAAAGTTGTTTAAAAGTTTCACTTGATGAAGAAATGCTGGCCTAGAGTTACCACATCTTTAGAATTTTTTTTTTTTGAGAGGTTTTTGCTATAGGGCACATGCGCTTGCCAGAAAGACAGACAGACAAAGAAATAGAAAGTGAGAAATCGCCCCCTGAGGGGATGGCCACACCACAATCTCTTCTCCGTTCTCCTCTCAGGATCTTGGGCATGCACGTACACGTGCCTGGTGTGAGTTTAAGCCACCAGGTTCAGGACTCAAATTGCAGTCGACTACATGGGAATTCAGTGACATAGCCATTATGCTAACTGCTGGTCCCTAGAATTTTTTTTTTTTTTTTAAGCCAGAAATGTGGATATTTATGCAAAATTCGGAAGTATTGAGTGTTGAACTTCTAAATTGCACTAAAAACACTTGTGTGAGGGCCAGGCAGTGGAATAATGATTAAAGTGGCTGGATCCCACACGGCTAACTGTGCAGTTCAAGTCCTGGACCCAGAAGCTTGAGAAGCAGCCAGATGTATGTGTGTACATGCCCAAAATCCCAGAGGGGACTAGAGAAGAGATTGTGGCATAGCCATCCCAGCTGGGAGGTGCTTTCTCACTTTCCTTCTCTCCCTCTCTCCAGCATGCATGTGTCCTGCAACAAATTAAAATGAAACAAAACAAAAAGAAACACCTGTGTGGACTGAGCTACATGTCCATGGGTGAGATGTGGACCTCAGCGGCCCATTTGCTCCCTATGCTTTCAAGGATGCCTTAGCATGTCTCAGACTCCTTGTCTGGAGTTTTGTCTCCAGCCGTTAACTTTGTCCACCTCACACACTCATCCTTTCTGCTCAAACCTGGCTCAGATCTCAACTGCTCTGAGAACTCTTCTCTGAATCCTCTCGTCCTAAATGTCTTAGTCACTCTCCACTCTGCTACCTTAGCACTGTGGACACACACCTGCTTTTATGATCATTCAGTTGGCATGTTTGTCTGTCTGTCTCCCTCCTCCTCTGGCCTGTGGGCTTCTATAACCAGACACCAGTGATAAAGTAACTTTTTTTCTCTTTTTTTTTAGAGAGAGATTTTTGCTATGGGGTATATACACTCTTCGGAGAGACAGAGACAGAAAGTGAGAAATCACCCCCCAGAGGGGATGGTCATGCTGCAATCCCTTCTCCTCCATTCTCCTCATGGGATTTTGGGCATGCATGCACACACACCTGGCATGAGTTTTGAGTCGCCTGGTCTGTGACTTGAACCGCGGTCGACTACATGGGAGTCCAGTGATGTAACTATCATGCCATCTGCTGGTCCCAAGTAACTGACTTTTAATGACCATGGAAGAAAGAAAAAAGAGCCAGCCTATGAAGGTACTTCTAAAAGTTTATGGAAAAATGCATATTTTATAAAAATTCTGCATGGATTTCAAACATTTTTGCACCAGAGTAAGCGCATCTGTTTTATTTTTTTTCCTCACATATGTGCTGGTCAGAGAGAAAGAACACACCCTCCATGGGGATGGTCATTGCCATAATCCCTTCTCCTCCGTTTCTCTATCCTGCCAAGATTTTAGGCATGCAAGCACATGTGCCTGATGTGTTTTTCAAGCTGCTGGGCTGGGATTTGAACAGTGGTTGGCCACGTGGGATCTAGCTCCGTTAACTATGAACTCCTGGACCAGCTCTAAACTCTAACTTCAATTACATTTTTCCATAAATTTTTAAAGGTCCTCTTGTATAAAATGAGGCACGTGACAGTGGCTCATTCTGTCAGGAGGGTATTAGAGACTTCAGCTGAATAACAGGCTGAACAGAGATTACAGTATTTTTGCGGCAGTGTTGCTACTTTAAATCCCACCTGTGTTAAAGGCGCAGCAGGAGACAGGTGTTCAGTTAGCATGACAATAACAAAAGGCACAGGAAGAGGAAGATGTTAGGAGAGGGCAGGAAGGCCCAGCCTGAAGAAGGAAGAGAACGGTACAGTGCTGCAATCAAGAAATACCTAAGCCCTATAAACGTGTACAATTATTCCGGGTTAACTTAAAAATAAAAAGAAAAGAAATATCTTAGGAAGTCTGAACTTAGACAATAATGTTTAGGTTATACCAGATGGAATTGGGAAAGAGAATGCACAACAAAGTCTAATCTCAGGGCTACCATGTCACATCCATATATTGGTGCTTAATCAATTATTGTGGAATAAATCTAGTAGTGCTATGGACAATTACAAAGGGGTAAGGAATGAAAAGTTGGCTGGGTATAAAAAAAAAGCACAATAGTGAAAAGAGGAAGCATTGAAAACAGTAAAGGATAACAATGAATATTATAAATTGATACAACACATTTTTGGAAATGTGGTTGACTTTGGAATGTAAGGAATTCTAAATATGTATACGATGAAACCGTCCTTTAAAAATAAAATGCCCTTGAGACCAAAAGGAGATGATAGCTGAAAAATGCTTTGGAAATTAAAAAGTACTGAGCAAAAGATATGACCATTCTGAACTTGCAAAGCATTTAAATTTGGGGAGAATATTCCTATTAAAATACGAGTCTTTGGTATATAAAGAAAGAAGCGTCAAACCTTTTCAGATTATAAAAAGGAGGCAGAACAGTTCTGGTGGTTTAAGCACAATTTCACAACCTCGCTCTGGCACTTTCTAGCTGTATGGCTTAAGGTCTTGGAGCCTCAGTTTCCTCTAGAAACGTGGGGATGATAATATACACACCTCAGGGGGCTGCTGTGCAGATTAATTAAGACGAGGCATGTAAAGCCCTTGGCACCAAGCCTAGCGCATTATAAACACTCCATAAATGCTAGCTGTTATTATAAACTACTTGACAGAAGAGTCAGAGAGTAGAGAAACTTAGAGCACCTCTATAATTACCTGAATTGTGATGAAACAAGTTAAAATCTTGCTCGGTTTTCTTCTAAATTGGATTTTGTAAGCTAAACATGATTCTCTCTGTATCTGAGAGCAGTTGCTAGGAGAAACTGGCAAAAGGCAATAAAGTGGTGAACTCAGCCATTGTTCCCAAAATAAGTATGAAATGAGATGGGAGGCTTCAGGACGACTTCTTTTCAGAGGGGAAAAGCAACTTCGCAAATGAGAAGCAAGGCTGGCGAGCTGATCATGGAGGTGGGAGGCAGGCCCAGAAGCCAGGGACACAGCAATCAAACTCCTGAGGGAAGCTGGTGCTGGGCCAGGGGGACCTCCTGGTTGTGAAAAACGGGTAGCTGGGAATCACACACAAGTATTATGGCACTACACAATTATGTATCTTTTTTAAAAAAGGAATTATTAATTTAATTTATTAATATTTAACTTGCTATAGGGCTCACGTGCTCACCAGAGAGAAAGCGAGAAAGCAAGACACCAGGTCTGGGACTTGAACTGTGGTCAGCCATGTAGGAGTCCAGTACTTTAACCACCATGCCGGCTCTCATGTTTATGTATCTTAATGAGGGCATCTGTGGCTGAGTCTCTGAGAAGAAGGTGTAAGAACCTGCAGATAGACAGTCCTATGTCGCTTAATGATGAGGATATGTTCTGAAAAACGCAGTGTTAGGGGATTTTGTCATTGTGCGAATACCATAGAGAGCACGTAGGTAAACCTTGACGGGATAGCCCCCTGCATGCCTGGGCTATGTGCTGTACGTATTGTTCCTTACAGGACCACTGTCATGTACATGGTCCCTAGTTGACTGCAATGTGGCCATGTGGTACATGACTGTATACAGGACTTCAAAAAGTTTGTGGACAAATGAAATTAAAGGCTGAGTTTATTCTTGAAATCCATGCCTCGTTCTTTTATTCTTGCAATCCATCCCTCGTTCTTTTCATAAAATGCACTTCCATGAATGTTTTGAAGCCCACCTTGTATACTCACTTTACCAGAGGCACGAGGTTGGAGAAGAGACACCTAACACCATGGTCAGGAGCACAGAGAATGATGGGAGAGGAGATTTAGAATATTTTGGCTTTGTCGTTATGGCCTGTGTGAGTCAGACATGCTTGCCTCCCTGAGACTCTGTTTCCTGATCTGCGAGATGAGACAAACTCTGCCTTAAGGTGGTCATGAGCCAGACTGGGAAGTGCTTAGCAGCTAAGGACACTGCGAATGGCTGGTACTCTTAGTGCTGGTGTTACTGTGCGCAGTAGGAAGAGTTCAGCATCTCGTGAGTTATCGCTTTAAACACACAGTCTTATTTAATTTGTTTCCACCTAAGGGTATCATAGTTTGGTGCCTATAAGCAGGTTTTAATTCTGTATCTGAGAGCAGTTGCTAGGAGAAACTGGCAAAAGGCAATAAAGTGGTGAACTCAGCCATTGTTCCCAAAATAAGTATGAAATGAGATGGGAGGCTTCAGGACGACTTCTTTTCAGAGGGGAAAAGCAACTTCGCAAATGAGAAGCAAGGCTGGCGAGCTGATCATGGAGGTGGGAGGCAGGCCCAGAAGCCAGGGACACAGCAATCAAACTCCTGAGGGAAGCTGGTGCTGGGCCAGGGGGACCTCCTGGTTGTGAAAAACGGGTAGCTGGGAATCACACACAAGTATTATGGCACTACACAATTATGTATCTTTTTTAAAAAAGGAATTATTAATTTAATTTATTAATATTTAACTTGCTATAGGGCTCACGTGCTCACCAGAGAGAAAGCGAGAAAGCAAGACACCAGGTCTGGGACTTGAACTGTGGTCAGCCATGTAGGAGTCCAGTACTTTAACCACCATGCCGGCTCTCATGTTTATGTATCTTAATGAGGGCATCTGTGGCTGAGTCTCTGAGAAGAAGGTGTAAGAACCTGCAGATAGACAGTCCTATGTCGCTTAATGATGAGGATATGTTCTGAAAAACGCAGTGTTAGGGGATTTTGTCATTGTGCGAATACCATAGAGAGCACGTAGGTAAACCTTGACGGGACAGCCCCCTGCACGCCTGGGCTATGTGCTGTACGTATTGTTCCTTACAGGACCACTGTCATGTACGTGGTCCCTAGTTGACTGCAATGTGGCCATGTGGTACATGACTGTATACAGGACTTCAAAAAGTTTGTGGACAAATGAAATTAAAGGCTGAGTTTATTCTTGAAATCCATGCCTCGTTCTTTTCATAAAATGCACTTCCATGTATGTTTTGAAGACCACCTTGTATACTCACTTTACCAGAGGGAAAACACGAGGTTGGAGAAGAGACACCTAACACCATGGTCAGGAGCACAGAGAATGATGGGAGAGCTGGTTTAGAATATTTTGGCTTTGTCGTTATGGCCTGTGTGAGTCAGACATGCTTGCCTCCCTGAGACTCTGTTTCCTGATCTGCAAGATGAGACAAACTCTGCCTTAAGGTGGTCATGAGCCAGACTGGGAAGTGCTTAGCAGCTAAGGACACTGCGAATGGCTGGTACTCTTAGTGCTGGTGTTACTGTGCGCAGTAGGAAGAGTTCAGCATCTCGTGAGTTATCGCTTTAAACACACAGTCTTATTTAATTTGTTTCCACCTAAGGGTATCATAGTTTGGTGCCTATAAGCAGGTTTTAATAAAAGAAACATGCATTTTTGTCTTTTCCTCCCTGGCTGCTTGAGGATATACTGCCATCATGAATGCCACAGTAACTCTCCGAACCAGGAAATTCCTGACCAACCGACTACTTCAGAGGAAACAAATGGTCACTGATGTCCTTCACCCCGGGAAGGCAACAGTACCTAAGATGGAAATTCAGGAAAAACTAGCAAAGATGTACAAGACCACACCAGATGGCATCTTTGTGTTTGGGTTCAGAACCCATTTTGGTGGTGGCAAGACAACTGGCTTTGGCATGATTTACGATTCTTTGGATCATGCGAAGAAAAATGAACCCAAACCCATGTCTTGCAAGACATGGCCTTTATGAGAAGAAAAAGACCTCAAGAAAACAGCGAAAGGAATGCAAGAACAGAATGAAGAAAGTCAAGGGGACTGCAAAGGCCAATGTTGGTACTGGCAAAAAGTCAAAGGAGGAAAGATTCTGCAATGACTATCTGCGGTGATTGTGCGGATTTTTTATGAGAGGATTAATAAACTGAAAAATTTTCATGTGAAAAAAAGAAACATGCATTTTTATAAATGAAAACTTTGTAGTTAATGATATATTTGATCTGCTTTAAAGGAGTGGCTTATAACTCCTAGAGCATGCATTTTGTAGGATCAGTTACTTAGAAAGTAAGACTGGCCCATAGGCTGCTGGTTAAAGGAACTGGATCCCATATGGCTGAGACCACGTGGTTCGAATCCCAGACCTGGGAGTTTGAAAAACATGCCAGGCAGGTGCATGTGCCCCAAATCCTGACAGGATGGAGAAATGAAGGAGAAGGAATTTTGGTGTGACCATGCCCCATTGGGAGAAGTGCTTTCTTTTCTGTCACTCTGTCTTTCTTGGGCTATTGCATGTATCCTCTAGCCAAAAAACCACCCCAAAACTAGTAAAATGGAAAAATGAAAAACCTTTGACCTGGAGCGATGAATTTGAGGACTTGGATTCAGGTTATGCTAATGCGACTTATAAGCTGCTTCCTGTGCACTTGACCCCCTTGTGTTTATCTTAGTGGCTGTTTTGCACGTATCTTGGTGGCAGTGGAGAGGCAATGATGCAGTGTCTGGCCAATACTTTCTGAAGTGTTTCCCCAACAGGATCACTATTCATGTTAAGCTCTCAAGAATGAAGAAAGGTTGAAAACAGCCCGTTTGAGCCAGTTGCTCTTATCTGCTGAGTAGCCAGTTAAATTCTTCGACTAGTTATTTGTTGACATTTAAAGAGACTTTGGAAAATTTGTGGAAAAGGGGATTAAAGTACAAATTTATTTTGGTGCAAAAACAATCAAAATCCATTCATAGGTTAAAAAAATTTTTTTTTATTTTAATAATATGCATTTTCAGTGAACATTTTGAAGACCCTCTTGTTTGTTCTTCCAGATGCTGTTTGGGACACAATCCAGCCTCTCTGAAGGGCTATTCATTACTGGGTGAGAAATGCTGGATGAATATAACCCCGCCAGATGCTAATCTAAGTCTCTCCCAAGAAAATCACAAAATGCCTCTTACGGAGTCATTTAAGTGAGTTACACCGATAATAAGCTGCAAGATTTACAAATATACATTTGACGACTCCCTTTATTCATACTAAATATGGCAAGTAGATGTTTTAGAGGTTGCTAAATCAAATGATAAGTGCTTCAGCTGTTTAAATTCACCCAAGTTTCTTTTTCCTAACGAAAAACAGACAATGCCGGCTGACAAGGACAGTAACCAAATGGCCCTTCCCAGCCTGACTAAACAGAGGGAGAATATAAAGTAGAGAAGATTCTGAACACATTGCATTGGAAAAGTGTAACCAGCTCACCCATCCCAGAGCATACATCAGACTCGTCCTCAGCATACAGTTAAAAGTAAATTCAAACCAGACTGTACCGCTTTTGCAAGTTTCACACCATGCTCGTAAGTGAGAGGTTTCTCTTTCATATACAGCAAACGGGCCAAGGTTTTGGGGTCATCACGGAGATCAATCTGGAAAAAAAAAATACATGTGATAAACTAATTTTTTCAGGCCTTACAGGTATTTTAAACTGTGTGTCATAATAATGTTTTTCCCTTAACATCTTTCTTTAAGGAAGCACATGCACTGCCCCTGTTTGTCTAAAAAGAGTGGAGATTTCTTTGTAAAGCTTACCTAACTTTTTTTTTTTTTTTAACACTTTCCACTTCTACCCTGGGAGGTGAGAATTTACCCTGATGATTCTGTTTCTGTCATGGTTGTTTTTGAAATTTTATTTCTAGATTCCACATGTAGGACCTACAAGATAACCAGTTCGTCTTATTACTTTACAACAAGGCCTTTTAGATCCCAAATTATATTACTCATTATTTAATAGTTTATTTCCGGGCTCTGAATTCATCTCTCTCATTTTTCTTTTGGCCTTTCTATATCAGATCTTCAGCGTCACAGAGATAATTTGCCACCTGTGAGGATGCTCTAACAAATACGTTCCAAGTTCTGAAACGCAAGTCCCAAAGAGGAATTTCCTAAAGCTTTACTCAAGAAATGAACATGAATCTTTTCAAAGGTAGAACCACTTTGAAGATAGCCTATATATCTGGATTAGGTTTGATAGTTTAATTAAATATTTTGGTTGCTTTAAAATCTCACTGTGGGAATCAGCTGATGGTGTAATGGTCCTACATGGTCGACTGCAGTTTGAGTCCCTGACCTGGCGGCTTCAAACTCACCCTAGGTGCGTGTGTGCATTCCCAAGACCCCAAGAGGAAAATGGAGGAGGAGGGATTGCAGTGGGCCATCCCGCCCCCAGGGGGATGATTTCTCATTTTCTGTCTCTCTGGCGAGTGTATGTGCCCTATATACACTTCTTCTATAGTTTAAGAATCCTCTTCTTACACTAGCAAAAATCTCTCATGGAAAACCCCAAAAAACAAAATACTCACTATGTTTCTGAATCCATGCATATACAAATGGGTGTGAATATGAGCACACCAGACTTGTATCTTAAGGAGAAATGAATATCTTTGTATCTTCTTATAATTGTTTAATTGTACTAATCTGTGTGTGTGTGTGTGTGTGTGTGTGTGTGTGTGTGTGTTTTCCTTAAGATTCTTTGCCACAGGGTATATGCACTTGCTGGAGAGAGACAGAGAGGCAGAGAGAGGGAAAGTGAGAAATCACCCCTTATAGGGATGGCCTCACTGTGATCCCTTCTCCATTCTTCTCTCGGGATTTTGGGCACATACGGACACATATCTGGTGTGCTTTTCAGGCCTCTGAGTCTGGAACCCGAACTCAGAGTTGGTCATGTGGATTCCAGTGCCTTAACAACCACATCACCTGCTGGCCCGTAAAAATAAACCTTTTTTTTTTTTTGCCTTAATTGTTCAATTTAGTGCCCATCTGTTATAAAGTAGGCTCAAATCACACAAAGGCTTTTTTTCTTTTTCTTTTTTTTTTTTTTTTTGAGAGGTTTTTTCTCACGGGGGCGGCGCCTTCGCAATCTGTTCTCCTCCATTCTCTTCTCGGGATCTTGGGCATGCATGCCCACACGCCCAGCATGAATTTAAGCCACCGGGTCTGGGACTTGAACCGTGTTCGACTACATGGGAGTTCAATGACATAGTCATTATGCTAACTGTTGGTTCCGACAAAAGTGTTTTAATGTCAGGGATCCAGGCTCCATCAATGTGAGCAAACATTACTATTTGGAATTAAAGGCAAACGACTTCACTTAAACAATTATCTTACAGAGCAGAAGCATTAATTGCATTATGGATATGTGAGTTCTTCTATTTGAGTAAACAGAGCTACTCTGTATCTATCCATATCTTCTTCAGGAAATATCTTTTTTTCCTTTGTGTTTTTTACAAGAGCATCTTTGTCAAACAGAATGTAAAAATGAGAAATACAAAGATGCAACGTATGAAACAGATACCAATAAATCCCTTCGGTATTATTACATTCCTATGTCTTTGGGATAGTAATTTGGATTCTAAAATAGCAAAGAACAAAATCCATTTAAAACTACAAAAAGTTGGAACAACCTTTAATATGTTTGTGTGACTGACTTACTGCTGCAAATGCAAACGGGAAATGTATTAGCTTTCAACACACTTTAAAGGCATCTGCAGTAGCGTGTGTTTGTTTATCTGGAATGTCTGTTTTAACTTCTAAGATCTGGAAAATGAAGAGGTTCTAAACAGAATAGAGAAGGGTGAATTTCTGTCTTCCTTCTCTGGAAGTGTTATTAAGGAGTTTCTGTGGCAATATGCCCACTCTGATTGCTGGGCTGTTTTGACACTCACATCTGTTCTGTAATTTAAAAGCAATCATGGATTTCAGATATCAAAGTAGTTAGGTAATAGGTACAGTTGACAGCCTCACCCTGTTACTGTGAAGAACGTCATTCTGTGCATAGGATTGCTATGTCTGAGACCCCTTGCATAGCGTTTCATAGACCAGGTTCATGGGGTACCTAGATCGTCTTTTCTGTTTTGCAGCCCGCCCGCCCTGCCCTTGCCCCCCATTAACCTGGGTCCCTATGAGGACGTAAGGCACATGTGGCATGCAGTCCTTCAGCTCTGGGACCCATTCCTCCTGTACGTTGTGGTAAGAGGCTGGATTTACAACGGAGAAGCAGATCAAAAACACATCTGTGTTGGGGTAGGAGAG